>NC_140028.1:90441015-90923013 GCF_963513975.1 Fringilla coelebs | reverse complement strand
GTATGTGGGGGATATTGTTGTGTCCTGACATGTTTGAGATTCAGGGTTATCCTGAGTCTGGGGAGTGGCATGTTTTCCTACAGCAACAGCCTATGGTGCATCAGCAATGCCCCTCTTCAGATCCTTCTCCCTGCTTGACATGACTGACAAAAGCTGAGGCAGTTCCTCCGTTCTTCTTCCTTTCCTCCTCCTGCACTGTAGGCTTAGCAGTATTGGCTTGTTGGATCTATCCTCTTCTAATTTCTCTGCCTGAAACATTCTTATTCTCCCAATAGTAGTAAAGTTGATAAAACATCCTTTGAAGTGCAAGATGGATCTCTCCTTTTCTCTTTCCCTGGTTTATATTGATTGAATTGGACTTTCCGAGTTTGCCACGCAGAAGAAGCCCAACATGCAAGGAGCAACTTGGAGGCTGCATTATCCATCTCAGCTACTGCCAAGCTACAGGGGATGACTATTAAGTATCCACACTGCAAGTCACTGTGAGCTGATGAACCTGTGCCAAGAGCTGCTGGCACACTGCAGAAAATACTCTTTATGAAGAGTTTGCCAAAGACAAGAAAGACCCCCACAGGAGCTCTTCACAAAGCAGCCCAGCTCACAGCAGAGCTGCTGGCAGGCCATCACACAGCCAAATGACAATGGTGGCACAAATGAGAGTGAGAGAAGGTTGGGTATGAAAGACAGGGGCTCACCACACATTTATCTACCAAATTTGCATGCTAAATACAATTCAAGAGTTAAAAAAAAAGAAGAAAAGAAATAATATAAATCCAGCCAGGGCAGAGCAGAGCTTATTTGTTTGTTTGTTTGTTCTACCTTACAGTGAATTTGCTTGCTTTGAGGAGGAAAGAGTAACATTAGAGAAGTGAAAGATCTGCAGCATCCTGATCTCATAGCATAGGAGAAATTCTGCCTATTTTATCTGATATAAAAGGATGCTCACATCCTTTTAATCAAATGGAATGCCAATATTCATAATAGATATAATTTTTTAAAAACCCCAAAATCCAAAAAGCCTCTAAAAACTGGAAAGAATTCCATAATCTAAACTCTTTTGGAAGAGTGTAGAATGCTTTTTAACTTAAGATGCATTTAGAAAAGAAGGCTGAGCAATGAAAACGTTGTTGAAAGAAATGGTCATTATTTTGACAGCAAGAAAGCAATCGTGTTGCTATAATGCCTATTCATTTTTCTTACAAAATAAATTCATAGCACTTTCTCCCAGGTGGAAACACAGGAAGGGACAGAAAAATGATAGGAACGCTTACTATCATCTCATCTTCACTAATACAAAGCACCTGAGTACTGATATCCTTTCATGTGTTCCAGTTTTACACACAGGCTTTTAAACATTTCCCTCTCCAGGCTGAAGGTAAAGAATAGCATTTCCAGGAGGGGCAGTTGAGACAATTGGGTGATATTTTAAAGGATTTACAGGATAACTCAGTTGGACATGTCTTAGCATTGTGCAGACATCCATGCCTTCTAGATTATTTTTCCTATCGAGGTTGCAATAATATTTTGCTCACAGAGATGAGCCATTTTTGTAGGTGGATATCACCTGTATCTCTAGGACAGAACTTTAGTCAGGTCACTGTTCTAGTGCTTGTAAAGTGTTTTACGATTTTTGGGGTTTTTTCTGTTTTTCTTTTCTTTAAACTCTGCTTGAATTTTTAACTATCTTAATGTCATTTGGAACCTAACTTTTGCAATAGCATTTACAGAGTAGGGCACTAATTGCAACCATGCCAAGTTGTTGCTTGGCAGTCACAATTACTCTACGCTTACAGAGAGGGGAGTGAAACATACAAATATTAAACCCTTGCATTGCAGTAATAAATCAGTGCTAAATCAGCAATTGCAGTTTGTAACATTTTAACACTAAGCTATCCTGCCTTTGCAGTTTGACATTTTGAACCTGTATCTCCCAGTTTGGCTTCAGGACAATACGTTTAAAAGCTACATCTGGAATGGCTTCTGGCAGCAATTTTTAAGGAGCTTCTACTTCTTTGGGGTAGGGTGACAAGCCTCCCCAAACCAAACACTGAGAAGAATGTGTGCTGGTGCAACCACGGCCGTGTTCTGACTCAGCAGTGACGTGTGTGTCCTTCTCAGTGCAGCGGGTTTTTTCCAGTGTACTAAAGGAATTCATCCTGGGACACTGGACAAGTGTTAACATTCATGTGGAGTGGAGCAGCTTTTGATGGTGTCCCCTCTCTTTCATCATTTGTCCTCACTTTGAACACCATTCATCCTACCAAACACTCATTCTATTGGCCTATTTGTTCCCTGGAAGCAGAGCAAAGTATCCTTAACCAGCACCAAAACCTTGCATAAAGAATTCTTCAGGTGAAGGAATGAAAAACACTTTCTTATCACATCATATGTAAACAAAAGATAGGAGTAAACTGTGATAAAACTGAAGTAACATCATTTAATACTAGTATTAATTATCATTACTATTATTATTAGGATTGTGTTGCAGCCTCTAGTCTGCACCAACACCAGGCACTGTTTTCCCACAGAACAAAAATGTGGGTAATTTCTGCCCTGAGGAGTTTACCTTAGAATTAAATGTTTTTCCTGAGGGCCTGAAATGCCATTAGTTACACATTTGGGTACTGGCAAGTGCAGTGGGACCTAATTTAATTGCAGCCTTTTAGATATGTGTAATATAAATTTTAAATAATGTAATAATTGTAATAATTGTTCTGACAGGAGACAGTGCAAAACCATTTTTCTGTGTCTATAGGCTAGCAGTCCTTTTGGAAATTAGGGACTTTGGAACACGGAAAATGAGCTGAAGTGATAATTGAAGGAAGCAATAAAGCATGAATATGCTAAAATAGGGGATGAACTTGTAGACTCTGGCTTTTGTAAAAGGAAAATATGCTTTCTCCAGAGCATTTTTTTTCTTCACCTTGGGAAGAAATGCATATTTTAAACTATTGCTTGAGATGTCTGTGTGTTCTGAGGAGACAAGGCCACAGCAGTACAGAAGGACTGAGTGCCAAAAGGACACAGGCCTTTCCCAGCTCTGCTGGCTGCTTCTCAGAGGCAGCTCCAGATGGGCAGAGCTGCTGCGGTACTGGCTCAAAGTGGCTTTTAGGGATGATGGACACAAAAAGTTTTTTGAGGTGAGGAGGGCTTGAGAGGGAGCACTGTAGTTACCAGGTCCATGGTATCCTGGGGCATGCTCAGATTCACAAGCTTCCTATTTCTATAGAAATATTTTTTTTTTTAACCACATTGCAGAGCTGCTGGTGTAAGGGAAATCAAGTATATATACATATATCCAGACTTGCAGCTGACCATTTAACAAAATAATTATCAGAGGTTTATAAAGGCTTCTACTCAAATTTGTGGTGGGAGTGAAAGTACTGTTGAGCTTTCAAAACTGTCAGAAAGCAAATATGACTATGGTGGGGTTGACTTCCAACATGGCTGGGCTCATGGCCATCCTCCACCATGCACTGCTGTGCTGAGATGCCACAGCCACTGAAAACAAATCAGGGAAGGAGCCTGTGGGGAAACAGACATTCCCTGGGTTGGGCCATTACAGACATGCCCCAATGTGTTTGTATTCACTGCGTGGGGCAGTGCAGATGCATCCCAAATCTGAACTCCGAGTGGCCTCCTGTGACTACATCCCATCTTGAGGGAACATCTGAGTTAAAAGGGCTAGTCAGTATCATTGATCCAGAAAGGGGTAGAATCATGTGGCAACATGATCCATATTGCTATTTAATTTTGCTTACTGTTGAAAAGCCTCAGAGACAGTAAAGGGAAGCCTAACCTAAGGAGCTGAATAAACACCCTAGCAGACAAAGGGATTAATGCTGGGTTAGCATGACACTGGATGGCATATTTTGGGTCACTCATTTAACCTACTGGGGCCATAATCAAGAAGAAGTGCTCAGAAAAAAAAATCCTGGCATTACTGTGGAAAGCTCAGTGGGCATCACTGTTGAACAAAATGCTAGTGGGAAATTAAAAATCAGTCTGGAAATATTGTAATTCCCAAAGGTTGGTTATTTGGTACGGCATGAGTACTTTGTTCAGTTCGGGGAGCTCAGCTGCAAAATAGATACAGAAGATACAGAGATCATCTGGAGACAGGCAATGCAAATGATTAGAGGCTGAGAGAGAAAATTTTGTATCTGGGTGGCATGAAGAAAGGACATGATGGAGCTTTATAGAAAATAATGAATGGCACAAAGAAGATAAATCCTACATTTCTAGACACCTTTTTTTTTCATAATTTAAGAACAAGAGTTCGTCCAGTGGAATTAAAAAGATATAAATTTGAAAGGGATGAAAGGAAATACTAGCTATTAAAGTGAAAGCATTCACTGTTACATGAGATTAAATTTGGAGAAAGGACTAGATTGTGTAAAATGTGTTAAGGGATAAAAATGTTAATATTTCAATGCATAAGCCTGTCATAAAGCCAGAGGGACAGGGAAAGAATCATTAACAGAAACTCATCTTTAGGCAAATTACTGAATTTCTTGAAGCTTCTTCTGAAGCATTTACTTCTGATGGTTAAAGGAAGAGGCTATGACAACAAATGATACTAGTTCTCATTTGAGATGCAGATTTATTTTTTTATCCAGGAAGGACTAATGTCCCACAGCTACAGTCACCCATTTGTGCCCGAGTGAACATCCTCTCCAACTGCACACTTGGGTGTTTCTTTTTCCACAGCCTGCCGAGGACAACAGTGCTGGGAAACCGCAAAATGTTCTTTTTAAACTTATTTGCATTAAACTCATTCCCTTCAGGGACTCAGGTATTCAAAGACACATCCATGTGACAAGTGCAGATCTGTATTTGTATGATCCATGATCTAAGTAATCCTGCAAAGCACCCTCCCATTCCAGTTTGAAAAGCTCTTGATTACTGGTGCTAGTAACTTGCTGTATGTTCATACTCAACCCAGCTCAGGGGTACATTGAATATGTGACCATTAGTGTTTCTTCAAACCACAAACTTACTAGGTGAAAGAACAGAAGCTAGGTTCTTCAGAGACAGAATGTTTCCATTAAAAAAAAAAAAAGTTACAATCCCCAGACAATGAAATTTTCACTTCAAGCCTTGCAGCCATTAGTAACATGAAACTCCCAAGTGGAGACATTAAGAGAGTTTTTTTTTCCCCATAATAATATAGATTTACCCATTTTAGATATGTATTTTTCATATTCAGTACAACAACATGCTAAATGTGCCTGGCAAAAAGAGAAGGGACTTCATATATCTTGGGAAAGATGACAATGTGACAAGAACACTCATATCCAAGATGTTCAGCCAACTGAAAACTACTTTAACTCACAGAGATTTACTTATATATAAACCTGAATTATGCTTAAATTTGATAGTGAATTATGATGCAGTACAGAGCTCCACTACACCTGTGACATTCTGTCCTAGTTTCAGCCAGGACAGGGTTAATTTTCTTCAGTAGCCTGGAGGGGGGCATGGCCAGACCCTAATATTATTTGGTACCACCTCACATCATTGCCAGGGACTGGGGAGAGGGAATCTCTTTTGATTCCAAGGAGAAGGGCATCCTTTTCTGATTGGGGGAGAAACATGGTTGGGAAGAGCTGGTCAGTATTTATTGTGGTTTTCCATGTAAATGGTTTCTTTGTCTTATAACTTTTGTTATTAATGTTGTTGCTGTTACTGTTTGTTTTCCTATTTCATTGCTGTTTCCAGTAAATTGTCCTTGCCTCAGCCCATAAGCTTTCCCTTCCATGCTTTCATTCAGAGCCAGGGGAAGAGGGAGTGAACAGCAGTGTGGTTTTAGTGGGAATACTAAATTGGAGAATACATTCCTAAACCACGACACCTTCTCACTCTTTTATAAGCTGCATCACCCAAACAAATCCTCAGGCTCAAGCTCTCTGTTTAGTACCTGGGAATCACAGTTTTTTCCATGCTTATTTGTGTGTTACACCAGTCTGAATTGTTCAGGTACATTCACCAAACTGTACTACACTTCAACAGATTCAAAATGTGCCCATCTTTTCTTGCCTTACATAAAAATACCCAATTGCTGGTTTGCAGATGGAGTCTGTGCAGCAATTTGGTACCAGCAATGGCTGTTTCCCTTCACATTTCCCATCCACATCACAAAATGTGATGGCACAGCTAAAGCAACCACAGAAAAGGGTAACAATTGCATTTCAGGAGTCTTTTGCCATCAACACTATCTATAAAGTGTTTTGTTCTTTTCTGTTGTTGTTGTTTTTTCTTAGAGTCAGGATGAATTTTCATAAAAATGTTGATGAGCAACTACATATCCACCCCTGCCCCAAGCAACAGTAAGGAAGAAAACAGCAATCTAGGAGTAGCTCAGCTTTCTCTGGGATGTGATTCTGTGTCTGTCAGTGGCATGACAGTGACAGCATTCACATTCTGTTAGGTCACAGGTTGGAATCGATGATCTCAAAGCTCTTTTCCAACATTGTTGATTCTTTGATTCTGTAAAGTTTGAAAAAATCAAACCAAGAAAAACAAACCAAGAAAACGAAACACTGCAGCTTCTAGGTTTAAAGCCCTAAAAAATGAGAAGCCAAAGGCACTATAGCTTTTCCTTTCAACTTCCTCTTTACTTTGAATATATTATTTTCTATATTCCTTTCACACAAAGGAATTAATGATGCATATAGTAAGAAGGACACTGCAGGCAGAATAGGCTGAATTAATGCTCCTGCATCACTAAGATCTCTAAGCCTTAATAGTAACTTCAATATCTAAATCAATGATTTACCATTAATGATTACTAAAACCAATTTGTCCTAAAACCAATTTTGTGAATAATAAATATAGATCTTATGTGAAATGTTCCTTGCCTTGTAGAAAAGCCCCAAAACCCAAACCTTAACTTATCTTATGGTAAAAGTCAATTGGAGAGCCAAAGTGAAAAATGAAAACAGAATAAAATTTTTGAGAAAGTGACTCCAGGTTTTGAAGGGAACTTGAGAAAAGGGAAGCAATTCAGAAAAATAGGCTTTAATTGGGGGGAAAAAAGTTTTTTAATATTATTTATCATTGAAAGAAGTTGACTGGTACAATCTAAATTTAATTTGGAGTTTTGCTTCACTCCAATTTACCTGATAAGCACAAAACATAAAATCTGTTTTGATTTGTATAATCAATAAAAGTCTAAGAGTGGTTTAGGTCTTCACTCTTCTACAGCTTGTGGTGAGAGCTTAGTATAGATCAGTCTCATAGAGAGACTTTACTTTCCAGCTCCAGTAATGAGGGTTGTATTTAGGATTGCACATCACAGTGGAGACTTGTAATGTGGAAGGAAGAAGAGAGTAGCTGTTGGAAATAGAACCACATGCAAACAGCCAAATATCTCCTAGGACTTGTGCCATTGCCACAGACAGCTATTCTATTCCATGCTGGTGGTGCTCTACCAAATAAAATTTGGGTAAACCTGGTAGAAGGCAAACTCCTGAAAAGGTGATAACTCTTTTGCCAAACAAAAGTTATTTTGAAATGGATACAGCTGTTGAGAATAAACAGGGAATGGAGTGGTTTCCCTTAGGTGGATCAAAAATAAGGAATCTACACTTATGGGACATGGGGACATTGTGTTTTGTTTTGAATCTTGTATCTTTTCCCCTGAGGATTCTCTGGAACTGCTGGTAGAAAATGACATTCCATATTGCACCCAAACTGTTGCATTGTAAACATGAAAGAATTTAATTTAGAAAATAGAATGTTTTAATCTATACAAAAAAAGCCAACAAACTACTACAAACAACAGAAAGTTCTGAAAACTACTTACTATAGGATGCTTCATCTTAAGACATAATATGGCATCTGACATGTCACTTATGGGTTTGATGTTTCACTGGCTGGTTGGAGAGACAAGGCTTTTTATGATTTTGTGCATGGCACTTTTAGTTTAGGTGGATGATAGCTTTGATTATTGCACTGGTTTGCAAGTTTCAGGGAACATTATAATCATCAGTGGGAAAGTTTCACTGATGTGAATGACACCCAAGGTGGAGGGATGGCCATAGGGTAAAGGAATGGTGAAACAGACCCCAGCACAATTTTATACTGAAGAGTTAGAGAACACATGATTTAATACCTACCAGTTCCTGCACTTGAATTCTCACTGCCTGCAGTCACATTGATTTTGCCTGTATCAATACTGGGTAAGACTGTGGCACATGTCCTACCCAGCTCCAGCTGGAAACCCACTGGGCTCTCAGCAAGCAACACATCCCCCCATTTTTGCTGTAGGGACAGTTGGCATTGATGATTCCCTTCCTAAGCTTCCAAAGAGCCTAGCTGGTGGCAGAAAAATGTGTTAGTCCCAACACACCACTCTTTTTATTTTGGTCTTATATGTCAAGAGTGTTCGAAATGCTGACGTCTTGAAGGAGAAAGAAGAAACAGGAGGAGGGACAATATGTCATAGACATAACCAATTTTTCTAATTGCATTTCCACCACTTTTGCCATCATGTCCTGACTTTTGGAAAAATGTATCATAAAATTACTGCTTAATTGAAAGGAAGAAAAATGAATAAAAACAGGCATTACACAAAGTACCTTGACATAAAGTACCTAAAAGGGTTAGTGAATTCTGGTTTTCCTTTTTAGGGTACTCTTATCCTAGATAGGATAGGATATATATATATTTATATATTCCTAATAAGAATAAATCCTGACTGATTTATAAATATATATTTAAAAAATCAGCCTACAGGGTTATACACTACTATGAGATATTAATTTAGAATACTGTGAGTCTGGAAATCTGATTCAGTATCATTTAAAGGGAAATTCCACACTTTGGTAAGAAAGGAAGAAATTGCTTTCAGGAGATGCATTTTAACGCTTTAAAGGACAGTTCTTATTTTGGAAAGCAGCTTAGAGGATTGAAATACTGGAGGAAGCTCTAGAGGAGATTAATTGACATCATGCAGGTGAACGGGTCAATTACACAAACAATCTGATTTAATCAGAGGGATTTACAGCTTTGTCACTCTGACAGAGTAATAAAGAAGTTTATAATATCCCGTAGGTGCCATCAGACTCTTTGGCCTGCTACAAGTATGTTGTAATTGCACTTGAAAGGTTTTCTATGGCCATTATTAGTGTATAGAGTGGTTACAATGACAGGTTTTTTCTACAAGGGATAATCAAAGCTACTATCTTTTTCTCTGTTTTCTCTGCTTACTCCCTTTGCCTGTGAACACATCAATAACAGATTTAAATATTTCAAGGTCAGTGGAGTTAAGCTGACTTTGGAGAAAAATGTGATAATGCTGCAGGCCATCATACTTGTAAGAATTTTTATACAGTTCAAGTGTTTGCTTAGCTACTCCAAAGCCCAGGAGGCTGGATGTGTAGTGAAGATGGAATGACATAGGGCATTACAAATCTCTTGGCAGATAACAGAGTGTTTCACGCAGAATAAGTGTCAAGCATTTCATAGGTATCTGTGTGGCTGTTTTCTTGACGAGGTGGTGAAGTGGCATTTCAGGAACATCCTCGGTGAATGCTACAGAACTGCAGTTGTACATATCCATCTGTGCACTTTTTACAGGCATCATTACAAATCAGGATGATACATACGCTTCCTGAGATTGCCCATCCAAGCAAGATAACCAAAAGAGAGTAATTTGCTAATTTTCCTCTGCACACCTGCAGTATTATGGCTACAAAATGAAACATGCAGCTTCTTATTGAAAATATGTCTTGAAAACCAAGTCCTTTATTACAATGAAAACTGGCAGAATCTGGAAATGTTTCTAGCAATGAGCAGCTGGTGTGATCAGCTGTAAAATTTTCTAGAAGCAGTACTGAAAATGCTATTTTTTTTTTCCTCTGTAAGCAGCATTAGTCTTTGCCTGACCAGCCTCTAGTAAGGCTACACAGGGTGTTGTTGCCACCTAGAGTCAGTTCATCAAAACAGAAGTTCTGCATGCCTTTTTTTTCCTCTCAGCTTAAAGAAGAAGGAATCCTCCAACATGCCCAGATACCTCCCATCACCCTGTCACTTAGCCCTGTTTATTTTCCAGTGCAAAACCCCAAATTCAAAATCTAAAAACCATAGAGGTGTGTTTCCAACAAGTTGCCTACCTCTATGTGGATTTGTGGAGAATGCAGGGCAACCTGTAGCCATACTTTCATCAGGGTCTGCAGAGAGACCAGTTGCACCTGTCAGTGATCTTGTCCTTTGAAGACAGAAGCACAGCTCTGGCCTCTTCAATTAACCAGAACTAAAGCAAAACTAACTAACTCAGGAGTAACAAGTGCATGGGATGCTGTGCCAAGGCTAAATGTGGAGCTGCTGGGCTGCTCTGCTGGTGGATATTCAGGAGCTAGGACCCCCATCCCCTCCCATCCCATCCCATCTCATCCCATCCCATCCCATCCCATCCCATCCCATCCCATCCCATCCCATCCCATCCCATCCCATCCCATCCCATCCCATCCCATCCCATCCCATCCCATCCCATCCCATCCCATCCCAATCTCCCCTTTTTTTCCTTCAAACCAAACAGCTCACATATCATTGGTTTTGGTCACACAGAGATACACAGGGTCAGGAAGGAAATGAAATGCGGAGATGAAAACTGGTGGAAAATAAAGTCCCAGTGAAGGTTCAACAACAGGGGCACATTCACAACTCTTATGTACATAGAATATCTACTTCTACACTGGACAATTAAACTGTTACTTCTGAAACAAAATCAGTTTATTAGTATCTTTATTTTATTCGGATTAATTCCCAGACTAGCTGGAAAACAGAAATTGAACAGAATTTTGACAAAGATCCCAGTATTATTCTCACTGCTCTCTCTCCTGCCCATTTTTAATAATCTTTACTAGAAAAAGAGCTTTTGTAATCCATAAGTGCTTGACCAGACATTTTGCAAAGATAACCCCTTGACTCAAAACTTTAGAAAGGTAAAGTATCAGGACATATAAGTAACAAGGGTGAAGTGGTGGTGGAAAAAATTAGAAGTCATCTCAGTAGAAATTCACATTTTCCAAATGCGTGGGAAAAATATTACAGATTTGTATTGAGAAAGTGTATATAAAAGTAGAGAACCAAGGGCTTATGAAAAATATTGGTTCCATCAATTTCTTCAGGCTGAATATGATTTTCAGAGCAGATTTAGAATTCTGCCAGCTGAGATCACTTTTTATTGACATTCATCACTCAGAGCCATCAAGAATGATTTCTAATACAAATATTCTGCTTCCACCACCAGTAAGAAATGTCTCAGTCATGGTGTATGTGGATAGGTATTGAAATACTTTTGACATTTTTAAATTAATGTAATTCTGCTTTTTTGCTGAGGGAAGTTGACATTTTCACTGACCACTGTTGACAAATATTCTGTTTTCTCCTGGAAATACGCCCAGGCTTCCTATGACTTGTAATTCCCCATGTCCATTTAACAAAACCACTCACACTGACTAGCTAACTATTGCTCAATCTTTAGATGAATAGCAATAAAACTCTTCCTGAAAAAAAAGGATTTCTTTTTCTTTCTCCCTTCATCCCCCCTCAAACTGCCCATTCCCTTTCTGAAAATAAGCAAACTGGAATTTTAGTTTAGGACAGTTTAGGGAATAATCTGTAAGGAGAGATCATCACAGATAAATAACACATCCACTGCTTGTCAGGCTGGCTTTGTTATTTTGAACGTTTGTGACTCATTGGTTTCTCTTCTGCTTTTGAAATACAGAGTAAACTGTAACACCCAGACCAATTCAGAAGGTGAGGAGGGAACACAAGGAGCTTTTCAGTAATTCCTCCTGCCATACACAGTGACAGATCACAGCTTTTATTTCACTGATCTGTTTTTACTACTCTGCTCAGGGCCAGTATGGACCATTACGAAGGGAGGATGTTTTACCGACATAATTGGCACAGCTCCCCGAGGAAACCAAGCCTCCCAAGGAAGAAAGAGTTCTTGTCCTTGTCATGAGCACCAAAATTTTAAAGCCAATGGCAATGAGATTAGTTAGATGAGGTGTTTTACAATAAGAGTACGGTGACCTACAGATATGGCAATGCCATTTCAGATTTTAATTGGAAAGAATCTTTAGTCTTTTGAGAAATGTACTTCTTAGAAGGGCAGAACTGTAGGCATGGCTGGTAGTGAAAACCACTCAGTTCTGCATTGAAAGCTGCCAGACCAATTTATTGGAAGACTTGGAATTTTCCAAATTATACCGTACTGTATGTAGAAAACCAACTGCTATCCTCCAGAGGACACCAGAGAAACCTTTTCCAAAACTTGTATTTCAGTAGTTTGTAAAATTTAAATAAAAATAAATATAATTTACAGTTCATTTTATAAGCCTTCATTACCAAAATTGAGAACTCATGGAGCAGTTTGTTTGGCTGGTTTGCTGAGGAAGACTGACCTTTGGCTCAGGTGTGCTCTCCAGAGTGCATTTAATCTGCCTTATAGGAAACATTCAAGCAGCATCTGTTCTTTCTCAAAAATGCATGAACAAGTAAACCAAAACTCAAATCAATATAAAATGTAGATCTCATTACATTTTAAATAGTCCTAAGGAGAAATTACTCACAAATGTTTACATCTAAACCTTGAACTTGCCTGAGAAATAAATACTTTCATCAAACAATAAGGCTTTTTTGCTATTGAGAAACTCAACATGAATAAGAGTAGTAACCTCTGCACATTCAAGTCTCTAAGTAAAAGAAGGAAAAAGGGAGAGAGTGAGAGGGGAGTTAATTTATAAAATGTTGGAGAAAAGAAACATGATAAATGCAACTTTGAAAGATCTGGAATGTGACTTGCAAAGCAAAACCCTTAGTCTCTAAAGAATATTTATGTAAGCCCTCCTGCCAAATCCTGACCCTTCCATCACTCCTTTGCAGAGAAGAGCATCAAGGCATGAAGTCCAAGCAATGGCCACTTCCTTCTGAGCTCCTTTACCTTCTCAGGCTGTTAGTGACACAGACTTGTGCAGGAATGAAACATAAACCTCATAATGGTACCCATTTCCCTGATTTTAACATGATTTAAAAGTCTGTGTTTTTATAAACTCAAGTGCTTTCTTAATAGGATAATGCTTTGTGTCTGTCCCTGTCAACATTTGTACAACCAACTAGCTATTCCTAATAACTTCTGAATCCATTGGGCAATTTCAGCTAAGATTAATAGAAGAAGAGTGGTTTCAAAAATATCAAGTTCCTACCAGCTTTGTGGAAATACGTGGCTCAGGAGGGGAAAAGAATGCATTAATGCTCCCCATGGAAGTGCAGAGGTAGAAGCTCACCCTTTATTAAATGGGTGATTATCTCACTGAGCAGCATCCATTAGTTCTGATTCTCATGGGTCTATTTGCCATTTATTAGCTGCTCCTCTTAGCAAGGCAGGGATTGCTGTAGTCAGAGGAAAAGCAAATTTCCAGAAGCAGTCCAAAGCTGGCACCAGGTGTAAGGCTGGCATCTTTTTATGCTTTGCAGTTGTCATTTGCTCCATGGATATTCAGAGAACATGACCATGGTAACAACGACGAATTTGATTACAGGGAATTAAGCTTAGTTTGGCAACTCATTTGCTGGAGTAGGTTTTTCTCCAGTTCCTTAATATGCAGAGCAGAGATGATCAAAAGTCTCAGACTTGGCCAATTGTCAGAATCCCAAGGGCACCACCAGCCCTGCTTGTGCTCCAATTGCCCTGGGGCTCCCTCAACTCTGACCAGGGGCCTCATTTCAACTCCTCCAGGGCTCTACCCCACCATGACCAGGGACCAGGACCCTGAACCATGAATCTCTGCCCCAAAAGTGTCACAACAGGACCAGTCTCCAGCTCCCCACAGCTCTGCCCTGCCTGGCAATAGGCCCATTTCCATCCCCATGGAGATGCTGGATGCCTGGAGCCAGGGCTGGAGCTGCCTGGGGCTGGGGCTGCCTCTCCTCAGGCTACCCTGCTGTTGCCTCCCTGGGACTTCTCCTTACCCACCCCTTGTTGCACCCTGATGGCTACTCTGTAAAACTACCAGTGCTCCTCTCTGAAGCATGCCAAGGGATCACTTCCCACCTGTACCCCTCAGTCTGACGGTCAGCTACCTGGAGGGAAGGAGACACCAGAACGACAGGCTTACAGGGCTTCTGAAAACCTCCTCCAATGCCTTCTGCAAGCTAGTGGGCAACAAAGGAGTTAGTGAAAAGCAGAGAGAAGGAGGTGTAAAGACAAGAAAATTGGATAAATTGGTGTCAAGTCTCTCCTGGTGACCTCTTGGCCATTTTTGGTGCTTGTCTGGTTAGGCTCTGGTGTCTTGGGAGGTTTCTGACCTCAGCTGGTCACCTATTCAACTAAACCTGGTAGGGATCAAGAAGAAGATGCCTTGGCCACCACAGTCCACCTCCTAGTGAACTGAATTAGCCACAGACACCTCAGTTATGTCAGTATATCAGTCTGGTGCCTATGGTGTGGGCACATCACTACTTGTGACAAGTCAGTGACAGGGCAACAACATGTGGTAATTAATGAGTGAGCAACTTGGACTAGGAGTTTCTTAAATCACCTCAGCATGAACTCCCAGAGCCTGAGAGTCAGGGCTCCCAGGACATAGGTCACTTTAGCATCTTCACATATTTGTCACTCCTTCCTCTTCTAAAAGACCGTCAAGCTGTCTCTGCCCACTCTGCCGTCTAGTTCTATTAGGGGAGTTGCATTTGTCACAGCTCTAGTGAAAACTTTCCATTTTTCATTTCTCCATTTCTCACTGCTCATCCTCCTACGACACGTCGTCACCTGTTTCCTCAGCCTCCCCCTCAAGAAACAGCGGTTCCCCTTTCCATTCCTTCTGTGCATCAGCAGGGTTGCAAAAGTTTTGCTGATGACAGCTTGTGAGCAGAGCCCTAGGCTGAAGGAATGAGGGAGTCTGTAGGAGCTGAGTGTCTGGGAGAGTGTCCTACTATTTTGAAGAAAGTGGTTCCCAGAGACTTTATGGGAACTCTCATGAGCGTGCTCCCTTGTCTAGATGTCCTTGTCCTTCCCCTCCAGGCAAGCTAGGCTCCATTCTAGGCTACCTCCCACGAAGCTGCTGTTCCAGTGGCAACAACACACATGGTGCTTCACAGTCTTTGCTGGGTGTTGTTGCTCTCCATTTTGCTGGGTCTTGTTTTCTTCCATGAGTGTGGAGATCTCAGGCAGTAGATCTTTTCTTTGAAAGCTAAAACAGAATGAAGGAGCAACTGTCAGTATACAGAAGAAATGTAACCGAAAGGAATGACCATATTCATGGAATTCAACCACAGCAGTGTTTATAGTATAAGATCCCTTGTTTCCAAGCCACCATTTCAGACTCTTTTGGAATGCCTCTGCCCAGGGCAGTTGAATGAAAATATTTGTAAGAATGTCCTAAAAAAATGAAGATCCAAAATGTACCAGAGGGCAAAGCAATGTGGCAGTATATTCCAGCATCCCTTCCACTTCTCCCTCTCTGGATGTCAGTGACCAGGAATAAGAGAGAAACCAAAGACTCACCATGGGATCAGAGCAAGTCCAGACCAGTGGTGCTGAGCGACTTAAAAGGAAATCTGCCAGAGGAGGAGTTTTGCCTGTCCCCTTTGTTTAGGCATTTGAATGGCTCCTCCCTCAGGGATCAGTGCCTGGAGCTGGGTACAGAACCCACCAGACCCCTTCTAGTGTAAATCAGCAGTGGCTGTTTACAGAGTGAGCGGGCAAGGGGTTCTCAGTTTGCTCCACTGACCACTGAGAATCATTTCTGTGCATAGGTAAGGCAACATGCATCCAGTGCACTTAGCCCAACATCCCAGTCCTTTAGGCCATGACACCTCAACTCCAAGATTTCAGGGTAACACACGGATGCAATGACAATCTCTTTCGGATCATCACTCAACAGAGAACTCCAAGCTGATACCAAGCTGCTGAGGTGGGGAAAGGCTCTGTGAGTGGCAGTCTTATCTGGGGGAGGGACAGAAATGATCTCATATCTTGAGGCCACATTCACTATTGCAGTGAGTTTTGAGGAAGATACAGCAGTAGATGACCCCTGGTGCTCTGTCAGGCATACCTCCATGTGGTTTTGTGATACCAAAAAGAACTGCCTGCTGATTAGACTGCTGGATGTAATACATCCTTGCTGGATGATATGGAAAATCTGGGCAGGTTTTTGGAGGAGGCTTGAGAAAATCTCCAGACACAGTGTATGGAACAAAGGCCTCAAGAAGGAAGGAGACAGTTTTGGGGGCAAAATGGGTGCAGTCAGATGGTAATTTGGAGGCTAGGAGTTCCATAGTAACTTCATCTGAAATGCCTCCAATACCATGAGCAGACCTGAAATGGGAGAAACAGAGACAAGCTGTCAATGCCTGGCTACAAACCAGCTGAAGACAAAGGACTTGAACTTGTTAGAAAAAGGGAAAACTTTCATTATGCATGAGTCAGATTCAGGTAAACTAAAATAAAACCAGTGGTGGCACCTAAAAAGATATTAGGAGATTTTTTTTAGATTGGAGGAAGGGAGAAGCTGGCAAGTGCTAAAACATGATCCAGGATGGCACATATTCAGAGCAGCTAGTCAGGAAAACTTTATCCTCTGCTGAATAACAATAATTGGGTGAAACTTTAAAAGGGAGAACAAAGAATAACCAAACAAGAAGAATCTCACAGTATAGCAAAAGAAAATATGCATTTTTTTATGAAAGCTAGAGGTCTAACAAACAAGATGACTTTAAACAGAAACTTGATGGGAAGAAGACAATTGAACAGATGCTTTAGAATTGGGGTACAAAGCATAAAAATAGAGAGAGAGGAGGCAGCAGCAGTAGAGAAGTGGTAACATATATTAAAGAAACCTTTATGCCAAATTAAAGTAACATGCTAATTTTGTTTACAAGAAGCTCAAAACCGATATAGCCTGACATTTCTGGCCTAAGTCAGAAATATGCCATATCATATTAGTATTAAATCAAATGTCTGTATCTATTACATACTGAGGGATATCGGAGTTGCTGACAGAGCAAGAAATGCAACAATAGCAGCAGGTATCAATTTCCTACTTGTATATTGGATAAATGTCACACAGGGGATTGATGCTGCATAAAATGAAAATATTGTTTCTGCATGAAAGAGCATACAAAAGAAGAAGGAACTTTTTATATTAGCCCAGAGCAACATGCAGAGCATGGTTCAAAATGCTCCTGCTCGACATACTTGGGGAACAAAACAAAACAAAACAAAACAAAACAAAACAACAACAACAACAAAAAAAAAACCAACAACCCCCCCCCAAAAAACCCAAAAAACAACAACAACAACAAAAAAGCCCAGACTGCAATAGAATTATGTAAGAATAAGGAACATTATTAAAAATAAGCTAAAATGGATGCCTAAAGGCTAAAAGTTTGCCCGGTGTCTATTTAAACATAGTGTGTAGGAATACATTTTTTCTCTCCTCTGTGTATGGACAAAGACTTTGGAAAAGAAAAGCTGACAGTTAACAGCAGAATAAAGGACCTTATTAGAAGCAGAAGACTTCCTTCACAAAATAGAAGTTGTGTCCAAGAACAGAAATTAGAAAGGATCATAAACTCTGGCAAGTTAAATGAAAACCACAACAAGGTCATCCATATAGAAACCCAGCAACAATTTCTGAAGATATAAAGGTCCATCAGTAAGGAGTCTGAAAGAAATTAAGGTACCATGGGACAACAGAAAAAGCCTTTACTTGAATAACCTATTAAAAAAGGAGGGTAAATGGCCATCATCCACATTTGAGGGAGGTCTCTAGTGATGCTCAAGGGGGTTTTGTTCTTGGGCTCGTGCTGTTTAACCTATTTATAAATGAACTGGAAAAGAGGGCATATGGTGAGAAGGCAACTTGGTGAAGACACAAAGTTATTAACCATAGTAGGGGCGAGTTGCCTTAACTCATTTTAGGCTAGAGAAGTATTCTGCTGAGGTGTCAGTAAATGTCTGCACTCGTCTCATGCTCTTCGAAAGGCCTGGAGAAAGCCAAATGATCATGAGAGACAGCAAAGGAGGGAAGAAAGGCAGATCAATATCAAAAGGTCAGGAATGTACAGATAGGGAACCAGAGGAGGATGCACCCCACCCTGAAGGCACCCGAGGAGCCAGTGGACAGCTGTCACTGATGCTGTGCTGGCAGACTTCAGAGGAAAAGGGAATGGATATAGGCACCACGGTCACCAGCACTCTTCACGAGGCTTCCTCTTTCTTCTGCTGGGGATGGTGGGGGAAGTTGATCAGGAAATCCCATGACTCAGTGGGACCACAGATGGGGAATTAAAAAAAAGCCAAACAAGAAGTCTGGAAGATGCCAGGAGAGGGGCCACAGCTTGGCACAGTTGGTGTGTGTCCATGGCTGGGTCCCTGGATGGCACACAATGGTCAGGGCATCCTGTGAGGATTGCTGTCAGCAAAGGCTGCTCCCAGGAGCAGCTCTTGACTTGCATTCCCTGTGGGCCATGGAATCAGCTAGGAGTTCAAGGTGGCCTACTGGGATCCCTAACTTCTTCCAGTGTAAGAGGTCCCATAGAATGTGTCTAGGGAAGTTGTACAGGCAAGAGAATAGAGAGAGGAGCTCCAGGAGGGGTAAACATTTCCACAGCATGATTTGGGGGCAGACACACAGAACTTTAGACCTCTAGTAAAACAATGCCCAGCTGGGTGTAGCAAGGAGATGCAAGATCCAAGAAGGACCTCTACAATGCAGGGACTACTGTTGCAGAATGAGCAGAAATGTCAGGAGCAATAATCTGCTCTTTACCTTCTGGAGAAGGCAGCAGGGATGACCCCACATGTAGGACAAGCAGTGCAGAACTACACTGAAATCTGCAAAGATTTCTCTCCAAGATGTCCCCAGGCCTGGTGAGACAAGCACCATCTACCAAACTGATGAAAAAAGAGGATCCAGGGCCCTGTTAAAAATGAGATTTTGATGTGTATCTCCAGTGGATACTGAAGTTTGAATACAGCACCTTGGGCTGCTTGGCTACCTCACAGCTCACTGCCTGCTGCTGCAAACAGCAAAGCTGCTGTACTAGGTGCAGCTTCAGAACAGCCTTATCCTAATTCTTACAGTTGTGTGTACAGATTTGTGATAATCTCTTGCTCCCTTCTTGCCTAAAGGTAATTCCTAAATTCCCAGGTCAACACTGTCTAAAGAGGTTTCTGATTTTGGATGCCTCCATTTTGGATCTGTTCTTTCGGTCGCCCTTCAATTTCTACTTGAGTATGCTTAATTCCTGCTTTGAGAAACAGGGCTGGCACATCTCAAAAGGCTCACTCCAAAGTCCAGGCATTTCAGAGGACTGCCTGTTTGTGTGTAATTAATTGGGTGTTATTTATTGAGCTGGCAGCAGCACACAGTCTGCAGTACGAAGCTCTGTGCTCCCCACCAGGTCACAGTTCCAGTGTTTTGGTTTCTCAGTATTGCTGGATCATTACTGTTTAAATAGCAAAGGCAGTCCCTGACCCAACATCTGCCATAAAGGGGCAGAGAAGAGAACTTGTCCTTAAACTTTCCTCACTCCACTTTGTGAGTAATCTACGTGCCTCTCATTAGCTGCAGCCTGGGAAGTCTCAGTTGCTTTTACTTGCTGGTGTGGAGAGTGTCAAGATCAAGGCATGACAGGAAAATAAATGCTGTGGCTGCAGCTCTGCTGGGCCCCTAAAAATACATGACTGCTCTGCTTTTGTGGCTGTGGATTCTTCTGTCACTGTTCCTTAGCTGACATTGCAATGTTACACACAGTATATTATTTAAAAAACAGTTGTCTGCTAAAACATATAGCAAAAGGCTTCCAGTTTTGCTAACTGAAGTGAAGCAGACAATCTCCTCTGCACAGGAGATTAATAATAATAAATAAACAACCCCCTTCACCAGAGACTTTACAACAGCCATGAAGCACGGGGATGGACCTTATTCACAGCAGGAGCTTAAATGAGGTGGAACAAATGATATTTGATAATCATATCCCAAATACAGAAAAATCTGTGCCTTGAGAAAAATGCTAAATGCTGTTTTGACACCTTTGTCTTAACCTTTAAACCTTCATTGTGGAGAGCTCCGTGTTCCTTGTAGAGACCTAAGCTTCTGGGTTCTCGTAAATGCTGCACTTCCTGATGAAGCACCTAGGAGAAAACACATGAAATAAGCATTCTTTTATCTTTTGCAGCCACACACTGGAGTGAGAAATCAGGAAAACTCTGCTATACTAGGGATGAGGGATGTAGTACCTACCTGGTTCAAGGGGGATACGATTCCATGAGCAGCATTTCCAAGGCTCTATCAACACTGAAAAAAATATACAGTCTTGACTTTTTAACCTTATCCTATGAATCCATCCCACATCCTTGTGCTTCTAGCCTCATTTCCCACAGAGAATGAAATTTCTGTGATCGTGCCATCTGGCTGTCTATCAGCCAGTATGTTCCAAACCTGCTTTCTATCAAACTGACAGAGGGATCGAGGCTCAAAGAGAATTAAGTGCCTATGAAAGTCAGGAAAATCAGCAGCTGGGTCAAAGATGAGGATCCAAATGAGCGCCCTTGCTGAGGGAAAGGTGGGCAGAAGGCAGCACTTTTACACACTGCTTGCTAATGTCAGTCAGCACGTGTGGGGCTCTGCGCCCGGCAGAGCAGATGCTGCTCCCTCCTCAGCGGGATCAAGGGCTCCCGGCTGCTGTGCTGGGTGGTGCAGGCAGGGAAGGAGAGCTGAAGGCAACAGCACACACTGCACAAAGGCAGGGCTTGCTGGGTCTGCAGAACAGGGCATTTGATGATAAACTTCCACTTGTTCCCGGTACTGCGCAGCTCCTGCAGTTGCTGGGGGCCCTCCAAGGTGTGGATGTGTTTCTCGTGGAGAAGGCTGACAGGCAATCACTCCCTCCTCACTCCCACACCCCGACCCCTGCCGCAAAGCTCCCACCGCTGCCACTGCTCAGTGAAACTCAAAGCAGGTTCCAGGGCTCTGGAGACAATAGGCTTGATCTTTGAAACCATAGAAAGGATATTAAAAGTTAGGATGGAAAGTACAGCCCAGTTCAAAGTTTCCCTAAAGAAAAAAATCCCTGCCAGGGAAAATTTAGAAACCAAATTGTTTCTCCTTCCCTAGCAAAGGGAGTTTCAGCTTTTGTTTTTTATATCTTGCTCTCCTGCTTCACGCAGCGTGCCCTGGAACAGCAGCTGAGCTTGCAAATACTTCTGGAGGAAAAGGGCTGTTTTGCTTGAAGTTATGCCTGTCCTGGAGGGAAAACCCATGTGTGTTTTTAAGAGTCCAGTATTTTAACTAACCGAGGAAGAATGTTGTTCAACATCACCTTGGCAAGCGTGTGTGTGGCATGTACATTTCCCAGAGCTGAAGCCTGGCCCTCTCCTCTCGCCTTCATCGCACTTCTGTGCGGGCAAACTTGTGACCCCAGCCTGGGGCTGGCCACAGCCACCCTGGCTGCTGCTGGCCAGGCCACCAGGGCAAGGACTGACTCACAGCAGGGGCAGGAGCGCGCTGTGGTTTGCCCATGGGGGTTTCCTCATGATGAAAAGGGAGACAGAGAAAGGTTGTGGCTCTTGATGGGTTTATGAAGGGTAAACACAAAGCTCTGCAGGACTCACAGAAAGAGGCCCTTGGGTGAAAGCTGAGTGCCCTTCTTGGAGATGGGCTTGATGTGTGACTGACTCGTGGGGGCAGAAAAGTCATCATTTTAGTGAAGAACAGATGTGAAATATATTAACTGGAGCCCTCTTCTCTCTAAGATTTCCTTCAAGATTTCCTTCAGCAGACCTCCCCCCTTCTATCTTCTCAAGACTCTATTATTTCACACAGGAAAAAGTGATTTTCTCTCACTCTCAAGAGATCCACTGGGTTTTATATTTCACTTGTACTTTCTAAGTAATTGATTGAGGTCCTGGTCCTTGAAACCAGAAAACTTAAAGAGAAAAATAAAGAGCCTGTTATATTTACCGTTATTATCAATGAAGACAGAAGCAAAAAGCTTTAAAAATAAGTGGGCTATTTCAACAGTGAGGCCCCCCGTGAAATTGCTGTTTGACTTTCTTCACAGAACAGACTGGAGTTTCCAAAAGTGTTACCCACCCACAGCATTTACTCATCTGAGTAGGACTTTAGCATGGTGAGGACTTGTCAAACTGACTTCTCCTCACAAAGTTTTCTAGAGGTGATTTGGATTTAGGATGCCCAGAACGGAGTGGCTTCCAGAACCCTGGTTTTCAAAAGGGGCTGACCAGACATTCTCCACCCATCAAGTCTTAACCCCCCCCCGCCTCCTAAACAGCTTCTCTCCATCATGATCTCAGTAGCCTAAAGACAGCAGCCACAAGCGGTTTCCAAAAATAACATCAGCAACTTTCAGTTTCAGGATTTGTAAATGCTTCTGTAATCAACCTTGGACTTCCTCAAGAATTCTCAAGGGGTAAACAGCTCTCACAGATCACAGGGAAAGGATTTCCCCTCCCCCCTCCAGATATCTGGAGGGGATGTCCAAATGGTTCCTCTTCTGGGAGCTGCCTTGACTTTTTCCACGATGAAATTTTCCAGCATATAATTTGCAAAGTTATGTCACTCCAGATGCCTTTTTTTGGTCTTGAAAATAACAAAATATGCTAAGAAGAGATAATGTTCTACCTCACGTCTGCCAACCTGCAGAGTTAAATGTGTAACACTACTGAAATACAGTTTGTTTGGCTCAACCATACTGATAATTCCTGTTTCGCCCTTAGCCCCAAGTCAGTGTTTCCATGTTGCTGTGACCTGAGGTCTTAAATGTGGTTTCAGAAATGTCACACCATAAGGCCAACCTTTGCACAGGCACTGTGCTGTTAGAACAGCAGAGAGGAGGCTGAGGGGGGATTTTGAGCTAGCAAGCCCTTTCCCCTGACATTTTGTCACTCAAGAGAGATTCACTGAGTGCTGGCTTTGATGGCCTTCACACCAACCCACGGCGCCCCTCGCTCAAACCTAACTCTGCTCAGATCAGCACAGAGGGGGAGAAAGAGTGAAAAAAGGGAGATGAGTCGCTACCACAGCAAATGCTGGCAGAAATGGGAGTGACCTCACCGATTTAAGGGGAGGAGCCTTGGTTCATACATGTAGGGATTTTCCCTATGACGAAATCCTCGAGATAAGTCTGGGGGATTCCCCAGTCTGCCTTCAGAAATATCCCTCTAGAAGCAGTCCCAGCCTCACTTTGCTCTCACAGTCCGTCCTGCAGAGGGGCATGCTGCTGCTGCTCTGTCATCTGAAGCAGTAAAAGCCATGTCTTTGGGAGTCTGTGCTCTGCTCCTCGTCCTGTGCAATGGTAAGTGGGCAGCCCTGCAATTTTCCTTCTGGTCTTTCATGTTTGTTTTGTGGTGATATTTTTTGGGGAGGCAGGAAGGATTGTGTAAGCAATCTCTTTTAAAGGTGATGTGTATCTGTGCTTTGCAGTTTGGTGCTTGATCCGTGGGACTTCTGTGATGATCCCAGATGTTGCTGTGAGGTGTGCTGAGGACGTGGTGCTGCCCTGTAAAGCTCTTCAGGACTCCTCAATCTCCTACCAGACAGCGTCTTGGTATAAAGTAAGAAAAAAGTCTAAGTTATTTGGGCAATCTGCTTTGCTTTCCTACCTGATACTGGCTTGTCTTGTACAAAATGAGTTGTTTTCTGCAGAGGATTCCTCCCATTAGTGCAGCAGAGAGCAAATCTTTGAGTTGACCATTGGAACAGGCCTTTTCTGTGTCATTGGAGATATAGGCTATTTGAGCATGATTCCCTGAATTGCTCTTGGCCTGCTTTTCTTTCTAATTATTGCTGGCTTCTGTGGATCAAAATTCAGGTGATGCCCCATGTACAACCTGCCAAATACTACTCCAAAGAGGAGTCTTCCAGGATTTTCTTCAAAGCAAAAAACTGGTATTTAAGCCTCGCAACATCAATGATGTTGCTCTTGTTTAATCCCCTGAAAACAGATGATGATTTTTTCCTTTGAAATAGAAGAACTGAAAAAATACTTGCTATTCTTTAGGAAGATTTGACTAGTGGGGTGGGCATAAGGGCAGAGTATGAGCAGAAGGCAGACGAAGAGCTAGAAATCCTGAGCTATCTCTTTGCAGTCGTGAAGTAAAAATCGCATCTTGACTGCTCTGATTCAGAGTTTCTCTCTCCAGAGCAGGAGAGCCCTGCTGACCACCTGTGTACGGGTGGGGTTACAGGAATCAATCAGCTAATGGGCAGAAAAGTCCCACTCAACATTACCAAGATGAAATTTCTAAGAGAGGTAGAATTGCCCAGTGGTGGAAGAGGTGGCTGTTGACTGTACAGCACCATAATTTTGCACCTCAGTGCAGAACTTCAGCTTATGGTGTGAGCCAAATTAATGGGAAAAAGGGAAGGTTTTGTTCTCCTCCATTCCCCACTCCCAGCCAGACACTCCTGCTTCTTATCATGGGCCACTCCTGGTGGTCCTCTTGTTACCTGTTAAGTCAACGCTCTGTTGATTGTTATTATAGTGGAAAATCAAACTGTAAATAAACATTTTGTGGGTTACAGAGTTGAATTACTTTCCCATGTGATGGTAGAGCAATGGAAAGGAAGAGGGGAAAAAAACCTTATTTATGGGTGTTGAAAACCGTTAATTTATCTCTGCCGGAACCTAAAGCCACAGCCTTGGCTTCTCAGCAGTTTGGTCAGGGACAGTTTTAAACTCATTTCCTACAGTAAACCAACAAACAGTGCTTGCCATTAGATACAGCTTCTGAGGTTGAAACTTGCCATGCATCTGATTTTCATTGCTGGTACAACAGTGAGCATCTGCCTACAGACCAGATGACAACTGCACCTCACAAGAGCTGTTGGGAATATCTGCCAACCCACCAAGAGCAGCATCTTCTTCCAAACTGTTGAACAAAGCACAGGTGGTAAACAGAGAGGAGATGATAACGCTTTTGGTTGAATTTTACTATGGGATTTGGAATATGAGTCAACTTATTCTTTTTTGTTTTCTGCCTCAAAAATTGGATAAGGATCTATATTTTCCATCCAGATATGTGCTAGTTATTGAAGGCTCCCTTTCTCCCAGCGTCTGGGAAGGGCAGAGAGCTCATGGAAGGCAAACCATGCCGTCTGGTGGACCTGGAAGAGTTGAGGAGAAGTGGTAGGGGGTCGGGAGGAATAAACAGAGAGGCTGAGTGGACCCCAGAATAGACTCCCCCATAGCAGTGTTGGAAGTCAACAAAAACAAAAACAGGCTGAAGTGTGGGGATACTCCAGAAGCATGTGCTTCTCCAAGTTCAGTGGGAGCTGGGAGGGCCAAGCAGCAAACAGCAGCCAAAAGCCATTCCCTGATGAAGAAGTATAAGGAAAGCCTATAAACCCAATTTTGTGTTGCCTTGTAGCTCTTTGCAGTTCTACCTGGGCACAAAATGATTGCACACGCACAGGAGGGTGGTATTTGATGATGCCTTTTGTGAGGACCCTCTCTGGTGCTGCTTGCCCTTGCAGCAGTCATGCTGCCACAGTCTAGACTGCCACTGCCTGTCCTCTGCCCTGTCCCTATAACCCTCACTCCCTCCATCGTCTCCTTGCTCTTCCTGCTTCAACTGCTTTGCTCAGGAAAAGACTGGTTTTCCAGGGTCCAGCATGACAAAACCTCGCACTTATTTTCTCTCCTGACACAAAAAGTAACTAAAGTCTGGCTGTTGTCAGCTCTTGCCACAGTCCTCAGGGGCCGATGGCACCAACCATGTGCTGATGGCAGTCTGCTGTGTGCCTGTCCCATGAGAGAGGTGGGAAGTGGGGACAGGCAGGCGGCGACGCCAGCCCAAGCCACAGCCACAGCCATATTAGGAAAAGCAGCGCGCCAAACCTAAGGAGCCTGACTCTCCATGGGGAAAGGCAATCTAGGCTCAGTGTGCTGTGCTGAGCAAGCAATCCCTCTGCTTATGGGGCTGGCTAAATAGGCAGCAGCTTGAAGATCTTTCTCCTCCCCTCTCTACACTCTGGCTCTGTGCTGCTGTCCCCACTCAACACTGCAAAAGGAGGGTGAGGGAATGGTGGAGTGTGACTGGGCTACCCAACACAGGTAATTACTCTGTTATTTAAAAACAACTACTGAAGGATTAATCAATAAACACCACATATAACCTCAAAGGACTAATTAAAAGGTAATTCCAACAAATTGTATGAAATTTCAGGCTGTAAAGTTCAAGCAGCTGTTAGGTGAAATCTTTTGTATGAGGTCACTTTGAACTGTGAAGTAAATGCAAGCAATTAACCTTTGCTTCTGCTGCTTTAAAAAAAAATGAAGGTGGCAATGTTATGGTGCTGCTTGTGCAGCTGTTTGCACAGGGTTAATGTTCTGTGAGCAAACCACTCCCTCCCACGAGCACCTCTGTGTGCTCAGACCAAATAAGGGCCAGTTTGTTACAATCTGCTAAAAAAAACCCCTAAAAGTTGTAATTTAAAAGTATTTGCTGTATAGAAAAGTAATTTTATAATGGAGTTAATATTCTGGTGTCAAAATCCAACTGGGTGAAAAAAAAGGCTTGCATTCAATTCCTTTGCTCTTGCTGATGTCTCATACTGCAAAAAAAAAAAAGGCATGGATGTGTTTGACCTGCTGTGCATGAAGGATTATTGGAGATAATTATCTTCATGCAGGAAGTCACCTGTGTAAGTAGATCTGTGCAGAATCAGGACCACAGTCAGTCAGCTCAGACAAAATGATTTTTACTTAAAAATATATGAAGTAGGCTAGCTGAACACACTGGGGACAAGGTGGAGCACCAAGTCCTCTTCCAGCCTGGTGCAGGTCTCCTTCCATTCAATATGAGGCCATGGAAAAGAATTCCTAATTATGATAGTCTTAAAGAGTGGTATGTTTTTAGGAGTGCTGGGCAGCCTGCATGCCATAAACCCATATATGAGCAGCGTGGAAGTTTGCCAGCTGAGAACTGGAAACTAGGTCTTTTTTGCCTAAGCACCCAAGCACTGGGAATTGTCTGTGGAAATGCTGGTTTGAATCTCTACAGCCCACCTACTAGACAAGAGTCTGAGTAATGAAATTTTACTTACCTTTCTGCCTCGTAGGGCTATTGAAAACTGAACAGTTTCTCTTTGTGAAGTACATTGAAAATGAGAACCACTTCATAGACCCTCATAATTATCACTTTATATCCAGTTTGAAAATCAAGTTTAAACACACACAAATGAAGTCCCAGTAGATATTACACTGTTTTCTTCATGTGAAATCCAGAAGAGTCTTAATCTAAGATAAGCCTTGAGGAAGAGGAAAGAAAGCTGTGCTTCAGTGGAGAGAAATCTGTTAACTTTATAGCACTTCCTTGAAAAATACAAAATTGTGGCAGAATAAGAGCGGGAAGTCTTATTACAAAATAAGAATAAACAGTTTAGACATATAATATTGACTGCACCTTCCTTCAAAGGAAACTGCTTTTGCTAAAAGTGCATAGCTGTGATAGCATAGGTAAATATTTGCTAAATTACTTCAGCTGAATTTCTAACCTACGCAAAGAAATGCAGTCCAATGCTTCTCAGACATCTATTCATCCCCAAGTAGCTTCATCACATTAATGATTTAGACAGGAAGGGACCAGTGGAAATGATTTCATGACCAAAACAATTCTTTTGTCTGACATGAGCTAAGGCTGGATGCCCATAGCTGAAAAAAAAAAAAAAAAATCAAACCAAGCCAAATCAACTAAACAATAGTTTAGTTGTTTAGTCTGTGTGAGTGAGTCAAAGGGCTTTTCCAGCTGGCTCATGTGTCACACATAGTTCCTTCACTGTTGTTTTGGGGTTGGGTTTTGGATTTTCTTTCCTCATCTCCCCTCTGCTCCCCCCCCAACCCCCCACCCCTTTTTTCACAGCACACCCAGAGTTCACTCACATGTGCCCACAATTTATATCTGTTATTTTCAAATTTAACTTTGGTATCTCTACATGACACTGTATAGGAACCATATGGATGCACCATTAGCACTAATCAAATGTAGAAGCATTTTTTTGTGCTGAAAAATACACCTATTAAGCAGTTTCAGCTCAGTTGTGTTTCATTATATGTTGGCTATTGGGCATTGCCAGAATTCTACATATTTTGCTTCAGAAAATAAATTCCTTCTGGCCTTATGTAGATTTTTAGCTCTTTAGAACAGTCAGAAATTTCAACTTGGCCATTATGCCTGGTATGATTTTAAACAAAACCATTTTTACAATTATCTCACCCTCACTAGAAAGTAACCTGATGTTAATATGTTCCACCTTTAAATTGACATCAGTTTCGGACCTCAAAAATTTTTGCTGAAATAAAAATTTTCTTTTATGGGAAAAGTGGTTTATATTGGCACTTTGATTTACCTGGAAGACAGTGTACCACTTTAGTGTGGGAAAAGTTGGATGAGTAAAGTTATTTAATGTGAGCAGAGAACATGAGTTAATGTGAGAACTACTCACTTGTGCATGTTCATGATAAAATTAAATGTTAATTGATTAGTTGGGGGCAAGCACTACAGCATGGGTGAATTACCATTTTTAGGGTACTGCCATGTAATGCTGAAGCAGTTTTCAAAACAATAGCTAAAACCTAGCCAGCTAGAACTGAGCAAAATATTCCTCCTCCTTCCTCCACCTTGTTTTTAGTTCTCTGAAAAAGAAACATTTGCTGAAGAGCACTTAAATTCTGGGGGCCTAATTATTCTACCTATTTCTCATTAATCATACAGTCAGAAATACATCAGCTCAGTTGTACTTTCAATCAAACATATCCCATTTTAATATCCACTGTTTTTACCAAAGAGCTCCAGACGAGGAGAAACTTAATAGGAGGCAGTCAATTGACTGGAGAACATCTGTGGGCAAATCGCAACCTCTTTACACCACGTGTTTCCAAGATTTTGGGAACTAGAATAATTTTCAATTAAACTCACTAAATACTGGCAACTAGAGCTGTCTCCTCAAGGCTGTGTCCAGTTTAGTCCTGAATATCTCAAAGGGTGGAAATTCCACACCTCTCTGGGCAGCCCATTCCAGCATTCAACCACCCCTACAGTAAAAAAGGGGTTTTCTTTGGCTTAAGTGGAATTTCCTGAATTTCAGCTCGTGCCTATTACCTCTTTTCTTGCCTCTGAAGGCCACTGAGAAGAATCCACCTTCAGTTTCTTTATCCTTCTGTTAATCAGGTTGAATCAATAGTGATAAGATGATCCTGAGCCTGGTCTCTTCCAGGCTGAACTATCTCTTCCAGCTTCTGCTCATGTCAGGTTCTCCAAGACATTATCCATCTTTGTGCCCCTTCACTGGACTCCCTCAGATCTGTCTTGCCCTGGGAGCCCATCACAGAACCCAGCACTCCAGGGTGTGTTTCAGCAGGGACTGAACAGAGGCAGAGGATCACCTCACCTCAGGCTCTGCTGAAGATATTCTGCCAGGTGATTTCTGAAAGTCTGCCACAGACATTGCTGAAGGACAGTGGTGTATGTGACATTAAGTATAAACTCACATTTCTTCTTTTTTTTTTCATTTTCTTAATGGATAATTTTATGCAGATAGGCAGAATTATTTTGCCAGGAAATCCCTGTTCCCCAGCAAAATTCTGGAGGAATTAACCCCCAGCAGATTGTATGCTAACAAGGCCCTTTTTAAGAAAATAGATTTAGTAGGATTTTCTACCTGTCCCCACACAAGTCATCATATACCTTCTGAATTTTGGTAAAGCCATTAGCAGCAAACATGGGAGCAAGAATATGCTCCTTTTCTCCTCTGTTTGGAGGTGGGAACAGGGGAAGCTGGCATGCTGCAGTTTGCTCAGCAGTGAGGTGTAAGGGACATGAAACACAAATGAAACGTGAAAGGAAAAGATTTTTTTTCACTGATTAAAGAAGAATATGGTCCCTACACAGGTGGATTGCTGTCTCTGGTAGTCCTTGCTTTGATCCTGCTAAGCTTGTGTGGAATTAATTAGGTGAAACCCCCAGCACTCACCTTGGGCTGTGGTATCACCTGGAGGACACTTGGCATGAATTAGAGCTGGTTTATCATAGAAGCTTGAGCTGCAAAATGATCTGTCCGGTGAGAGAGTCTGCCAAGTAATTCACAGGAGGTGGCTAACAAAGTGGCATTTTTGTAATTTTAATTAGGTCTGGGGTGGGAAAGAGGTTATCTGGAATAGAGCAAGAGGCAGAATGATGACCTTACTGAACATCTCATGGACTTCCTTTTATACAGCTGGGATATGAGGATCCACTCTGAAAATTTGCTCAGATGCTTTCTCCCTATGTAGAGAATTTCAAAAGGGAGGGGGTGTTTTGTTTTTTGGGTTTTTTTTTTGTTTTTTTGGGTTTTTTTCCTAATAAGATAACAGGAGATAAGATTGCTGAGGAAAAAGGCTTGGTTCAGGCATTAGAGAAAAGGTTGCTGCGTCCTCTGAGTAGGATGGGATGCACTGCTTGCAGAGGCTGGAAAAATGCCACCAGATGTCTCTGCAGCCTAAAAAATGTTGGGATGCTGCTGGGTGCACAGCACGCCTGCAGCCTGCCTTGCCTGCCCTTGCCCTTCAGTGAAGAGGAGATTTAATGGAGGAAGAAAGGCGTGCAAACCCCGAATTAAACCCACACATGACCCCTTCCTCCTCCGCCTCCCCAAACTCAAGGTTCACATCCCCCATCTGGGGGGTCACCAGTGGTTTCACAGCAAGCGAGGGAGCCAGATTAGGCCACAAAGTAACTTTTTCTTCTTGTTTTGGGGAAAAGCGTGTCCTTAGTGCAGTTTCATGACGCTGCTTTGCCTTACACACAGCATGTCTAAGGCAAAACTCTGACAGTCTCGCCTGCAGGGTCACCATCATTGTGCTTGCAACAGCAGCCAAGCATCTTAAAAAGCTTTGGAGGCAATAATCAATCCTATCCCTCACTGTTCCCATGAAATAGGGAAGTTCAATCATTTACCCAAAATCTCACTTGGAATGAGTGCACGGTCAGGCATGGGATGCATGGACTTAATTGAGTTCTCCCTTTTAGGAGCAGTGCTGATTGCAATTGCATACAGAAAGATCAAAGTGTTTTCTCATTCCCAGATCTCAGCCACAAGAATAACACCACCATTTACCACCCAGGACACCGATTATTTATGCTGCCAGTAAATGAAAGGAAAAAACAAAACCAAAAATCCCTAAACAAATCTAATTTTTTGTGTGTAGCTCAGACCTCCTATCTGAAATTTAGGGCAATGCAAAGGGCAGCCAGGCTGGTTCCTTTTATTGCCCTGTGGGCAGTTTTAAATTTCACTGAGGAAGGGGGTGGTAAGGGAAGGGAGAGTGGCAAAAATTAGATCTGAGCGAGGTCAACTATATCCACTTAGCTGCTATTGACCTAGTTGTAACCAGAGCTGAGCCCAGCCTGGGTATTGGAATTCCTCTGGCCACATCTCTGACAATGTGCAAGGCCTGAAAATACCTAAATCCCTGTAGCACAGTGAAGTCCCTGGGGCCTGAAAGCCACCATACATACTGCTTGTCTTGTAGCTGCTTAGGGTGGAGTGTAGTCAGAAAGAGAAGTAAATTTACTGGGGGATTAAGGGGAAGATTCTTCCCTCTTTCTGGGTAAAGTGTGGAAAGCCCCAGGAAATTACTGCTCTGTGTTTCAGTTGATGCACTGAAAACCCCAAAACCTTTCTGAGAAAGAATCTTTACAATTAAGGAAATTTTGTTCTTTAGTCTCATTCCTCAGTTCCTGAAAAGTTCCCCATTTTGCAGCTTGTTTTACACCATTTTAGGCTACAAAAATAGCATTGTTGAAGGGAGTATCAGACCCTTACTTCTCTCCACACTCTCGAGTGTGCTTTCCTCCTGCAAATACATGAAAGGGAAACCAGATACTCCTAGCCTCAGTATGAGAAAGTTGTGTTAATTTTAATAACTTACAGTGTAACTGGTATACCCCGCTGCAGTAGCTATGCTGATAGAAAGTAAGCACCAACATATGACCCAAAAATGTGTCTATTAAAATAAAATAATAATAATAAAAAGCCTTGGCTTACATTAGTTTTACATTTGGCTGAAATGCTGAGCCTTGGACTTATGAGCTGGCTCTGGCTCTGCTGGTCCACAGAAAGATTGAATTCATTACTTGGGAAACCTTTATGGAGGGCATGCTGCCTCGAATCCCAGGGAGCAACTTCGATGAATAGGAATGGACACAGGCTAATTCAAACCCTTCTTCCATCTTTCAAATCAACTTAGTGATTTCTCTCTTCTTTGTGGTTCCCAGCCAATTGTCATTTTCAGTGCATCCTATCGCCCTGCAGTGTGAACTGTTCTGGGAATACACTTCATTCCTCCAGCAGCCTCTCAGCAATGCCAAGGAATGTAGCTCTTCTGGTTACAATTAAGAAATTCAACATACAAATGCTCCCCAAGCGCACCGGAACCTGCTTGTGACCTTCACACAACTGAATCTGAAGGAGTCAAAGCAATTTTTTGTTCTTTGGTTCCAGTCATGAGAGGAAGGGAGGGAAGCGGGGTGAGGGGGAAACCTCCATTCCTCCAGAGAGGTGGCATGGTTTCAGGGGTCAGCCACACAGAAACTGGCACAGGAAAGTGCAGTTTCCAGGGCTGCATTCCCACAGGGAACTCTGGGCTGTGGAGCCACTGAGAGGATGCCAGCCCGTTCTTGGCAGAGCCCTTGTGCAGTGGCACACTTGCTGGGTTAGCAGGTTTAGTTGTCACCACTGCAGGGCAGAAGGTGTGCTGGCAGGGCAAGCACAGGCGGTAGTGGAGCTTCCCTGCCTGCTGCTGTGCTCTCCTGGGCACCTCTGGTCCCCAGGGTCACCGCTAAGCACCTGGGTAGGGCTGCCTCTTGCTGCCTCTGCTCCATCCCCATGGACTGTGTCTCTTGGTCTGAACTCTTCTGGGGCCTCTGCACAGGGCCACTGAGAGCAGGCTCTACCCCTGCCTTCTGTCATGTTGCTGTCCAGGTGAGGCAGCTTAAGAAGTTATTACAGAATAGTTCCATAATTCCTATTTGTAGGTAGAGTCCATTTAAGCAAAACCTCATATACTTTTGGATTGCAAGCATGAGCATATTAAGTGGATTGTGCTTGTGCTCCCTCCTGCCTCTCTTCAGGCTCTGCATTTTCAGCCATAAGCCGGCTTTAAAATTTTCTTTATCCTAAAACTGAGGATGACATTGTTGCTCAAGAACAGAAATATATTTGTGTTTTCCAGATGGCTGGAGACAGCGAAGGAATAGCATGGGAAGTCCTTGATATGGAATCTCGTATTCCACGAGAAGCTGGGGGGTCCTTGGAGCTCTCCAATGACACCTCCTTTTCACTGAGGATCACAAATGCGACCGGCGGAAACAGCGGGACGTACAAGTGCGCTTTGGGGGAGCAGAACGGGGAGCGCAATCTGAGCAGCACAGTCACGTTAAAAGTGACAGGTACAGTGGGGAGCTTTGACTGTCCCATGCTCCACGTGGCATGTCAGGAAGGTAGCAGTTTTAAAATATTATACAAACACCAGAGCAATGTAGTACTGTGCTTTACATTTTAGGTTGCCCTGGAATAGAAGAGGACAAACTAAGAAAATACAAAAGCGAGCTCTTCATGCTGACTTGCCTTGGGATTTTTTACTTGCTGCTCATCTTCTTTACTTGTGTAAGTAATTCTCTTTCTCATAAGCAAAACATCAATACCAACCAAAATACCTCCACTCATTTTCTCTGCTAGCACTGCTTAAGCACAGCTGGTCTGAAGCTGGTGTCCATACTTAATTTATGATTAAACTCAGGATGGAGTTCCAAAGAGACCGAACTGCGCCCTGATCTAACTCTGATCTAACTCAAACTATCAGATATTTTCCTGCACCCTCACTGCTCATTTCTGCTTCCAGTTTACTCTGTGTAAACTACTTATCAGTTTAATGGCCTTCTGGTTTAGTACCTGGGAGCAGCATTTGTCCAAGATGGAGGCACAGACCCCTGGGAGCCCTTCCCCACCTGTGGAATTACTTTGTGTGGTGTCATGATGGACATGTCCAAGTCCACCTGCTTTTTGCCTGTTTCCACACTGGTAACTTGGTGTCAACCCCATTTCAGATGAGCATTTTTCTGAAGTCGCATCTTTCTTATTGAACAGACATTTTAAAATACATGGAGAAAAATCTCACTGGGGAGTTTATCCATACCTTTACTGCTGGATGGTAGTTCTGGAAAGGGAAGGGAGAGGAGGTACTCGAGAAGCTCACTCCACTGAAGAAAAACTATGCTTTGGGTGCAGTGGCAGTGAAGTCACCTGGCTCAGAGGTAGCAGGAATCTTGGGTACCAGTACAGTGCATCACTGGCTGCACTTGTAATAAAAACCAAACCAGAAGCAGCCCCAGCATTTTGGGAGGTCAGATTTAACTTTTGCTGCCTGTTTCATACTTGCCTCCTTGTTTTGCTCCTCAGCAGATGAATCATAACTGTTGATCAGAGTGTATCTAATTAGCTGTGCTAAATGTAGCTTTCCATGCATCTTCAGGGAGCAATTAAATTTATGCCTGTCTCTTTTTTAGATTGACAATTCTGTCAGTAATTTGTGCCATTCAGACGAAAGTTTGATGAGATAAATCTTGTAGGAATTTGTTAGGATGGAAGCATGAAAGCAAGGATATCACTCAGAAGAGACAGATGCCCCACATTCTTCTCAATGTCCTGAAAGGATTTCAGATCTCTACAGAAATCTCTCCTCCCCTTACAAAAAGCCAGTCCCAGTTTTAGTGGTGCAGTTATAAAAAGCAGAGCTGTCTAGTGAAGAAAATCGCTCCGGTGGAATTACGTGTATCTTACTTTTGGGTGAGGCCCCGTCTCAGATATCGACCTAGCTTTCATCAAAATTTAATATTGACCTGATCTCACAAGCAAGGTTCATTATTTAAAATGCCTGTTAAGTTCTTACAGGTTGCCTTGTCCTCTTCTTTAGTGAAGATTGTGCCTTATCTCCACTAAACTCAACAGCAACATTCACTTTAGTACTGGTTGGCAGGACTGGGGCTTTACTTTGACAATTTGATGAAAATATTTCAGGCACTGGCTTGCACTGAAGGCAGGTGGAAGCACACTTGCAATAGCTTGATGCAAGGCCTGTTGAGATGAAAATGTGAATCAAATATAAATGTTCTTTTTTGACTGAGGGTTTTGTCCTATAAAGTTAATTGTTTTAGCAAGAAACAGCAGCTTATATTGATACTGGGTGCTTCCAGTGGCAAACAAATGGGAAAGGTGTAATGAGCTAGGGTTAGCAAAGAGGAAAAGAAAACCTTCAAAATTCTTTTTTTAAAATTGTCTTTCATAGGAATTCTCAGTTTTAAGCTTTCCTTTGTGTTTTGTCTTTTAGACATGTCTAAGAAAAGAGAGTATGTCTCCCAATTATCAAAAAACCAGACCAGATATGAAGCACATGCTTACCCTCATCAATGTACGTGAAATAACAACTTTCCAGCATTTAAACAGCAACAGCACTTGCAAAAATGAGCTTACTTCAAGTTCTGTCTAAGCTGACGTTGATGGCACTGTGGACTCATCAGTAAACACAAGCTGGATGGCTGAGTGGTATGGAGAGGAAATAAATGATAATATGAGGTCTCTTCAGAGCAGCCTGAAAGTACAGGTACCTTGTCAGTGATCTGCTTGTGCTGGACAAGCCTTCGACAAGCACTGTTAATGCACCACGGTAGCTTTTGAGAGTTAGTCAGCTAAGAAGTGCCTTTACAGCTACACAACATGCTACAATGCTGTTATGAGGTTGGTATCAACTTTATTTCACTCTGATGTGAAGCCCTCCTTTTCTGAGCAGGAATATGCTTCTCACATGAAGACTGAGTTGTAGGGAGGCCATGGCTGTGCAAAGCCAGCAGATGAAGCTCTTCGCTGGACTGATATCTCCCACCTTTCTGAAGCAAACACAGTAGATGCTGTGGTATGAAAAGAAACGTGTGCAGGGCTGTCTCTGATCTGAGCCTGATCCTGGATGGAGTTCCTTTACTGCAAATGGGATGTAATCCATCATGTGATGTTCAAGTAGGCTGCATAGGTAACCTCATGCCCTTGGACTGGAAGGATCAAAGCAACATTCACTCTTAAATCTTAGAGTGACAGACAGGCTGAGAAGGAAGAAGATTTTCTCAAAATTTTTCTGGATTGAATGAACTTTTTATCTCAGCAGGAAAAATAGGGATATATTTTCCAGATTAATCTATGGGAAGCTTCCATGAGACTGTTAATCTCAAGTAAGAATGAAAAAGACTGTGATATTAAGGACATGTAAAGATGATTTATTGTGTGGTTTACAAAACATGGAGCCAAACATACGCAACACTTATGTCAGTCAAGTTACACAAGTGAGGACCAAAGCCATGGCTTGGAATAAATCAGCCAACCATGTCTTTGGGATATACTAAGTTAGCTACAAGATACAGGAATGGAAGATGGGACATATGAGCTTTTGGTGTTGGCGGTGTATGTATGTGAAAAACGGATGTGAGAAAAGCTGAACTCAGACACACCATGAAGGGGAGAGAAGATTTGTTCTTTTGGACCAAACTGCAAGTGATCCTAGGCTCTGAATCCAAGGAGCCTTCCTCTATTGGATTGCTACTGCAGAAGGTGAAGGAAGAGAACTCTAAAGTGACTGTGGTTGCTTATGCGATAATGTCAGAATTTGAGCCCAAACATCAGAACTTGCATACCCTGAGGATCACAGTCTTAAAAAAATACTTCAAGAACTGACCAGCAACATTAGAATTTGTAATGCAGTTTGGAATTCCAGACTGTCCAGGTAGACAAAAAGATCTTTCTGTAATCCTTTGACTAATTTTGAAGTGTTGATGGGAAGAAAGCTGTACATCACTCAGCACTGGCTCTGGGAGCAGGGTAGATGTCTGCATTGCTGAAGTCCAATACCATTGCTCCTGACCAGAATGACTTATAGCTACAAGGGATATGCAAATTGCCTAGAACATAGTAAAGTAATTCCACATTGCTTTTTTTTCCCCTGTAATTTTTTCCCATAAAATGTGTGTAGGATACTTGAAACAAAAATTCAGAGATAACCTACCATTTGGTTTTGTGTGGTACATTTGGCAAATAAACCCAGAAAAAGTCTGTATCAATTGCATCAATTTTATTTTACAGCTAGCAGAATTACATCAAATAAGGTAGAGATGTGATTCAGCCTCTTCTGCAGGAAAAAAGCATGTATGTGTGTATAACTGATTAAGCAATGGATAATTTTATGCACTTCTAAGGATATAGCACCATTTAAATTTTCATCAAAATTTTACCTTCTGTCCGAAGTACATTATAAAACACCTGTTCCCTACCAAAGGCAAGTCATTAGGGAAAACACAAAGGTGTTTCAGTCTGCCCACAGTTACTTTTAAACATGGCCCACCATCCTGGGTGACATGTATGTTTAGGAGGCAAAAAAGATGAAGTGACGGCATATGTGTTTCTCCATTTGGTCAGAAAGGATTAATCCCAGATAGTCATAATTTGTTGGGGTTTATTACCACAGAATGCTAAGAGGTTGGGATGGGTCTTAAAGATCACCTATCCCAGACCCCCTGCCATGGGCAGGGGCACCTCCCACTACACCAGGTTACCCAGGGCCTTTGCAGCCTGGCTTTGAACACTGCCAGGGACAGGGCATCCACAACCTCCCTGGGCAACCTGTTCCAGGGTCTCACCACCTTCAAAATATTTCTTCCTAATCTCTAGCCTAAATCTCCTCTCTTTCAATTTGTACCCTTTAGTCCTGTCCTACAGCTCCTGATAAAGAGTCCTTCTTTGGCTTTCCTGAAGGCCCCCTCAGATACTGGAGGGTTGCTATGAGGTTTCCACAAAACCTTCTCTTCTCCAGGCTGAACACCCCTAATTTTCATAGCCTGTCTTTGTAGGAGAGTAGCTCCAGTCCTCTTGTCAACTTTGTGGCTTTCCTCTGGACTTAGTCCAGCGGTTCCATGTCCTTCTTATTTTGGGGACCCCATAGCTGGATCCAGCATTCCAGGGGGATCCAGGTGGGGTCTCAGCAGAGTGGAGGGGCAGAATCCCCTCCCTCACCCCGCTGGTCACTCTCCTTTGGATGCAGCCCAGGATTCCATTGCATTTCTGGGCTGTGAGCACACACTGCTCTCGTGTGAGTTTTTTAAGTATCACCCTCAAGTCTTCCTCGGCAGGGCTGCTTTCAATCCCTTCTCTGCCCATCCTGGGGGTGTGTCTGGGATTGCCACAATCCGGGTGCAGGGCCTTGCTCTTTGCTTTGCTGAACTTCATGAGGTTTGCACAGGCCCACCTCTTAATCCTATCCATGTCTGTCCCTCTGGATGGTATCCCTTCCCTCCAGCATGTCTTGCTTGGTGTTGTCAGCAAACTTTCTGAAGGTTCACGCTCTATTCCACTGGCCACGTCACCAACAAAGGTGTTGAACCTCCTCGGCCCCGTACTGAGGGACACCATTGTCACTGGACAATGAACAGCTGGCCACAACTCTTTGTGTGTGGCCATCCAGACAGTTTTTTATCCACTGAGTGTCCATCCATCAAATCCACGCCTCTCCAATTTGGAGATGAGGATGTTGTGTGGGACAGTGTCAAATGCTTGCCCTAAACTGAGGTAGACAATGTCAGTTGCTCTGAGCTTGTCCACCAACACTGTGGCCCCATCAGAGAAGGTCGCCAAATTTGTCAGGCACAACTTGCCCTTTGCAAAGCCATGTTGGCTGTTATCAGTCACCTCTTTGTTTTCCATGTGCCTTAGCATATTTTCCAGGAGAATCTGCTCCATGAGCTTGCCTGGCACAGAGGTAAGGCTGACTGGTCTGTAGTTCCCTGGGTGTTCTGCTTTCCCTTTTGTATGGGTTTTTGGTAGCGGGGGGGCTACAAAGGTGGCTCCTGTGGGAAGCTGCTGGAAGCTTCCACCATGTCCAGCAGAGCCAATCCTTGATGGTTCTGAAGACAGACATGCTGCTGGCCAAAACTGTACCAATGAGAGATTTTGATAATGCCTCTGTGATGATGTATTTAAGAAAGAAATTAAAACAAAGTCATGGGTTTTGCTTGTAGTCAGAGAGGAGGAGGTGAGAATATGTGAGGGAAACAACATGGTGACACCAAGGTCCGTGGAGAAGGAGGGCAGGAGGTGCTCCAGGTGCCAGAGCCGAGATTCCTCTGCAGGCTGTGGTGAGACCATGGTGAAGCAGCTGTGTCCCTACAGCCCATAGGGATCCACAGGGGATGCAGAGATCCACCTGCAGCCCGTGGGAGAGGTGCCCATGCCAGAGCAGGTGGATGCCTGGAGAAGGCTGTGATCCAGTGGGAGACCCAGTGGGAGAGAGAGAGTCCCTGCTTCCAGGCTGGAGCAGCCTGTCCTGGGAGGACTGCACCCCATGCTGCAGCAGTTTTGGGAGGGCTGTGTGCCCGTGGGAGGGATTCACGTTTGCAGCAGGTGTGGTTGGGCTGCTGCTCGTGAGAGTGGGCCCAGGCTGGGGAAGTTCAGAGAGAGCTGTGTCCTGTGGGAGGGACCCCAAAGTCTCACAGGGGAAGGATTCCTCTTCTGGAGCAGTGGAAGAAAATCTCAGTGATGAACTGACCAAAACCCCCTGCCCTTTTTCCCTGCACTGTTGGTGGGAAGGAGGGAGAGGCAGGGGGAGAAACGGTGTTTTACAGGCTTATTTTATTTCTCATTATCCTTCTCTGATCCTGTTAGTAATAAACTCACTTTGCAATGTAAGTTGAGCTGGTTTTGCCCTTGAAGTGTTTCTCCCCGTCCTTATCTCACTCATGAAGCATTTGTTAACTTTTCCCCCTCTCTGCTGCCTAGCTGTAACAGGAGAGGGTGAGCGAGTAACTCTTGTGGGTGCCTGGTGTTGGGCCAGTGTCAAACTCTGACTCATTTTTTTAAAATGGGGGTTAGATCTCTTTTTCCAGTCATTGAGGGCTTTACTTGACTGACACAATTTCTCAAAAATGGGGGCTTAGAAACTTTGCCAGCTCCCTCAGGACCTGCAGATGATTCTTGTTGAGTCCCATGGACTTGTGCATATTCAAGTTCCTTAGATGGCCTCAAACCTGAGAGGGCTCAGGATCTTCATTTTCCCAGCCCCTGTGTCTGTCTTTCTTGACTTGGGTGGTGTTGCTGGAACACTTGCTGTTGAAGAATGAGGCACAGAAGTCATTGAGAACCTCAGCTTTCTCTTTGTCCAGGGTGGCCACGTCTCCTGTTTCTTTCTGGAGAGAGCTCACATTATCCAATGTTTTCTTTTGCTTGCAACACATCTATAGAAGCCCTTTCTCTTATCCTTGATATCCCTGGACAAATCCAATTCTAACTGGGCCTTGTCCCTAGCTTGCCGTACAATTTCCCTGTATTCCTCCTGGATCCCCCGTTCTTGTTTTCCCTTCCTGAAAGCTTTGTTTTCCTCTCTGAGCTTGCTCAGCTGCTCCTCATCCATCTAAGAAGGCTTCTTTGCAATTTTTCCTGATTTCCCTCTTGCTGGAATCCATTGATCCTGAGCTTGGAGGAAGTGATCCTTGAAATTCAGCCAGTATTCTTGGGCCCCTCTGCTTTCCAGGACACTAAGGAGCAGGTCCTTGAAGAGGCCAAAGGTCTGCTGTCCTGATGTCTGGGGCAGTGGTTTTGCTGTGTGCCCTTCTCGCTGCCCTGAGGATCTTTATCTCCACCATCCTGTTGTCACTTACAGTGCCTTGGAGCGCTGCCCTCCCCACCAGCTCCTCTTTGTTGGTGAGCACAAGGTCCAGCATGGCACCTCTCCTTGTTGGCTCCTCAGTCACTTGTGTAAGGAAGTTGCTTTGACACATTTGAGGAAACTCTGGGATTTCTTTTGCCCTGCCATGTTGTCCCTCCAGCAGACATCAAGGAGGTTGAAATCCCCCACAAGGACCAGGGATTAAGAGTGTTCAGGCACCCATCTGCCTATAGAGAGTTCATCCACACCATTCTCCTGATTGGGTGGCCTGTAGCAGACTCCCACTATAACATGCCCTGTCCCTGCTGTCCCCCTTAATTTTCACCCACCAGCTCTCAGTGGGCTCCTCATCCTTTCCAAGGCAGAGTTTCAGACTCTCCAGCTGGTCACTGACATCAGGGCTACATTCCCTTCTTGCCTCTCTAGCCTGTCCTTCCTAAAATGCCTGAAACCTTCCATTCCAAAGCTCTAGTCACAGGAGCCATCCCACCATATCCCTGTGATGCCGATTTTGTAATCCCCAAGCAGGTGTTTGCACATCTCTAGCTCTTTGTTCCCCATTCTCCATGTGTGTGTGCAGAGGTGTTTGAGCTAGGCCCTGGATAAGGACTCCAGCTGGAGTATCTGGGATGCCTCTGCATTATCTTTTTATATTTTTAAAATATTTTTAAATCATGTTTTTAGGAGCACAGAGAAGAGGAAGGATGGGAAAATTCAATTGAAAGACGTTGATAATTAGTTAGCAGCAAAGGCTGAAACGCTTTTAAAATTATTTCTTCAGAAGGATAAATAGGATCAGATCAGATAGAACAGAATGAAAAAAAAAAATGGGACTTTGTGCAAAAAATGATGCCCATTATTTTTTTCCTGAGCCAAACTGTCTACAGTACAGAAGATTGGGCCTGAGGCATCAACACTGTGAGTCAAATTTCAGGCTTAGAAGTTTCAGGCTGGTTGATTCTGGGGATTTGCTGTAGGCCCAGCTGTGCAGTAGAAGTGATCATGTTCAAGGCCACTTAAATGTGTTAAATTGTTTAGAAGAAGTAAAGCAGAGAGAAAGTCTAATGCCAAGATGCTTCACTGACTCACAAAACCGGAGAGAAACAGGCAACTTCCTAAAGCAATGAAGGTGCCTGCACATCTGGGGTGTAAAGGACATGAAGAAACTTTTGTGGCATTATAGGACAAAAACCAACCTTAACTGGAATTGTTATGAATCAGAAAGAAGAATATAAGTATATTTACTACAACAACTCCAGCACTAGCTGGAACGAAATTTTTAAAAAATCATATATTGTCTGATAATCTTGCAGAATGAAATGCATGTGTTTTTTAGCACAGTATCTCCAAAGAGAGTGCTTTCCTTGCAATATAGATCTGTGGATCTAAGTAACCTGGTTCAAAAGTACTTCCACAGCCAGCCCAGCATAGAGATGAGCACATACACACATTCTTTAGACTTTAACACTCCATTATTAAAGGGAACATGTTTCTGTATTGCACAATCTAAGGCCTGTTTTGATTACACAGGATAATTGCTCTGTTGGACAAAAAGATTTGTTTTATTTTCTACCACTCTTCTTATTATCTATGTCTCCAGTTATGTAAAATACTGTAATAGCACAAGTGTGTGCCTGAACTGCTCTTGATTGTACTTTCTCACAATACTTTTTAGACTGAGCAATTCAGTTCATATTGATAAATCCGTGAGGTGGGAAAACACATAATCTTTCTTTTATGAATAAAAGCTGGACATCTGGAAAACAGAAATCTCCTGCAAAAGTTTAGATCAGAATGAGGGAGATGAGTTTTCCTGACTCTCCCGTGGGTGCCTTAATTACAGGAACTTTCTTGTTATTATTTCTTGTGAGTTTTGTATCTTTTCCATTGATTTTTCCCCCCTGTGGCCTGCATTTTTCTACTGTTTTATCTAACAGTGAACTATCTGTGTTCAAAGATAATAATAAGCATGGTATATAAAATTACTCATACAGAGTGGGTTTGTACACTTGTGATTAAGAAATATACAGGGAAACGCTGCATCACATGGGGAAATTACCCCAAAGAGAAATCACCGGAGTCACACACTGGAGCTAAATGAATATCCAAAATGGCAATGAGGGAAAGCTAAAGGACATAATCCACAAAATGCTGAGTGTATGAATTATAGCCCTTAGCTAAGCCTGATTTGTGAGGCTAGTACTTACACAGCAGATAACCCAGGCTGACAGTGACCTTGACAGCACTGCAACAGTAATATTTTCTGTAAAGGCTGCACAGCTTTCAGCCCATTTCTCCTGAGTGGGAGCTACAAGCACGCTTGTGTGCAGCATCATGGGCCAAAGTAATCCTCGGTTATGTGCCTGTCAACGATACAAACAGAATACAGCTCTTTGGGCATGACAAATTCCTCCCTCCCTTCTTTCTTCTGCCCTTGAAAAGACCTGTTTGAGAAGCATAAAGAACTTTTCCCTAGAGCATGAGTCCCCTTTCTTCCCTCTTTCCATGTGAAGCTGAGCAGCGATGTAGTGCAGAGGGGAACTGGTTCCAAGTATACAGAGCAACTGCAAGTATTTTGTGACCTTCTCTACCAATACATCTGCCTTTTGGGAATTGCAATTGATTTTTCTTCATTTCTCCATGTGAATACCGTGCTTCTACACTACGTTACAGCTACCCAGATAGATAAATTTTAAGTGCTTTCCCCACAGCTCTTCTTTAAATAAATGTTAGTGAAACTCTGGTTTGTAGTCTTTTGTGGAACAAATTGCTGGGGTGACTAAAAAGTCACAAGTAAAAGCAATATGAAAGTTTTTGGTGATAGTCTGTTCTCTCTTCACTCTGCTGCCAAGACCTGTATTTGCAGTACTCTGCTTTTTGCTGGCTACAGCTGATATTACTTCTGCATCAAGCTGCGAGAAGTGCTGTTAACTCTCTGGAGCAGTGACGCAAATCCTGAAAAATCCACCAAGGGAATGGGCGGTGGCAAGACCAACAGATTGCTGCGAGGAGTGGTGTGTCCTTTGAAGGCTTCATCTTATGTCCCACCCTTTGATGAGTCTTCAAACCCTTTGATGGAAAAGCATGCTATTTTCCTTGTAGCTGAGTTTCGAGTGCGTCTGTTACACTGCCAATGGACGGCCTGGGCTGACTCTTAAGTGTTTGCTCTGTTACAAGGCAAAAAAAACCCCTAACAAAGCCACAAACCAATCCCATGGACAGATTGAAGACAAGGGGCAACAACTGAGAGAAGAGACATCTTAGGATAGAGAGCAGCTTGCACAAGTCCAGCACAAACAAATTTTTCTCCCTGCAGAATCTTTCAGTTGCTTCTATGAAGGGAATAAGAACAACCTTAGTGGTTGGGGTTTGCTGTGTGTTTGTTTTAAAAAATATTTGCACTATGAGCCTTAGTTTCCATATCTATAAATGGGAGCAAATTGATTCAAGTGCTGTCCTGTGTGAGAGGCAGGGAGACTGGCAATGTTTGCAACTTTTCTGCTTGGAGCTGAAAGAACTTTTTGCCCAAGTTGTCCTTCAGGGTAGAGAACAGCAGGTTTGAGCTGCTGGACATTACTGTTAAGGAGAAAAGGCCCTGCTGACAAGAGAAACCAGAATAATAAGAATTAGTAAGAAGAAAAATTCAGGAGCCTCTGTAAAAGTTGGGGTCTAGACCAAGCACCTGTAACACAAATGTGTGACTGTTCCCACCCACTCCCTTTTGCTATTTTTGTCCCATCTGAATTCCGGCTCTGCCAATTCATTCTCACATCTGTTCTCAGACTTGGTATCAACACCGACTTAATCACATTCCTTCCATCTACTGAGCTGGAAGTGTAGGGCTATGTAGAAGCCAGGGCAAATTAACCCCTTCTCTTCATTAGCACCAGCTAGCACATCTCTCTTGGCATGTAGCTGCTGTTGTTTGGGTGGGCACCAGGGTTGGTGGGTTTGTCAGCTCCCCATGTACGCTGAGCACATCACTGCCAAAATAGCCAGGCTGGTACACACTGGTTACAAGAGGTCTGGAGGTGCAGCAGCTTCTGGGGCTCTGTGAACAGGAGCACAGCCAGCACATCAAGCAGGTCCACCTAAGCTCAGCCTCTCAGACCACACCTAGCTCCATCATCCAGTTCCAGACTCCCAAAACTGCCCCTAAGGCAGTCAGAGCCACGGTCCCAGTCCTGTGAGGAGAGGCTGAGCAACTGGGGCTTGCTCAGCCTGGAGAAGAGATGGGTTAGGGGAGGCCTTAAAAGCAGTGCCCCAGTAAATATGAGGCAGGTATCAAGAAAAAAAAGCCAGGCTTTTTACAGTGGTGCACGGTGGGAAGATGAAAGGGAATGAGCATAACTTGAACAAGAGTAGTTCAGAGAGGAACATTGTTTTCCCTTAGAAGACAGCCAAGCGGTGAAACTGGTTTTCACAGAGTCTGCATCCTAAAAGGTTTTCAAGACCTAACTGAACAAAGCAACTTGGTCTGACCCCCAAGGTTACCTTGCTTTGAACAGGAGGCTGGAGTGGAGTCTTCCTGAGGTCCCTTCACACCTCAATTATCCTATAAATCTACACTTTTCATGTACACTTTTTCAGTGTCAGAGAACATTTATTTATTACTACTCTTCAAGTTCATTGCACTATGAATGGCTCACTCCAAGACATCTGCTCTCTGCCAGTAACAACCAAAAGTATCTCTGACAAATTTTTTAGAACACATATGAAAAGTAGTTGTGGGATAAAAGAAAAAATAAACAATGGGCAATTATGCCTCAAAAAATTAGAATGCAAATAAAAAGGCAACAAATTTGATTATTTAAGCTTTACTTCTTCACCCAAGGGCAAACATGCAAGGATACATGGGATGCTATCAGAGAAATTTCTCTCTGTTCTGGCCTTTCTCAATATGAAATAGATCTGATGGTGGCCCTTGCAGGAATTCACAGTCTCCAGTACATCTTGTATTTGAATTTTCAAAGTGTTCATAAAATGTGACATTTAATAAAGACAGTTTTTGTCTTCACACATCCCTGAGTCTCAGGGATGTGTCTCTCTGACACATGCACACACCAGGGCTCAAGGAACCAAGCACATGGTCTCATAGTTTTTTTGTTCTGTGTAGCACTTAACCATACTGGGTTTTACATGTGGATAAAACCAACCAAAACAAATTCCTAAGCTGTGTCATACTGTAGAAAAAGAGCTAGCCTCATGTTTACACAGCCTTTATCATTGCAGACATCAGGTCTTGGGAACTGCTGCCTTGTGGAGCAATTAGCAGGGGCTTCACTGCTGAGGGAGCTGCAAGTCCACTTTTCTGGCTGGGGGAAGCAGCTTCCCCTTCTCCCTACTGCCTCACTCAGATCCCATCCTCAGGCTTGAAACTGTGCCCTTAATTTGCCAAAAGCTGAGATCCCAGATCACATGCTGGGACATTTGTGCTAGGATGAAAATGACTGGTCCTGAGGCTACATCTTTTAGCTAAGTTCTTTTAAACATGCATTTCTCAGGACCTAAGTTACCCAGAAACTCCTTATTGCTGTCCTATTTCCTAGGGATAGTAGCAAGCCTATTTTAAGGGCTATGAAGTGCCCTTATATTACAGTAAGTGTCCAGAATAAACAGATGACCTGCGTGGGACTTTTGGGAGGACACCTGGTACCCAAGAGGAAATGAGAGCTTTGTATACAGTAGGAGGTCTTTTATAAAGGGCATAGTGCAGTATCTACAGGCAAATCAGGTTGCCAGGCCCTCTGTCCTACTTACTACATAAATACCGTCAAGTGCATTAAGATCCAGGCCATTGTCACTGGTTCACTGCTTTTTACTAAAAAGAACTTCCCTTGGGAAAGAAAAAGAAACTACTCTCCCATGCTACTCCCCCCAAAATGCACCCAATATCAGTAAAACAAGACAAGTGACACTCCTACAGCTCCTAAACAACCAAATTTGGTGATGCTAGAATAAGAGTTTCTCCCCTCAGTTCATGCTTCTTGTCACCTAAGCAGGTGTCAAATCTCCTGGGTTTGTCTTCACACAGCTTCTTTCCATTTCACTCCATCTTAACAGCTGTAAGCATCTCTGGTAAATTGTGCTAGTACATTTCTATTAACATTTAGCAACAGGGGAAAAAAAAGCCAGCTCGGCTGACAACAACTATCAGTGTATGAAGATTAATCTTTATATAGCATGCAGAACATGGATCTGTTCTGCATCTTCCAGAACAGCCTGTACTTTCTGTCTACTCCTTCTCAACAACAGCCTTCATGCAAAAAAGAATTAAAATTAAGATCACTGTATTTTAGCATTGCTATGTTCACACTGCTATTCTCTCAGGCTTCACAATTCATGCTGTAGTTGGCAAACTATTTCTCTTTCTGCTAGCAGCACAAGGGGCAAGTTGAGCTACTCACTACAAATTCCTAGGAAAGACAAAAATACATCTTTGTTCCACTTTGAAGAAACAGTCACAGGTTACCTTATTAACATCTTGTAGTATAGAAAGACTTAAAGCTTTTACCACATTAAATAGCAACATAACCAAACGCATGGGAGGCCTACCCTGACACAAACACAATGGCATGGCAAGCGTTAAAACTTTGTGTATAGTAAATTAGAGCTTTGAAAGACATCTCAGTTGGGAGCAATTTTGGAAATTTTTGAAACACGAATTGCTGACTTTTTTTCTCCTCCCCCCTTTAAATGGTCTGTGAGGATTGGTTGTCTTGGAGAAAAAAAAAATAAAGTGTCGACACTTGACATACTCAATCCATCCATAAACGTAAACACGCTTGAACTGCAGTTGAGTTTTTCTTTTACTAAAGAGCATGTGGAAGCAATTACCTGAATGTAGATGTGATAAAGAATGGATGAAATGCAAACCAAATGATGCCTTATTACTTAATATAAAGAGACTGTTCTGCGAGATCAAAGTTGTGCAGCACAAAATGTAATGGGCTTCACTGGAGAGATAGGCTTTGGAGATTTGTTTAAAACACAGATGCATTTTGATGAAATGCTAAGTAGACAAAATTAGGGTAAGTTTAAAGAGTTTCCCAGTACCTGATCTACAATCTTCAATAACATCTTTACTCTCCTCCCAACCTTTTGCTGCTCTGTGCCATACCCAGCTGCCGTGAGGCTGGCAGCGAGAAACTTCTCTGGCTTCATTGTGGCTGGGCATGAGAACTACTCTGTCCCGAGATGTGGAAGAAATGTCACCATCAGCACCTCCTGTGGACACAGAAAAAACCTTCCCTGTACATTTGCATTGACCCCTTGCACGGCAGCCTCCCCGTGCCTCAGCCATCATTCTGTGCCTGGTTGCTATCTCAGCACATATTTCTCCTTTGAGTCAATATGATGAGGAAGGGCAGAGAGACAACCTTTCCCAGAGACAAAAATACTGAAGCAGAACAGAAGTCTCGAGACTAATTTCTGAATGTTTTCCTACCACAGGCCTTATAATGAAATGCAATTCCCGTCAAGATCCTGTTTTGTACTTCACCACCTTCTCTGGTGTTAGATTTATTTCTCTATTTCTTTTTAGTGATTTGTATTTTTAAGAAGCTGCATGCAACAGACAAGGAGAAGGCATGTTGGGAAAATGAGGTAGCAGTTTCTGTACAATTCCACGATAACATTTGAACTTGTTCTATTGCCTTGCCTTGTCTTCCCTCCCACATGCCCCCACCCTCCCCCTGCCCACAAGCTGCTGATTATTACTTTTCCCAAATGTTGTTTCTGATCATGTAGATTTGATCATCTTTGTCTGAAGTCTGTAGAGCAGCTCAATGATTGACAGTGCTGGGTCCCCCATAACATAAATCAATGAGCAATAAAGTCAAGTATCTAAGTCAAGCGTAGAGAAAGCGAACTGACATTGAACTGTAAGCATTAATTAAAAAGGAGGAAAAAACCAAGAGCACATTTAACTAGGAACGTTGGGTCTTGAGTTGTTGAAAGGATTAAAAAAATACTGCAAGTATGAAAGAGCATGTGCAGAGTTAATGCTGCCTATCTCCCACAGCATTAGGTCTTTAAAAGAAATCATATATGTTAAACTCCCAAAGAGACTATTTTCTTTTGTTTTTCAATTACATGTGATAATGGGGAACATTTTGTGAATGACTCTGATGCTTATGCCTCCAATAAAAGCCAGGATACTGTACCTCATTCATGCTTATTTAACGATCTCGTAAAGAAAAAACCCACCCGCACCGTAACACAATTATGATTGAATCGGACATTTTCCCTTCTCACCAGCTGAAGAATTGTTAAGTATTGCTATTGAAAACTCATTGTTATGCACTATTTTTGCGGTGGCCACAGTGTTCAAAGCAGCTTAGGAAGCAAATATAAAACACACTTGCCACCACAGAGAACACAGAGTTTACAGTGGCTTTGATCATACAAGCACTAATCCTTTCATTTTAGAGGGGTTATTCACAGGCATAAATATTAAAATAATACCAAGTATTGGCCCTGTCAGATCATAATTAGATGTGAACATGACGCATTGCAAGACAAAAGAAAGGTGAAAAAATGTAATGATTGAGTACGGCTCACCTGGGTGCTGTAGCAGCTTTTCTGGTTTCCCTTTTTTGTCCTTTCCAGCTTGCTTGGAGTCAAAAACCAGAGGCCCAGAGAGAGCCAGGAACAGCGGGGTGGGGACTGGTATCAGTGTTAAACTGGCAGCAGCATGGAGTAATGGCAATGTGTCTAAAACCACCATCAGCCATGAGATTCACTTTCTTACAGCAGAAAATCAGCTTGCAATGATGACCTAAATCATCTCACTTAAACTGCTCAATAGTTCCTTTCCACCACTATTTTTCCTCCCCACAAAACTGAACTCCCAGACAAATGAAGGATTTGAAGCTGCTCTTTTGCCAATAGATCAGCAACTTGTCATTGCTGCAGTGGGAATGAGCTCAGGCCAACATCTCCCACTCAGGACCAAGGCTGGGCTGGCAGCACCTCCTTGGCTCATTATCTTCATTACCAGTGGCTCATGGTCAAGTCAGAATAATTTGCTGTTATGTGGATCGTATGTTTTGGAGGTAATTTTGTGCCCTGCAGAGAGCACTGCCAGTCCATAATTTCATTCACTGCTCTTTTAAAAACAAAACCTGGTGGTGATGGGAGGATGCACCACCACCTCCATTACTGCTGGCACACAGGCTCATTCTGGGAGATCATTCAAAACACGCTGCTTGGTCTTATGCTAGTGTGGCCTGGTCTCCTCCTTCCTACAGGGCTCTATGAAAGTGAATCATTGTCCTTAAGGATTCTTTCTTTTTTCGTTTAGTTTGACATTTTCTTTAAACTTTAGGGTTTTTTCTGAATTAATATTTGGGTTGTGAGGTTTTTGTTACTCTTCCAGGGTTGAGATGTCAGTGATTTTAGTGAAAGGGAAAGGTTTTAGTTGTGGAGATGGACTTCTGTTTAGGATGCTGGTTACAAGGTTAGTGGGTTTGTAACAACAGATACTGCAGGGCAGGACATCTCTGTCACTTTAAAAGCCCAAATACACAGAGTTAGTTTTCTTACGCCATTCCCCTTAAATTCCCAATGAAGCAAATCTGTTTTCCTATGAGAAGCTGTGGGATTAATTCACAGCTCCAAATCCATAGAGCCTGCTCCATGCACGCAGCACCTGGTAACTGCCTTGATTTGACACAGATGTAACCACAAGCAGAACCAGTCCTCAGCCTCTGAATTTCTTGTGAAATTTAGAGGTTTAATTACCTAGATGAGAAACTGAAAAGCTTCTAATGGCAGCAGCGGAAAGACCTTTCATTTGCAAAATGTACCAGGTGACCCTGAGCATGTCCATTTTAGGTGGCTGAATTCATTGACCTGAGAGACAGATTTCAGGTGTTTTCACCCAACAACACCCGGTGCTTCCTGGCAGGGGAGACCTGTGTGGTCTGACAGGCAGTTTCCATGTTAGCAGGCAATGGTTGTGCTGACAAACTGGCAGGCAAAAGGAGGTCTGTCTGTCCTGGAGAGGACCCACTCCTCCCGTCCATAGCTTGCATTAATTAGAAATTAACTGTGTCCAGCTCTGGGGCCCCCGACGTAAGAAGGATGTGGACTTGTAGGAGTGAGTGCAGAGCAGGCTGTGAAGATGATCAGGAACTGAGGCACTCTCCTGTGAAGACAGGCTGAGGCAGTCGGGGTTACTCAGCCTGGAGAAGAGAAAGCTCCAGGGAGGGTTGGCTGCTTAGAGCAGCCTTACAGTGCCTAAAGGGGGGCAGCCAAAAGGATTTCAATAAGGGCATGTAGGGGTAGAACAAGAGGAATTTGCTTCCAAGTGAACGTGGCTGGGTTAGGATCACATACTAGGATGAAACTATTTACTGTGAGGGTGGTGAGGCACTGAACAGGTTGCCCAGAGAAGCTGTGGATTTCCCATCCCTGGAAGTGGGATGCCCCTGGATGGGGCTTTGAGTACCCAGTGGAGTAACCTAGTCTAGTGGAAGGTGTCCTCACCTAGGGCAAGGGGCTGGAACAGATGTTCTCTAACAGATGTTCCTTCCAGCCCAAATCTTTCTATGATTCTATGCTTCTATGAAATCTGTGTGCTTGCCACGTCCCCTGTGCACTGATGGTGCTTCGAGTGCCCAAGAGTGGTCCAGGTGGCCTTGCTGATGCCTGTGCTTAATTACTGAGTCTGAATCTGGGAGAATGCTGGGTGGGGATGGATGGCCACCAGGGCTGGGCATCATTCTGGAGACTGGATTTCGAGCCTCTGTTCCCAGCTAAATAAAAAACCTCAGGTTGTGAAGGCAGCTGGAGGAGGTGCTCCATACTGGCTGACATGGTGCGCTTTTTTTCTGGTCTCAAGGCAACTCTGATGCCTGGCAACTGCAGTCAAGCCAAATATTAGACCCACTTCTGCAAGCAACTGCTTGTCAATCCCTCCTGCCCTGAGTGGAACTGCAGTATCTGTTCTCCACAGCTGTGGAAATGCGGTTGTATTGTGGAGAGGCAGTCTTTTGTCACTTGGAAATTCACCATTTCATTTCCTTTTAAAGCATTTTCAGGGTTTTTTCCCCCTTGGGCTTTGAGAGCTTTCTTTTAAGTAAAATAAAAGAAAACAGGTTCATCTCCAAGGAGATGTGAGAAGCAGTTTTGGGGAAAACTAACGCTGAACAGAAGTCTCAGCTAAAAACACGAACATGTGACAGAAGGCTGCGATGGCACACGCGCCATCTCAACTGTGTGTGGGGTGCCCGAGACTCCAGAACTACTCTGTGTGTCCTTTCAGGCCACTTCATTGTTCTCATCTGCTTTTTATGGCCACATCACAGCTTCAGAGAGCAGACCTCACCCTCTTTTAAACTTGACCTGCACAGCCTAATTGTGTGAGGACACAGCTCAGTCTGCAACATCACAACCACTTCCATAGCGAATTGGATTTGTCAGTCTCTGGGCTGTGGTCTTATAATGTGCTAGATTATTAAGTTTCTTTGCCTTAAGTTGCCAGCTAATGGAATAATGTCTTTGTCTTTATTAGAAAGAGTCCACAGCTTTATTAAGTTACATAATTCACAACCAATAGCGTAATCAATAAAACATTAACAAATATGTAACCTTAGACAAACCTCACATATTGATTTCTTTAAACATTCTCACAAAGCCTGTCTTTGGCTGAAAAAATACATTCAGTCCCAGTGGGAAACCCCAAAAACACTTAATGCATTAAGGTGTGGGCACTGGAGGACAAATTGAATTGGCTTCCTTGGAAATAAAGCTGGCTCTCCCCTGGTCTTTGTGTATTCACCTCAGAATTGTTATTTTTTGCAATTTGGAAAGAAGCTCCAATTTTCTCTTTTGTGCCTCATCTTTGCAAGGAAAATACCAGGTATTGCAAAATACAGTGGTTACCACATAGTTAAAAATGAGCATAAATAATCTCTTATTGCATGGGCAGAAATGGATACTGCAAAACCTGAATTACCTGATGGTGATTAACCCTGGGGATTCTCAGGTGGACTGTAACTAGCTGTTGTAGTATCAAGTTTAACCTAGCCCTGTCTCTGCATTAGTCAAGAAGTTGTGTTTAACATCAGGTAAGAGACTCATTTTTCTAACACAAAACTTCATCTAAATATATTTTCCAACTGTAAAAAAAAGTATCTAATACCTCTTGAGTGCAGTTGAGTGGATGATACTGATATACTTGCAGTTATGCTTTTGATACAATCAGGAGAGCTAGTATTGTATTATCCCTACCTCTCTATTCTCAAGACTATGTGAAAAAAATCCCCAAATCATCAGACACTGTCTTGCAGGGAATCTCTGTGCATTATCACACAACAGAATTGCTCCAATGATAATTTCACAGGTAATTTAGAACTAGGCTGGAGGAAGTAGCAGAAAAAGCATCTCAGGGATGCACCAGCAAGGAAATAGAACAGATGCACATCTGCTCCATCTTTAGTTTCAGTGATTCAGTGAAGACACACTTATAATTTCTGGAACAATTAAGTGCTTAATCTTTTTGTATCCTATATCCTTGGGCAGTATATTTATGTAAGGAAAATTTTTTGACTTTGCTTTCCTTTAAAAACAGAATCATCTACTCATTTTGCAAGACTTTGAAAGGTTTCCTTGTCAAAAGGGATGTAGGTGAGATGGAGGACTAAAGTTTCCCAGGAAATGTTGGGGACTAGTGCGCAGAGTTCCCACGTCCCCTTTGGAGACTTTATCATTTAACAACCACAACTCTCCTTTATTAGATCACTATAAAACAAGTGCCTGGAGGGAGTCAGAAATGAATTGAATTTTGTAGATTTAAATGATTGTGTGGGACCTTTTTGGCTTAATATATACCCTGGAGAGGTTTGCTACTAGAACTTGGGAACTTTGTAATAAGAATAATTCCTTAGCTGGAGATCTTTATCTTGTTACATTAATGATTCACTGGGGGGTTATGCTGGAAAATTAAGGGAAATTTTTAAAAAGGCTATTAGATCAAATGTTCTTCTAGACACATGCACAGAGATGGTCAACAAAGATTTATAGGCTGGTGAGATGAGGAATTGATTGCCTTTGTGCTGCATGCACGGGGCAGCTGGCCATTTCAGGAGGTCCCTCCTGCCTGTGCTTCTGCTCAGGATTGTCTGCAGCTCACAATCAGCACTCCACAAGGTAAGGTTTTGCAGGCCACGTCCTGCTTGTGTGCTGCAAAATACACACACAGCAAGGGAATTCAGTGAGGGGTGGGTGTAGCTACCTTGGTTTCAAAGGTATGGGTCAGGCTCTGCATACAGACCTATTTTTTTACATCCCTGTCTTTATTCCAGAGGTTTTGCAACACTGCTCCTCAGCTCCAGCATGGACTATTTATAGCGCCCACAGCTCCTGCTGGATTTAGTGGATGCTCAAGGTCTCTAAATAGCAACTGTGTGGTCTCCAAGGATGTGCCATTTGGAGAAGGCAGACTCTGCTTGTACTTTGCCCATGCAGAACATTTTCTGCAATTCTGCCATTTATAGCTGCCACTGTAATGGGCTTTGAAGGCCTGCTTTATATATCTCATGGTTTTACCTGTGATGACAACTCACCAATTTTAATGGTAATATCAGGGGATTGAAGAAACAACTACAATGCCCATGGCTGAAGCTAAGCACCCAAAAACACCAAGGTATTAGGAACATGCAAAGTGGCATTTCAGGTCTAAGGACAGTGATTTTTTTTTCATCCAGCTAGGGTGAATTCCCGTTTACAGTCAATAGAAAGGAAAACTGAACAACACTGTAGCCTTTGCAAATCCAGGTAGAAATGGAAACAAATGCAGATGACAGGGACATGCACTTGCCTTCTGCTGTCAAGTTGCCATCATGACTTGAGAAGAGATTGCTGATAATGGTGAAATATATGATCGTAGCCATGGCCTGTGATGCCTTAAGTTCTAACTTTTGTATTTTTCAGATCCCATGCTGCCTAGTGGTGTAGCTCTGAGCTTCGTATTAAGTGTTAGTAGGTTTTCCTTACAAGGTAGGCAGACAAAACCATCCTTTTCCAGCTTGAGACCAAGGACAATGGTTACAAGTTTCAGGCCAAAAGGTATTAACAAGGAGGAATTGAAGAAGAGCAAACAAAGAGGATGGGACTTCACAACCTAAAGCTGTAATTGGGCAATTAACTCCAATATGCAAATGGACCAAAACTTATAAAAGTGTGAGACTTGTGACCCGCAATCCATTTTGGGTTTATCTTGGGTGTAGCCCTGGCCTTGTAGTGCCCAAGGTGTATCCTTTAAGGTATTTCAATAGGTACTGACTTTATTCCTTTAGCTCTCTTTAGTCTCTGTTCCAGGTTCAGCCTCTCCAGGCGTCACCTGGAGCTTGAGGGGAAAGAGGCAGCGTGCTGGATTTTACTTGACAGGAGCAGCAGAGGAAGTGGCAGCCACCAGAGGTGTCTGAGAAGCCCTGTCTGGCCCATTCTCTAACAGCATTGGTTCCTACATCTGTAAAAGCCTACACCTGGTACTGTCCCAAGTGCCACACACCAAGCACCCTTTGGTCCTCTCTTTGCTGTTATTGCCTCATCCCCATGTCCATCATGGGTGAAAGGTATTTCCCTTGTCCACCTTCTCTCTCCTGGGCACAAATCTTCCAAGACAGCTGTAAATTTGGATGTAAGAACCCCAAGGAGAGCTGTGGAGGAGAAGACCCCAAGGCTAAACTCTGTTGAAAGAGATCTGAGGAAAAGAAAATCTGTATGTCTGCTCTGTAACTCACTAGGAGTTGAGAAAATCCCATACCTCTTGGGAACAAGTCTCCTGAGAGTAATTTTGGGATAATCCTGGACAAAGAGCCTTCCATGCTTAACATTTTTATGAAGGCAGAATAAGAACATTGTGAAGAGCGTAACATGCACTTAGTATAGATCTGAAAAAAAAAATGTCAAAGGAAATTAATTTAAATTCCTCTAAATGCAATTAGAGGTGACAAGATTTCTCATGGTGAGAGACTGTGTTAAAGCAAAAGCTAAAAGTTCCCATCCAGTTCATAAAGCCTTAGGTAGCTATTGGTAATATGAATTAAATTAATCAAAATGGGTAAAAGCTAATGATCCTCTTGGGAACAAAATTAGCTCCTTAATGAAAGAAATGGAGTTCAGAAATTATAATAGAATATTAGCAGATGTGCCCTTTGGAAATTATAAATTTGCAAAATCCCCTTATGTAGATATTAGTTTGAGTCAAATTATCACTAAATCTGACCCTGGAGATGTGATGAGAATACACTCACTAGGATCTGTTCAGGAGGGCCTGGAATCCTCTGTCAGCAGTTCTGCTGGGCTGGGTTGGGTGCCACAAAGCGCTTTCTCAAATCAGCAACAGGGGACAGGCAAACTCCCAAACTTCTACTTGTAACCTGCCAAGCTCTTGCTAAGGAGTCCTACTGCCTTGTGTGCTCTCTGGGCTGCTGAGAGTATCACAGAACTCACAGAATCACCAGGTTGGAAGAGACCTTTAAGATCATCGAGTCCAACCCATGCCCTAACACCTCAACTAAACCATGGCACCGAGTGCCACATTCATTCTTTTTTTAAACACATCCAGGGATGGTGACTCCACCACCTCCCTGGGCAGACCATTCCAGTCTTTATCACTCTTTCCCTAAAAAACTTTTTCCTAATATCCAACCTATATTTCTCTTGTCACAGCTTAAGACTGTGTCTTCTTCTGTCAGTTGCTGCCTGGAGAAAGAGACCAACCCCCACCTGACTACAGCCACCTTTCAGGGAGTTGCAGAGAGCGATAAGGTCACCTCTGAGTCTCCTTTTCTGCAGTCTAAACACCCCCAGCTCCCTCAGTCGTTCCTCACAGGGTTTGTTCCAAGCCCTCACCAGCCTCGTTGCCTCCTCTGGACGCGCTCAGTGTCTGTACGTCCTTCCCAAACTGAGGGCCCAAAACTGGACACAGCACTCAGGTGTGGCCTCACCAGTGCCGAGTACGGGGGAGGGATGACCTCCCTGCTCCTGCTGGTCACACTGTTCCTGATACAGGCCAGGATGCCACTGGCCTTCTTGGCCACCAGGGCACACTGCTGGCTCATGTTCAGCTGGCTGTCAGTACCCCCAGGTCCCTTTCTGCCTGGGCACTGGCCAGCCACACCAGCCTAAAATGCTGCAGGGGGTTATTGTGGCAGGACTCAGCACTTGGATTTATTAGACTCCATCTTACTGGACTCTGCCCATCCATCCAACCATTCCAGGTCTCTCTGCAGAGCCCTCCCACCTTCCAACAGATGGACACACGCTCCCACCTTAGTGTCGTCTGCAAATTTACTAATAAAAGATACAATACCCTCATCCGTGTCATCAATAAAAATATTCAGCAGAACTGGCCCCAGCACAGACCCCAGCTGACTGGCCCCAGCTGCATGCAGCACTGTTCACCACCACTGTCTGGGCCCAGCCTTCCAGCCAGTTCCTAACCCAGCAAGGAGTGCTCCTGGCCAAGCCATGGGCTGCCAGCTTTTCTAGGAGTATGATGTGGGAGACAGTGCCAAAGGCCTTGCAGAAGTCCAAATAGACAACATCCACAGCCTTTCCTGCATCCACCAGGTGGGTCACCTGGTCATAAAAGGAGATCAGGTTGGTCAAACATGACCTGCCCCTCCTAAACCCATGCAGGCTGGGTCTGATACCCGGGCCATCCTGTAAGTGCTGCATGATGACACTGAGTATAAACTGTTCCATTACCTTGCCGGGTACTGGGGTCAAGCTAACTGGCCTAGAATTACCAGGATCCTCCTTCCCACCCTTTTGGTAAATGGGCGTCACACTGGCCCAAACATCTGGAACCTCACCAGTGACCCAGGACTGCTGGTAAACGATGGACAGTGGCCTCACAGTCTCATCTGCCAGCTCCCTCATCACCCTGGGATGGATCCCATCTGGTCCCATAGCTTCATGAACATCCAAGCTGCTCAGCAGTTCTCTGACTGCCTCCTCCTGGATAACAGGGGAACCATTCTGCTCCCTGACACCATCTACCAACCCAGAAGGACAGCTGTCCTGAGGACAAGCTGTCTTCCCACTAAAGACTGAGCCAAAGAAGCCGTTAAGCACCTCTGCCATCTCCTCATCTGCAGTTACTAAATTCCCTCCCACATCCAGTAGAGAACAAAGGTTGGTCTTACCCTTCCTTTTGCCATTAATTTATTTGTAAAAACATGCTTTAAAAGTTGTCAAATTAAGTTCAAACTGAGCTTTGACCTCCCTAATTTTTTTCCTACATGCCCTAGCAACCCCCTTAAATACTTCCTGAGAGACCTGACCCTCCTTCCATAGCTGATACATCCTCTTTTTGTTCCTAAGTTCCTTCAAAACCTCATTGCCTATCCAGGCTGGACCTTTGCCTTGCTGACTCATCTTTGGGCACACAGGGACAGTCTGCTCCTGTGCCTTCAAGATCTCTGTTTTGAAGCACACCCACCTTTCCTGAACTCCTTTGTTTTTAAGGGTTGCTTCCCAAGGAACTTTCTTAATAAGCCTCCTAAACAGGCCAAAGTCTGACCTCTGGAAGTCCAATGTAAAAGTCTTATTGATATTCCTCCTGATTTCACCAAATATTGTGAACTCTGTAATTTCATGATCATTATGTCCCAAGTGACCTCCAACCATTACATCTCCCACCAGCCCATCTCTGTTTGCAAACAACAGGTCTAACATAGTCCCTCCCCTGGTGGGCTCACTCACCAGCTGCCACTAAAAGTTGTCCTCCATCCACTCTAAGAACTTCCTGGGCTCCCTCTTTTCTGCTGTATTGAGTTCCCAGCACGTCTGGTAGCTTGAAGTCACCTACAAGAACAATGGCTGATGATCCCGAAACATTCTCCAGCTGCTAATAGAATAAGTTGTCCACCTCTCCTTCCATGTTGGGTGGATGATAACAGACTCCCAGTAGGATGTCAGCCTTGTTGGCTTTCCCTTTAATTCTTACCCACAGGCATTCAGCTTTATCGTCATTAGTTTCAATGGCCATGGGATCAAAAGCCTCCCTAATATAAAGGGTCGCCCCTCCACCTCTTCTCCCTTTCCTGTCTCTTCTGAAGAGCTTGTAGCCATCCAGTGCAGCACTCCAGCCATGTGAGTTGTCCCACCACGTTTCCATGATGGCAATTACATCACAGCTTTCTTGCTGCACCATGGCTTCCAGCCATGTTAGTTACCTTCCAGCCTTGTTTGTTACCTGTGTGGTGTGCAATAGTGCATGTGCACATCAGCTGGGCTGACTTCACCCCTAACTCAGGCTCACCACCCTTGGGCCACTTCCAGACAGCCCAGCTGCATCCCCTTCCCCCTTCAAACCTAGTTTAAAGCCTTTCAATGAGCTCCACCAGTTCATGAACTAAAATCCTTCTGCCCTTAAAAGAGAGATAACTAGCCAACAGGAGAGATTTTAAAGACTCACATTTCAGCAGGACAGAGGTGGTCCTTCTCCTTGTGGCCATCCCAGGCAGTGGATGTTCTCTTCTGGATGCAGGTCACCACCTTGTAACCAAAATATGAAGAACAGTTTATCACTGGATTAGCATGTAGTGAGGAACAAGAGACTTGTCAGAGATCCAAGACATGTCAAAGTCACAGAAAGCAAACAAAATCCCAGAAAACAAACAAACAAAAATATGATGAATTGCTCATGTTGAGCCTACAAAGAATTTATTGCATGTTTTTATGACTCTTTCCAGCCAAGAACTTTTCTCATCCATTTATGGAAAACATAAAAGCCACTGGGAGTGAAATAGGATAAAAACTAGATTTAAATCATCCTTACACATGCTGCTCACATCAGCATACAGCTGTTTTTCAGCATTTGGAGTCCTTGAAACTTTTAAGCCATTTAGAACAGCATGTGATTGGTATGAAAAATAGCACAGGCTTTCTTTTTATAAAAAGAAATCACGTTCCAGGGTGCTGGATGCAGGGACTCCAGAAGCCAAGAAAGATGTTTGAAGTGCTTATTGGCATTCCAGGATCCAGAAAACTCTTCCTGCCTCACGCTATCTTGTAGCAATCCTGATGCATGTGTCCTGGGAACAGAACAAGGAAGGCATTCCCTCTGGTGCAGATGGCCAGTGTACAGCACAAAGCATGCTTGAGTCCCCAGTCTGAGGATGTCATGTGCATAGTTTAGAGGATGAGCTCTTCCTTTTATTTTTGTATTTATAGCACAAGTGGCGGCACTGTGAACTTCCTCATACTGTCCTGCCAAAGTTGATTCAGCTCTGCTTGGGCTGTCAGGAGTTTGCATGCACCACTCAAATAAGCCACTAATCATGAAAAGATCTTGGACAAGGCCAAATGCAACAGCCTTCTGGAAAGTAACTCCTCCCCCCATCCCAGAAGGGAACAGTTTCCAGTTTGCACAAGGCAAACCAAAAGCATTAGATGGGGCAGGAAGAAAAGGAGAGGGGGGAAAAGAGGCATCATTGAAATTTGTGAACATACGACTGAGGGAGAGAGAGACTCAGCTGAAGGTGGTGGAATTGGGATGGTGCTTGGGAAGCATGCAATTTTAGTATCAGACACAGAAACGTGGAATTCTTGGATGTTCAGTCTGAAAGAAAGGGCTTTGCAAAAGTGGATCTGCAACATTCTTGCCACCTTTCAGATAAGCAAACTGAAAGAGAAAGAAAATAGAGTGGTTTTGGCCAAGTTTTAAAGAACAAGAGTTCTGATTTTCACAGATCTTTCAGGTTTCAAAAGCTAACATTTTTCTGAATTGCAATGAAACCTCCAGAGTCTGAAATTCTCTGCAAAGGGGAATTTGAAAAAAAAAACCAAACTTCAATGCATTTCAAGATGATTGACAGGTTTTGTTGTAATGGAAACTGAAACATTCTGTTTTGACTTTTTAAAGTTAATATTATGTTATAGCAACAAAGCTAATACAAAGTCACAAAAAGAAAAATCAAGGCAGAGAATTGTTTAAAAGTAAAAAATAGGTTGGGGTGTTTCAACCTTACACTGTTAGCACTTCTTTCAGGGATTTTCTTCCAGGAATCTACTGAAAGCAATCCTCTTTTGCAAACTGTTTTGATTTCTGATGGCAATACAGACTTTCTGCAATTTTTCTGACCAACTGTGCCAAGAACCAAACACTGACAGCTACTTCACCATCTAAGGACACATTTTAAATGTAAGAATTCTTTAATGCAAGTACCATTCTGTACCATCAGCAACACGACTTTTTTTCCACAGGATATTGAAACTGCCATACTAGGTCTGACCTGAAATTACTCACTGAGAGCTCTGAGTTTCCTGATCTGGTTTTGAAACTGCTTTTACTTGGAAACTGCAATATTCAGTGGTAATGGGTACTGCAGTTCAAGGGTTTATATGTATTGTGACAAAACCCATTTCAGTGTATTTCAGTCTTGCTGCTTCATAGTTTTCATTGGGTACCTCATGGGTCTGGAACTGACCAAAATAATGAATCACCATTTCCCATTTGATTGCTACACATCACTCCCCAATCTGTTGACTTTTTTGAAGGTCTCCCCTAGAAGTTGTCTCCTATTTTATTCTTCTGAGTAGTTTTTTATCTTTTCTGCAAAATTTATCACTTGAAGATTCACCAGCTTTGCTGAAAAATGACACAAATACACAGAGCAAGAACTTTGCTGCCAGATAAGTCCCCTCCCTGCCATGTCCCTGGCCCTGTGGGCTCCATGAGAACCTCCTTTCCTTAAAATCTTGTGGTGAGAGGTCTTTCAAAAGCATTGTCAAACGTAAGTTCAATACTTATCTGCTGGATCACATTTTTTCAGGGAATTTCCAGCTCCTCCAAGTCTCCAAGTAAGACTATAAAATCTGCACAGCTCTTTCTGAACAATGTGTATGTATTTTTGTGTCTAAGAATTCTGTTCATGATTGTTTCTACAAGTCTGACTGTGGTTTTATTGATCTGTAGTTCCCAGTGAAGCCTGCAGCCATTACTAAAGGCTGTGGACACATTTGTCACTGTACATTATTCTGCAGAAAACATGGTAGGTTACACATGACAATTAGTTGTTGAACAATTTCATATCTGACTTCTTTTATAACTCTTCAGTGACCTTGTTCTTTCAATTTGTCCAGCAATCTGTTCCATTCACACTCCTGTTTTCGATAGTTTCTTAGGCTACTCAACACCAAATAGAGTTCTGGTGTGAGAATCTGTCTCACAGGTAGTAACTAGTGAGACCAATAATTAATTTCCTCTTGCCATAGTGATCTAGTCTCTTTTAAATCCTTCTTTTGCTTCTTGTTCATCTGATGGTTTTATTGACTCATTTTCTGTTTCAAAGGTGGTTGCTTTTGTTATTGCTGATTCTGCTGCCATTTTTATCACTGCTACCTCCTACATTTTTGTAAAAGATCTCCTGAAAATCTATTACTCCTGCTTAATTTAATTTTACAGTTAGCATTTAACATGCAAAAATTTATCTTTTTTAGTTTTCTCATTTTAATGCTTTTTTTTTGTCTCTAATAATTCTCTTTTACTGGTCACCAGAGTGACTTTCTGAAGGGCTGTTTTTGTATTCAGTATGGCACCTCCAGTCTTCTTGCATCTGCAAGCATTACTTTCTCCTTTTACTTTTCTGTGCATGTGTAGCTTCAGTATTAAAGGCCCTCTGATGACAAATACAGAAACTTATTGTTGATATTTAGCACAGATATTAATCAAGGGTTATTTTGTGACTAGTGCCACTTGAGGAGTATAATACGTTAATAGATATTGGATCAGTTTAATTTCTTAGTCAATTGTTGACATTTTTATTTCACCACTGTAAGCTGAAAAAGAGTAAATGCAATAAATCCATGATGAAACACATTCCACTCTTTTATTCAGGGGACTTATTCTCTAATCCACAGCACTTTTTAACCCCCTAACTTGCTTTTCCTACTCCAGAACTTATAAAATCTAGATTATTTTTTTCTAGCTTTCTTACAGATTTCCCATCTGTCCATCATCAAACAAACCCTCGTATTCAGTAACAATAACAGTTCTTTCTCACTTCAGAGACATAATTAGTGTGAGGAGATGTGCAGTAAAGCAAGCTGTGGAGACACCAGCTCAGTGCATGCCATATGTGAGAAAGTTTTTCATCACCCCATCATGTGATTCTTTCTTTGGAGATTTCCAGACCTAAACCCCTTTATCTAAATTTTCTGTGAAAATGGAGTCTACTTGCTGAGATGTAAGACCTGATACCTGTGAAAATGGATTCATGTCTGCTATTAAGGATTGCTCACAATTTGCTGCATTTGGGAAGAGACATAATTTTTGTTGAAATGAACAAACTTGCCCTGGAGCCCAGTAAAACACTGCAGACAAGTTCCTACATAATAGGAGGGGTTGAACCTCCTGAAGTTCCAGGTTTGGAGCCCCCTTGGAAGTTATCTAGCTCTGGCACAGGGCCAAAAGGAGCAGCTAGAGCGTCATTTACATTGGGAAATTCTTGATGTCTGTTCTTATTAGAAAGACCACTGTATTATTTTCTTTATAAATATATATAATATTTATATATAAGCAAAAATGTTTTTAAAAGGGTCAGCAAATCACAGATAGAAAGAGAATAATTTTCTAAAATATGTGCTGCTTTGTTCATTTAGAGACCCTCTAGGAATAAAAAAAAAAAATCAAGGATAACAAGCATGCTAAATACTAATAGTCACAATCATAAAAAATTACATGCATAATTAAAATATCCATTTCAAGGCACTCTTACATTTGCTAATAAAAGTCTCCTTATGAATACCAAAATACAATTTTCCACATAAAAAGGACAAGCAAAAAAACAAATGACAGCTTTATTTTCAGTGACCTTGCAAGATTTTGAAACATTTGGCCTCCCTATCCTTTAAATGAATGTACGTAAATGATTTAGATAAGGGCATCAGATGTGAGATACCAATGGCTGTTGATAGAGACAGAACTGGAGAGAGAAAAGGTGAACAATGACCAATGTAACTGGGTTCAGGATGAAGCAGATCTTTCAGGCAACTGTGCCAGTAAATAGAAAACAATTTGAATTAGAAAAATGTTACATAATAAATCTTGAGGCAGTGAGAGTACATTTTAAGCAGAGGAGTAATTCTGAGTGATCTGGTCAGGGAAGGAATTTTTTCCAGGGAATACTTTAGCAATGCCCTCCGAGCCATCCATCTGGAGTTCAACTCCAGCACAATAGGCAATGGGAAACTGGATGAATCAGAGAAAAGATTATAAACTAGGAGAAGGGATAACACTTCTGCATGAGGTAGGGCACTTCTTGATTTGAAACACTCTGCTTGGTCAGCTTTTCAACACAAGAAAAGGACATTACTGCCCTGAAACAGGACAGCCTCAGCCAGCCAGACTGATGGCAGGTTTTTGGAAGATGACTTATAAAGTAGGGGAGCTGCCCAGGGAGAAGCAAGCCCTTTCCAGCAACTAAATGAAGTCACCCAAAAGATCAAAGAGCAGAGCTGTCCTAGCTGCACAATGGCAAGCACAACCTGTGACCAGAGCTGAGGACCTTCTGCTCCAGGCACCGTGCATCATGCTGCAAAGCAGCTTTGGTGTCTCACCAGGACCTGGAAATCTGAGGCTGCAAATCCCCTGGAGAGCACTGTTTGTGCTCCTCTGAAATCCATGACAAACTATGCTCCTGGAGTATCTCAGCCTGGGCTTTGTCAGGTGATCCAGAAGCTGAGAAAAAGAGGAAACCAGATCCCAGACCATATCAGTCTGCTTTGCTCTCGAGTCTTTGGCACGACAACCCCAGTCTGACAATCAGACACCACCATCTTCCTCCAGATGCACGATCAGACATTTCGATGTGCGTGCGACTGTAGCACAGCCTGACGCTGGGATGTACAGGAGATACAAGCTCCAAGCTGCTGGCAGCTAATTGCTCATCCCCTTTAGCTCAGGCAGCAGAGGCCTCCACTAGGCAGCCAGGGTGCAGCTGAGCATTTTACTTTCAGCATATGGACTATTTAAATTCCATGCAAAAAGAGCAGTTTAAACCACTTGGTGCCTGGGTAGGATTTCTGCCATCTGGTACCCTGTATCTTCTGCTGGCAGAAGCTGAGGTTGGATGCAGCTCTAGGATAGCAATTTTAGTGTCATTTCCATACAAATGGCTTGTGACTGGTGAGTTCAGGGGCAGGCCCATCAGAAAGCATTTGCCTTGCAAACATTTCTCCTGCCTGTCGCTGCATATTGAGCATCCAAAGGAAACACGTGACCCTCTCAAGAACATTGCTGGAGCATCCACAATGTGGACCTGGAAGGGATGAGCCAAAGATCTTGATAATTATTTTGTTCATTCTTGCTGAAGACTGAACTAGGGATGATGAAAATATTCCTCCTCCCTCCTCACAATCAGTGAGAGCTGACAGGATGCTACTGATCTGGTCACTGGTGGTGTTCAGGGCTCAGAAGCAGACTCAGACTTCAGTTCATTTTGTAATGACTGCCAAGAAACAGGCCTTTAATGCCATGAAATGTGACCATGAAATCACACATGGAACATCATAGCTGACTCTTCTCTAACAAGCAGTAGAAGCCCCTCTTTCATAATAGAAGCTCCTGCCTTCTCTAAAGCCCCTGAACACGGTCCAGATCTACCCTCTGAGAGCTCTGCTTGACATGAACCAGCACATGTGGTCAGCAGACACACATTCATGGTTTTTGGGGTTCTTCTTGATCAAAGCACTTTAATTATTTAGGGCTACAGGAAAATTATACTCTTGCCCTCCCAGTGCCAGTGGGTCTACCTGTATAACCTGATTCTCAAGTAATTTGCACAGGTAAAATGGAATTGATAATTCTTCCTTTATTTAGGTTGAACAGTACATACATCATTCCCTCTTCCCCAGGGCAGAAAGGATCTCTATGCAAGACTGGTCTTACTTGCTGCATAAAAGCAGCATTTCCCAGGAATTCTGTTGAGGATGCCGGGTGACCATGTGTTGTCTCACACAAAAGAGGGCAGTGTTATGCTCTGCTCAGCTTTACAGGGACTGTGTATCCTCCCTCAGACACATCTAGTGTCTCAATGAAACATATTCTCAGGTGATGTTTGTCTAAAAGCTGCTCTGTGGGTGGCTACATATACTTCTGAGGGCAATTCTGATTTTATATCCTTCATCAGCTGAATGAGGTGCACCACCTTATGGAATATTCACACTTATGCCACACTTAAATTCATCCTGCTCAAAATGCAGATTATTCCAATGTCTAGCATTAACTCAGTAAATGCTGAACCCAATTATCATTATTCAACCAAAGCTCATTTTACATCAGTACCTCTTTCTGGGTGTCCAATGTTATCCATTAAATGACACGATGTTTTTCACATCTGTTTTTCTGTCAGGGAGATGGTGAAAAACCAATTTCTGGGGTCTGTTTTGACCACAGGACTTGCTAGAAGGCCAGTGTGACAAAGCACTCATTATTTAATAATTGATTGTTGCTTTTGCTATTCAGAAACCAGAGATGGCATTTTTCCTACTGTCTAAAACTTTACTTACCCTCAAGTGTAGTTTTAAGTCAGAGTTAGCTGGTTAGGCTGGGAAAATGCCCAGTGTGGGGGCAACCTATGGGGAGTGGGACACAGCACTCTAAGGTGGGTATTTAACACAAGAAGAACTTGTGTCTACATCAGGATGAGCCACTTCTCTCCAGGGACCAGATGGTCACAGTTTTGGTCTTGATGCCTGACTCATGGATTGAGTTTGATGGAGTTTGAGTGGGTGCAGTAAATGCCACTCCCAGCTGCAAACATCCTCCCACAGAGCTCTCCCCTCTACCTTTGGTTTCAGAGGCCACCCTCAGGGCACATCTGTGCACTACATCCCAAGGAACTCCAGCCTGCTGAAGTCTTTTTCAGTGTAGGTGGACACAGAGGGCTGCTGGGTGAGATGCCTGTAACATTTTCACAGCAAAAGATGCACCAACAAGCATCCCCCCCCCAGTTCTGTTAACATCTTTCACTTATCCTAATATCTATACAGTTATTAAAAGCTCCAGGGGCTTGTATTTTTTATTAACAGATGCAAGAGGAAGGAGCCTTTGCTCAAGAGCTAAAACATCCAGTTAAGTCCTGAAGGACCTTTGATGTTGATGCCTGCAAGAAGTTTTCCACCAGAGGTAGCTGAACAACAAAATTGACACAGATAATATTGCCAAAAGTAGAGAGGTGGGAAGAAAATAGAGCCCTGAAAACAACATCTTTCATCATTCTTTACATGTCAACCCTAAGCAAGTGGCAAAAAGCACAGAAATTTTTTTTCCCCTCCAACTTTTACATCCCATATAATGCATGGTGTTAAGCTGGCACCAAAACAACTGCATCGCTTACCTGCAGCAAGATATCGTGGATCTGTAGTAAGAAAGCAGCAAGGTCTGGACCTTCTATTAATCCATCCACTAGGCTTTTCTGTTTACTTTTTCAACTTCTGCTGCCTTTCCACTGAGATACAGCAGTGTCATTTCTATAATTCTCTGGGGAGATGTGATATAAATACACAGCTTATTTAAGCAGCCTTACCATCCATTTGGGGCTAATGAAAGTTTTCTACCAGCTGGAAGGTGTTTGCTGTAACCCCCTGTCCACTCTCTCTCTCTCTTTCTGCCCTTCAGAAGCTGCCAGCGCTGGAGAGAGAAGCGCTGAGAGGGTTTTTGATGGCATCTGGCACAGTCCTTGTGTGACAGGCAGGATCAGGGAGAGACCTGTACTTTGGGTGGCAGTTGGAATAAGAGCAGCTGTGGGTCCATATGCACCTAATGTGTACTTTAAAGCAACTGTTTGTCTACTTGTTTCCAACAAATTTCTTGAATTGTGGCTTATGCATATTTTTAAAGTCACATTAAGGGTCCCTAGATGCTTTTCTTCTTTTCTGTGATGAGTCTAAGTAAAATAAATGAAATTATGCTCAAGCCTCTCCACCTCACATCCTTTCATTTGAATGACCTTAGATATCTTCCTTCATCTTCAAATATCCTGGACTAATATGCTATTCTGACATGAGTCATCTTGTATTTGAAGTTTTCCCTTAGAACTCAAACTGCTGGAGAATCTCAGGCTCCATTGAAAGTATTTTTGAAGGGGATAAGTACTTTTGGAGAACAGCTTGAAAGCACAACTTGAGTGCAAGCTATGAGATCAGCAGCCAGCCCTCAAAGTGAAGTCACACACAGCTTTTAGCTATTAAGATGCACTTTCCAGCAGTCTCTTTACTTCTGAACACTCGCTTTTGGATCAGCTGTAACTCTCCCCAGTGCTTCAAAAAGCTTCTCTGCCCCATTGCTCCCAGCCCAGCATTCAGTGGGTGCAGGCAGACCTTCCTCTGGGCTTTGCCAGGAGAGCTGCCAGCTCAAGCCACAAGGCTGAGGAGACATCTGAGGACAAAGGAGAACATTTTTGCTCTGCACTGGCAATGTCCAGCTAATTCACTGGAGCTGGAGCAGCCTGTGAGAGCTGTGGTGTAACCTGGGAACGGCATTTGTGTTGCTAATAATAAAAGATTTTTTGTGGACTGGGTAATGACATGGGTCTGTCAACTCCCACGCGCAAAGTGTCGGGGTGGAGAGCAGCCACTTGGCTTTCCGGAATAATTTGGAAAGGCAGCTTCTTATCTGTGGCAGATAACAGCCTTCTATAGAAGGTTTTAAAGAGTGTGTAAGGGAGGAGGTGACAGAAGTCCTGGCTTAAGGAAATCAGGGAATTTGACCCAAGACCAGGGGCAGTTTTGGTCAATAGGTTATCATGGTATCTCTTGTATAAGATGGTCTGTGGGCATAAACAAAGTTGTTATTAGAGCATTTCTGACAATGAACTTTTCTCTTCTAGAAATCAGTAGGTTTCTTTCACCTGGTTTTAACAAGGAAAAAAGATCCCAGCCTGAGCTGTGGTTTGCTTGCAGCTAGACTCTATGAGTTCAAGTTCCCTATTAAATTCTATATGTTCATACCCATTTCTGTGGAGCTTTGCTGACTTTACTCTCCAAGGCCTTCCATCCAACCTCAATTTATTCTGTAGAAGCACACAGCTGGCTTGCTACCTTTCCACTGCTGCACATTTGTGAAAAATACAGCTGCTCTAACCTGGACAGCAAGGTTATTATTGGGTTGTGGTGTTAGGTTTGGTGGATTTGTGGGTTTGTTTTGCTTTTTCCTCCCCTCATCTCTTCTACATTTTCTCCTTCTTTCACCCCCTGTCAGAGTGACAGTCACCATCTCAGGGATCTGGCATGAAAGGCTGGAGCAGCATGATGTGGCTGATACAGGCAGGAAGCCAAAACATTTTGTGTAGGTTAACTGTCCTCCTAGGCAGAAAGCGTCCCTCAGCTCAGACATATGCCAGCAGCCAGCCATTCTTCTGCTCCTCCTCCCCTCCCCAGATATTCCTCCCACCTCCCACTCAGACTTTTATGCTCAGCCCAAGTTGATTAAAATGTTGCTGTCATTAAAAAAAAAAAAGAGAGAGAGAGAGAGAGAAACAGGGGTGATGGGGAAATTTTCTTGCAGCTGCTGCTTGTCAGTTGGCAAGTTGCTTTTAACCTCTCCATGACAGAAAGCAGCAGTGTGCTCTGGCTTTCCTTTCCTCACTGCTGAAGGGCTCCTGCATGCTCTTGCTTCCATGTCAGAGACATCCAGAGGAGCCTGCTCACGATGGAGAGTGTGACAGCTGCCAGCATCCTCCCCTACTGCTTCCTACCAGGTGCCCTGGTTGGGCATGTGGGACACAAGGTCCTGGTCCTCCAGGACAGCCCAGCCTGGGGACACTGGGGGAAATCATGGTGGGGTGAGCCAAGAAATTATGGCCCTACTAGTACGGGCCCATCATGGCCCACACTGCTGTCTGGCTGATGCCTTCGGTGGCATCATGGCAGGGGAAGATGAGGAGGTGATGTCCTACCTGTTTGTGCAATCACCATGGCAAACTGCCTGTGAAAGGCTGTCACCCCCTCCCATGCCATTTCTAATGCACTGGGGCGGGCAGAGGCAGTGCCTGAGGTCGGGAACAACCCTGAGCTCCCGGCAGAGCTTTCGGGGGAAGGTGCGCTTGAAGTCAGAACACAACTGGCACACATCCTTGGAGCAGGCCAAGCCCAAAACACAGATGTGCATCACATCTCACCATTCCTGGGGCCTGCAGAACTCAGCTTGAGGTTCACAGCCTGAGACATCTGCTCTTGTGTTGTTAAAATGAACACAAGAAAGAGTCTGCTCAGTAGTGTGCGTGAGCAGCTAGTGACCTCCGAAGGATGCAGACAAGGGAAGGGGCTTGCTGGGAGACTACCATTGCTTTCTTTCACAGCAAAATAATATGCTTTACAAATAACAACAACAATAAAAGAAAAAAAAAACAATTTAAAGAGAAAACAATTTAAAGAAAAAAGAACATTTTAAAAGAAAGAAAACCTCAAGCATGTTAGACCACCTTCCCAAATCTCCAAACACTTTCACCCTCCTTGTTCCCTTTCTCTGTTTCTCAGAGTCCTTCTTGCTTTTGTGCTGTCTCCATGGCCCTGGTTCTCTTCACACTGAAGGCTTGATAAGATTTCATTTCATAAGGCAGGGAAGCACTGGTATACTGAAAAATAAATTTATTGAAAGTTCTTTCAGCCCTCTGCACTTTAAAAGGCTCAAAAATATGACAAAAAAGAACACATTGAGTTGAAAAGTCATATGCTAACCCTAAAATCATCAGTTTTGTTTCTACTTCTACAGAATAACCACATTTAAGTCATTACAGGATTTAAGCTTGGTACATTATATATTGTGACCCACATTTTCAAAAATCAGTGGAAGAACTATGGTTCTTTACTTCAGCTGTCCGAAATAGAGACTCATTCTATTAGACCAGGCATCTAAAAAGAGTAAAAAATAATTTATTGAAATGTAATTGGCCATTTAATAAGGCAAACTTATTAGTTTTTCCATAATTAGTTACTACAGTGTTTAAGGCCAGAAATATTATAGGATACAGAAGATAAGAAACTGGCCACTTAGTTGCTGGAACAAGACTAACAAAACTTTTGCTATTTTTTCATTAATCGAATAATAAAACATGGGTTCCAATATATCTGTTGAATGGCTTGTCATCTTAAAGATGAACTTCTGAAATTTTCAATCCATGGTAATTCCTTTTATTTCAGTATTGATTCCTGTCCTCCATCAAAATGACAATCTATTTAAAGTTTCAAGAGTAAAATCAGATGAGAAATTTCTCCTGGTAAAACCAAGTTTAATTTTACTTTCAAATTCAAAACCAAAATCAAAGACGTACTAAAACCCAAGAAAATGAAGTGTGCTTTATTATAAAATATTTTGAAATACAATGTTCTTACATCTTGGAAGCAATTTTTCTTCAATTATTTTTCAAAAAAAGTATTGTCAACCTGTGCTGGCAAAGTTGTTTGTTTTGTTTTGGTTTTTTTTGATACAGCAGGTCTTTCCAGGCAAGAAAGGTTACTTTGGGCAAGACTGGGTTGGCTAAAACTGCATGTGTGCAGGCCAAACTCTGCCCTTGTAGGATCTAAAGGCACAGATATGAATGACCACAGGAAAAATAGTTAATGCAATTACCAGCAGACCCATTCCAGCAGCAAGCATGTTGATGCTGGAATTATCCAAATGACTGCCTGATGAAAGGATGTGTTTGTTCAAAGCACATTTGCCTAGCTCACTAATCTCTGCAGATATCCTGTTGGGAAATCCTTTGAATCCAATACCTGATAAATGAATTTGGCTAGTGAATAAACATCCCACAAGCCTATTACCGAAATATTATGCACCTGTTACAAGAATGCTCCCATGCATTAATTTCCATGCAGTACCATCCTTCTTTAAAAACGCTTTTTGATGGAGTGTGAAAAGCTGTTACTGAAACTGATGCTACCTTGAGCTCAGAGTTACAGCCCCGTGCTTGGATGCATCTCGAGAAAAGCCTGCCTGCCATGGGTGGGGCTCTCTGCACGTCCCTCTTCCCAGGACAGCAGAAATCTGCTGGAGACAGCGGCCCTGCCCCAAACCAGGACAGACAGACCTGCAAATTCAGTTGCCCACACCCGAGGTCTGTGTCAATTTAGTTTATCCTATGTGTGTTAGTCAGGCAAAGGGAGATGCTTCAAGGTTATGGAGCAGGGCTGTTTGCTTGGTGGTGGAGGGTCATTACAGGTGCTATTTAGGATTTTCTCCTGCTTGTGAAGCATTCTGTAATTTTTATTGTGGAAAAGGGTAAGCAACATGAATGCTTTTCAGTGAATAAATACCCACCTTGCTGACAAGGACTTCAGCAAAGAGGCATCAGATTATTGGCAATGAATTTTATGACTTTGACTTTAACAACTGTGCTTCATGGCTGCTTTGATCAGACAATTGATATTCTGGAGAGGTTGCCTCCACGTGGAGAGAAGCTTAAGCAAAGGACTCTGCACAGGACTGGTGAAGGAGAAAGAGTGAAAATTCCCTGAGCATGCCAGAGGGGAAGGCTCACAAAGACACACCATGTCGGACACTGGAGGGTAAGTGCTGGACAGACTTTCCAGATCACTGTTCTATTAAATGGGTTCACGGGCAGAGATGTTTCTATGCCATGGTTAATAACATTCGTTATAAAGGTCACCTCTACATTTGTAAAAATGAACATCAGTTTTTCAAGGCACATACTAAAAGTCAGTTGTTTAATCAAGGAAGAACACTCATTCCAGTACCCCTGTCCACTGAAAAACTGAAAGCCAGACCTTGCATTTCGAGCCACATAGGGGTCAACTACATGCAGAGAAATCATTTGCTGTCTAGCAGCTGAATGCAATAAAACTGCAAACTTTTCACAGATAATTTGCAAAAGAAAGAGAGGCTAAATTAATTGAATAAATTATTTCCTATGAATCATTCACTCGGCTCTAATTAACAGGAGCTTGTGTACTCAGCTCCTTCTGCAGTATCTCCATGGCTGCCCCTAAGGGTCAGAGTCCCTGAGAAATCCTTAATTTTACTTTCAAATGTGTTTTCATTAAGTTATAGTTAGAAACAACAACAAAAAAATACTCTGAGGAAGAAAGGAGGAGAAATCATCAAGGGGACTTAGTTAGCGGTTGAACTTCAATTAGGGATGGCATCCCAGTTCTTCACAGAAATATTTGGGTGCTTATCTGGACTGCTCACACCACCTGGATGAAGGGCTTCTGAAAAGTTCTCCCTATCCAGATGCCACACTTCCCCTAATTAATCCTCCTTTGGACCCAAAACCTCATAGTTAGCCTGCACACTGGTGTCTCCCAGGACTGTTGCAAACATTATTAGGCTGTGCATTAGAACAGTTGCCAGGAAATGAGACGGGCAGGCACAGATTAGCTGGCGCTGGAGGGATGGGGAAATGAGGGAACATTAGTTCCCTCATGGGCACCAGCAGATGAGTGATGGCCTGCTTCTGCAGCACGTAACACACTCATTGCAATGCAGCACCTTCCCTGTCCCTTTCCAGAGAAGACTCTGAAGCCATCATTGTAAAGGTATTAGCTACAGGGGGTTTTGTTTGCTGTGTTTTGGGGGTTTTTTGCTTTGTTTTGGGGTTTTTTGGTGTTTTTTTTTTTGGTTTTTTTTTTTTTTTTTAAATATGGGAATGGCTGACATTGTCAATATGTTTGCTTTTCTGTAAAATAAAGTGTCTGCTCCATTGTAATCCTCTGGGGTGGTGGACTCCAGAGGGTGGCAGTGGAGAAGTGGAGAACCCAGTTCCTCTACTGGAGATGACACTCTCTCCTGCAGAACCCCCGTACCATCCAGAGGATTTTTGTCAGTGCATAGCCAGAGAAGGGAGAAGAGGGAAGCAGAGAGACTGTCCAAACCCAATGATCCTCAGTCAGGAAAAAGAAGCAACATCAAAGTACTAAGCCAAGATCTTTCAGAGATTTCAAAGCACACTTTGCTCTGAGCTCAGATGAGTAAACATTTGGGAATTTTCAGGCTTTTGCACATTCTCCATCCTTACCACATACTTCAAAATTTCTCTCTTGACCCATTAATGACTTCTACTGCATTTAGTGCCCCAGGGCCCTGACCCACATCAGAGCCCCACTGCACTGGGCACATGGTGGCAGGGACTGCCCTGAAGAGCCCACACTGTAATTAGGCAGGGCAGAAGGAAGGTGGAAAAGGGAATAGCAGTGCCAGGAAGGCCTGGGATCTCAGCAAGGTGGCTGCCCCTCTGACCTGCTGCAGGAGAAGCAGAGAGTGGGTCTCCTGGCACAGTGTGAACTGTCCTCCTCTGCCAAATCTGCAGTCACACTTCACGTGGGTGCTGCTCCACACAAACACTGGCAGCAGTTAAATCCTCCCTCTGCAGAAAGAAGCGCCATGCAACATCCTTCCCTTGCCTGCCCCAAGGAAAAGGCAGGCAGCTGTGCTGTCCTGCACCTGACCACAGACTGGCAGGATACTTGCAGGAACCTGGGTTTTTTGTTGTTTTTCAGCATGCCAGAGTTTCTACTCTGTTGGTAGAAAGTCTGAGAGAAGATTTTAAGGGAAAAAAAGCTCACACAGAAAGATCATTTCCTCTTATAAAAGGACCCTGGGAACAAGACAAATGTTACAGTACGTGAAGAGAAATAAAATTAAACCAAAATTATTTTCTCCTGAAAAATTAAAAGGATTATGTTGCTGGGAAAAGCCCCCTTTCCCTTTACACAGTAGTCAAACAGAGGTCAAAGTAATTAATATTAAAGTATCCATGTAATAGGATATGTAGAACCCAGTTACAAATACAGAATTTATAAAAGCATCTTCTGAAAAGAGACAAAATTATTCAGAACCACTCTCCCAGAGAGTATAAATACACAATTATGTCTAATCTTGGCAAGCTGTTGAAGGAGTATATTGGTAACAGAACAATTATAAATAGACCAGTTCGTTTCCTTGCTTCCTCTGGTATTGTTCTGTTTACTATGGAGACTTCTCATACCAATATAGGCACCAGAGAAGAATTGGGCTGTATGTTTTGCAGCAAATACATAAACATACAGGCAAAGCAGGTGTAAGTTTGATCACTGACTCTCTTCTGGCTGTACTTTGTGTTACTCTTGTCTCATTCTGAGTTGTGAACCCTCTGTTCTCAGTGCTACACAAACACACAGGGCAACCTGCTTCTTTATTTACCTTAAGGTTTGGTGGGAGTCTGTTTTGTTCTGTTTAAAATTTTGAAATTTTACCCAAAATTTTCCCTTTTCAAGGAGATTGAAAAGATTGATATGCGCATGCAGACACATTTCCAAAACTGAAGAAAAATTTAGAGGCAACCAAGAAAGCTTGGACCTACTTCCCCAAATGGCGGCTTTATAGCATGGGCTGTCTGAGCTCTTTGCTTTGTAAACAACATTTAATTCATATACTTGCTTTTGCTTAGGTATCTTCCTATGTTCCCAGGTCTCTGCTTTGCTCCAGGCTGGTTGGTGCTGATATTGACATTCCTATTCTTGAGAATAACACCACAACAGGTACTATTCTGCTTGATTCAAGAGATGTAGAAGAGCCCTGAACTGTCAGAGGGCATCTTTATACATTAATGTTTTCCCTTGAAAACTGAAGTAGAAGCTGCAAAGATTGAAATCCAGGTATATGTAGGGATGCCTTGACTCTCACTGCAAATAACACTTAGAGGGTTTTTACTCAAGATGGAGAACTGCTCAAGAGGGAGAGAGGGGATCTGAGTTTCTGAAGTGCCAGGCTTTAGTGGTCCTTTATTGTAAAGGATACTGCTGCACTCCAAGGATTCCTTCAAGATGCACAAAGGTGCATTGAAGGCTGGGCAGAAGCCTGATTTAAGACACTTTTCAGATAGCAAACCAGATAATCAGCTAAAGCTTCCCAAGACAAAGGTTTAAAACTCCCACTTTTTACCCTTTCTTATTGGTTTTCTATTTCTTGTTGTAGTAAGTACTGTCCTGCTCTGTTTGTTACCCATGAGCTCTTTATCTGGGCTCAAAAGCTAAAATTGTTCTATGGGGAACTATTTTTATTCTCTTTACTACTGTTCTTTTTTTTTCTCTATCATGCAATTAAATGCAAGAATCATGGAAATATTTCTATTTCATATTTTGTTTTGAGAACTCAAGCTGTGTGTATATGAAAGTAGCTTTTCATACAATTTACTGATAAATACTGAATTCAATTCAAGAAATCCTCTAGGGAGCAGAAATGTTTTTAATACCTGTATAAAGTATAACATATGCATTAGTGCTTTCTTTATTGCAAGTGACCTAAACTTATCTAAGTACTTTCTCCAGTACTAATCACAAAGCACAACACAAAACCAGCAACATCCATTATTTTAATGTTCTTCCTAACATAATAAAAAAGTTTTTGTGTATGCTTCTTCTCACCTATGAAACAACCTCTTTCAACTGAAGTGCTGTTTATTACTTTCTTTCTAGAGCTAAACCATTTTTCTGGGCTTCATAATTCAACCTGTGTTAAAAGGCTTTTGTGGTTCTCCACAAAATAAAATGTTTAGTCTTCACAGACAGAGTTATGAAACTCAGACTTGCTACGTGCAGATGATTGAGGGGATATCCAAGTCAAAACTCCTGTGACTGTATTAGCAAGTTCCTCCTTAGACTGTTTTATCTCATTTGCTTGGTGAAAGGATGGCTTTCATTATCCTACCTTTGATTTGTGTGATTTTGTGCTCAGGCATATAACATTTCCAATGCCGGCCACATTGAAAAAAAAACCCAACCCAGCAATCAAAAACCATTACTAAGAAAGTCTGTAAAATATTTTTCAGTTTTATATAATAAAATGTTTCACTTAGATTTCACAGACTCAGACCAGGGCCAAACCTGACCCTTCCATTTGGAAATGATGCAGAAGAGCAACCAGGATTAGGACTGTTCAGTATTTCCTTGCTTTCTTTACTATCCTGATTTGTGATACACATAAAGGTGTATTCATCCTGTGATATCTTTGGCATCAAGAACCAGGTCAGACAACACCCAAAAAAAACTTGCTTAGTTAAGGAAAACATGTTTTCAAGGCAGAAAAGTCTACCCACACAACAAAAATTAACGCCAAAATGTGCAATATTTGAATTCTGGCAGCTGTGGCAGAGTTTCCATGTTGTGTAGCTACCAGCTCCCGGCTGAATGGGATGCACACCCATTATGCAGAGTGTGTCTGGGTCCTTGCTGGTCTCAGAGCAACACCAGCTATGCAACTTGCACTGCATTTGGCAGAACTCCCAACTGCAGCCCTTCCCCTCTTTTTCAGCATCAATTTCCTTTAGCATTTTATATTTTTCCTGTCTTTTCCTCTGCCTTCCTGTTTCTGGTGCTCCAGGGCACAAAGTTCAGCTTCTACCAGGCCTCTGCTAACAGCACTCTCCCCATCTTTCTTGTGCCTGCCTGTCTCAAACTCAGCCCCCCAATATTCCCACCTACCCCCCTCCACAGTTAGTTCTCTTCCCAAATCAGAAACTACTGTAAATAGGGAAGAAGGATGGCAGAAGAGCAGTTTGGAAGTCATCTTAAGATGACATAATTAGGTACAAACCACGAGCAGTGGAATGCCTGGGGTATATGAAATGCTGCTTCAAACCTCATGGAAATAGCAAAGGACTGGCATTCAGAGCCACTGTGGGGCAGAGGCAGGCCAAAAATCAAAGCCCTTTGCATCCCCAGGTGGTCAGAGTCATCAGAGTACAAGAGCAGTCTAATTTCCTACACCACTGAAGACACCTGGATAAAATACCCTGCAAGTAAATTCTCCAGTTGGATGTTTATGCAGGAGTTGGTGGAGCAGAAAAGTTGCCAAAAGGACCTTAGACAGTATTTAGGAGTTGTGTCAAGTGTCACATGGAAATTACAGACATCCCCCCACATGTTAATATTTTACCAGGAATTCAACAAATTTTGTACTATCAGCAACTTCCAGCAACACAAATTGGACAGCACAAGCAAAAAACCATTTTAAATGATCCACCTTCTTTTATTTCTTTTATTTCTAAGAGGTGTCTTTTATTCACCTCTCCTCAACTAATCAAGTAGAACAGCCAGCAGTGTTGAATATACTGGCATTCATCTACCTGGACAAAGTATTTGGAATAAAGCATCAACGTGTAGAACTGCCTCTTAAAGCATCAAGAGGCAACAGCAAGGTCCTGCAAAGCAATTCCTAACATAAGGAATATAAGTAGGTAGGTTGCTGGAGAATCAGTCATTTTCCAGATGCAAGTCTTATTTCATGAGAAAAAAACATCTGGAGCCTTACCAAAAAATAGAAGTTCAAAAACTAGAGCTGCCCTTAACATGCTGTGAATTCCAGTTCATAGCAAAAACACGTATACATTCAGATACATTCTGTGATACAAAATCAGGGTGTACTGCTGTTTATTTAAAACCCAAAGTTTACATATAAGCTAATGAGTTGTGGACAGATTGATTCAAGAGGAATAAGAGGAATAAAGAGCTGACATACCTCACCTTGAACAAAACTGATCCCTTCAGGCACAAACAAAAGGGTCCTTTAGCTGAACCTTGCAACCAGCCCCAGGGGCTTCTGCCACTGACAGCCTCAGGAGCACCTCGTGTTCTGCAGGGCCATGTTGTGCAAAGCCAGATGTGGAAAGAACCCTCACTTAGGGACCACAGCAGTCCAGAAAGCTCTAACAAAGGTCTGCCCTACAAAAATGAAGGTCATTCTTTCTTAATGAATAAAGCCTTTTATACTGACAATGTTTATTCTTCCCTGCTGCTCTGCATTCTTGTAGCATAACCCTGAAGGCTTTTTTCCCCCCATTTACCTGCAAAATAAAATTTCTGGGTCATTTCTGCAGATTGTTTGCATCCCAGCTTTAACAGGGCTAAAGTCACTCAACCTTGCCTTGGTTTATTTATTTCTCAGCCTTAGTGTGGAAACAAATCTCCAGCAATCATCTTCTGCCCCAGTCACCTTTTCCTTGCAATGAAAGAACCAAACCATTTCCTAGAACTACTCTCTCTTCCCCCACTCCCTCTGAGCACCTTTTCCCCACTTCTATTTAACGTCTGCCCTGTTAATGTGATTATGTGAAACCCTGAAAGATAATCTTTATGGAAATATTTGACAAGTAGCCAAAAAGTACCTCTGATACCCAGATGTGGAGAGGAAGGAACCCCATCAATGTGCTTGCTAGACTGCACAGAGCACATCTCTTTGATGGGCACACATGACGTGCTAAGGAGATTAAAACAAGAGATGAAAATAAATGACAGGGAGAAGGGAAAGCAAAGTAGATGGGGCCTGGGTGTCTCGGGGGGTGTATAATGGGATAGAGATTTTCACCTCGGGGTCAGCTGCCTGAATCCGATGCAGGCTCGCAGCAGCAGAGCTCCCACAGCCCCTCAGATGCCAGATTGGCACTAACTGATATGAAAGAAGTTGTTAGCCCGGGTTTATTCCCGAAGGAATAATGGTCGGACCTCTTCATCAAGAAACATGGCCTGCCTGCCACATTTCCTTCCTGATTTCCAGTCAAGCCTGGCTGTGCCAGCTACCCAAAGGAGTCCAGCCCACATCCCTGTCACTCTGTTTGGTGGGTGTGTCATTGCTAAGGGTGAGCACCAGCCTGGCAGTTTCTGAGGGATGAATCCAGAGCCCGTAACCACGTAGAATAGGGAGGGCATCCTTCCTGTGCCAAAGCAAGGATGAAGCTTTCAAAAACCACATAGTGCCACACACTGCTAGAGCTGTCTGAAAAACAGAAATTATGTTTTCTTGGGAGAAGAAGGTGAAAAAAATGTGATTGGGTATCTTGTCACCTCCAAATTAGGAGCACAGAAATGATAATTTCTTGTGGTGCAGAAAGTCTGAATTATTTCACTTTACTGAAGTTGAGTATTACATGTTGAAAAGCTGAGGTAACACGTATTTGTTCTGACCTTTTCAACTCAATTGTCCTTACATTCACTCAGGAAAGCAAGAGTGAGTTCAGGTGTTTCTCGCAACAACGTGTCATAGATTTCAGAAAAACATATTCAAACAAAAAATAACAATCTCATAGCAAAATATAACAAAACAACCACTTTATTATTAGTTGTTCTTGAAGAAATATGTTGACATATCACCACCTAAATTAAGATGAAACCAAACTGCTTTTTATTTCTGCATTGTGTATATTTTTTTCAAAAAAGAGGAATGTTTTAAACAGGTTATTTTCCCCAAACCAGTCTTTAATCCCTTAATATGCCACAGTCTTTCTGCATGATACATAACACAAGTCATTTTAGGTGAAATCCCAGCCCTGCCAAGGTCAGGCCTGGGAATTCATCTGTGGATTTCACCATGGCCTGGATTCCTCCTCTAAATCCATGCATTGTAAATCCCTGGCTGTGAAGAAAGGATAATGGTATCTTCTGTAATGGACAGGGAGCTGCTACACAGCAATTAAGAAAAACAAACAGATGAGCACTAAACTATGCTTTTAGAGTATATTGCCTGTTTGGGCTGGCATTACCCATAATGGTATAGGGGAAAAAGGCACATCCTCGCCAGCATAGCTCTTTCCAGTCTAGGTTCATTTCAGTGGTAGAATAATATCTAGCTCCATACTGGTGAAGTGCCCCCACCTGCTGCCAAGAGGGACAGAGAAAGCATTTCTTTCACTGCAAATTTAGGGGGTGGACATGCAGGAGGAGCAGTCCCGCCAGTGTACCAGCACCTGGCAGGGAGCAGATGTTGCCAGATTTTGGCCTAGAGGCAGCTGGGTGTGCCTGAATGTTGCCTGGCATCCTGGGTGGTTCTGACAAGGTGAACCCTTTTAGTTATGAGACAATGATTAAAGCAGCCAGATAGGAAAGACAAGTAATAAAGCAGGGACCTAGCAGGATTACAGAATGAGCATGTCCTTCTGGAGAGCTCAGCTGGGAGCTGCTTGCTGAGATGGTGGGGATTGAAGCTGTAGTAACCAGGGTATCCCTGGAATGCTTCTCAGTGCCCCACAAAGCCAATGCAGGAGCAAACCACCTTTTGGCCAGGAAACCTTCCAGAGGGGAGTGCTAGTTATTGTGGCAAAGGGTAAAGCAGATGGCTTGATCCCCTGTGACTTTCATTCAGCTACAGTTGTGGGGGCTGACTTAGACAGCGTTTTAACAACCACCAGTGGAAGTTACAGGGTAGCCAGCTTTGTAGGTGCTTGGGTTTTGCTTTACTGGCACACCTAAGAACCCAAGAGGGAAAGAAAAGAAGATATGGGGGTTTTTTTTTGTCATTTGCAAGTTCTGTTATCCTACAATTGTTTTAGAAATGATCCATGTATATGTGACCCAAACCAGAGAAAAAGTTGTATTGCTGTTAAGGAACTGTGGTGGGGTGTGCTCACACCTGTATACGCAGACGTGTGTACATGTACTTGACTCCATGTGCTTATATGTGCACACGAGACTGAGCTGTAATGCTGCTTCTCTCTCCGACTCAGAGGACCATTTAGGTCCCTTCTATGTGGAAAAAACCTTTAGGTTCTCATTTAGGCGGAAAAAACCTTTCAGATTGTTGACTCCAACTGTTAATCCAGCACTGCCATGTCCCTAAATTTCACATGCACATGTCTCTTAAATACCTCCAGGGATGCTGACTCAACCTCTTCCATGCACAGCCTGTTCCAGTGCTTGACCACCCTTTTTCTGAAGAAATTTTTCATAATATCCAATCTCAACCTCCTCTGGTGCTACTTGAGGCTGTTTCCTCCTCCTGTCTCCTGATGCTTGGGAGGAGAGACCAACTCTTACCTCACTACAGCCTCCTTTCAGGTTGTTGTAGAGAGGGATAAGGTCCCCTCTGGTCCTCTTTTTCTCCAGGCTGAACCCCCCCAGCTCCCTCAGCTACTCCTCATCAGACCTGTGCTCCAGACCCTTCCCCAGCTCCATTTCCATTCTCTGGACACACTCCAGCCCCTCAATGTCTCTGTTGCAGTGAGGGGCCCAGAACTGGACATGGCACTCTAGGTGTGGCCTCACCGAGTACAGGGGGACAACCACTGCTCCTGCTGGCCCACTATTGCTGATACAGGACAGGATGCCATTGACCTCCTTGGCACCTGGACACATGCTGGATCATGTTAAGCCACTGCTGACCAACACCCCACCAGGTCCTTTTCCACTGGGCAGCTTTCCAGCACCTCTTCCCCAATCCTGTAGTGTTACATGGTGCTGTTGTGATGTTAGGGCAGGACCTGGCACTGAGTCTCGTTGAGCCTCATACAAGCGGCCTCTGCCCACTGATCCAGTCTTAATTCTAATTTGTTCAGATATTGTAATCAGTTTGTTTGGGTATTGTAAATCAGTCCAACATAAACTAAGTTTGTGTGCTCAAATTTTCCAATATTTCAGGAAGTAAGTGTACTGACCTCATAATGCCTGAGCCACCAGAAGCTGCACATGGGACCTGGCCTCCCTGTAGCCATGTAGAGGCAACTGCTATTTCTTGGACAGAGAGCAGGACCCCTGTGACAGAAAGCTTACATTAAACACTGTGATGTGCAAATCTTACCTAAACCAGGTGATCTAGCAGATGTAGTCAATTCCCACTGTTGTTATGTCACTGGTGTTACCCATGATGGAAAATTATGCAAAAGAGAGCCCACTAAGGCTTTCACTGGGTTTTGAAAAAGCTGTCTTATATGTCACAGCTGGGATATTTGTAAAATGCTGTGGGGTTTCCATGGAAAATTCCTTTGCCCTTTTTAGTTCTTTATTCAAAGACACACTAAAAAGGACTCAAATAATTTGTATAAAATAAATCAAATTTTCAACAGGTAACATAATTTGATCATACAATGGAAAATTAAGCTGAAACCGGGCCCAGTTTGTATCCATGTAAGTCTCCATGCGTCAGGCACAATTTTAGCAAGATGGTAAAAGCAACTACTTGTTTTACTTATGGATGTTTGAGGATCTTGCTGTAAGAGATTTTAATCAAGGTTCAATGTTTCTGAGTAGAGTCTAACCCTATATAAGCAGGGACAAGGACGGGATCAGTAGCTCTCTGCCTCCATCTAAGTTCACAGATCATAATCTAAAGCTGGCTGGAGATTGAGAGATCTCTTTCCCCTTAGCTTTCAAGGCCTTAAAGTTGGTTTCTCCCCTTCCTGGGAACAAAAATTAAATGGTTAAAAGTTTTTTTAATGGAAACATAGCAGCATTAGAACAACTATTTGAGAGTCAAAATTTTCTTCTTCTCTTTCAGGAAAGGAGAAGGTCAGGACAAAGAGAAAGGTTGTGAGAAACTGGATTCTTGTACCCCTATGTCGAGAGCAACACTTTCCCCATGTGATGCAGTGGGGGAACCTGGTGTTCCACAGCCATTACTCAAAGCTCCAGGTTAGTAAGAAAGTTGCTCACTGTCTTTGGTCTGTTTTTTTTCCTCCAGCCATTAAAGGAGGAATTTAATCAAATCCAATTAATTGCAGGAACATTTCACTCAGCTGCGTGTGTTTGGAGCTGCTTCGCTGTCAGCCCGCCCGGGATGATGAGATTATCCATGCTTATTAATATGATTCCATTTAACTCTGCTGCTGCTTGATATTCTGAGGCACAAAAACATTGTGCAGCAAAGGCTGCTTCTGGATGAAAAAAGGCCTCTCTTCCATAATGTTGTTTGCATACTCCAAGCTGTATTACTCTTCCTATGTGCATCTTAAGTGCAGGCCTGAACCCTTGCAGGAGTGGAGCCAAAACAGGCTGAATTCCTGTGCCGTCCGTCGGTGTTGCTGACGCACAACATGTGCCAGGCTCATGTGAGCCCGTGCAGTCTCAGATGCTGTTCTCCACATCTCCACTTGCCCCCTTGTTCAGACCCTCTATACACAGAGTCTCAATTCCTCTTGGCCTGTGGCAGTTAAGAACTGAATCTCCAGGTCATCTTCACATGGGTAATTTTTCGCCCTTATTTGTATGGTAACTTCAATCTGGTTGATTTCTATTCACTGTTCAGAAATAGATAAAAAAGGAAATAATGTTTGCCTAGGAAATGAAATACTCCTGAGAACGTAGTCACATGGATTAGGAAAAAAGGACAAGCTTCAAAACAGTAAGTCTGGGGGCCAAATTTTCCAATGTCGAGATCAGTTAGTGCTCCACTCCCATGTCATTGTCACACGCGTCATCACAAGACGTCACATTTGCTGTGAGCCTCCAGCCAGCGTGGTGGTGCAAATGCTGGCTTTTCCTTCAGAGCAGTCCATCCTCAAATGGCACTAATGCATCTCAGCTCCTGTTTGAGATGTGGTAGGAAAAGATGGCATCTGGCACACGATTATTCTGCACTATTTACATGCCAACAAGTGACGCTCGAGCCGTTTCCTGAGGATCTGGGACCAGCTGATGTCTCTTGCAGACTCCTAATTCCCCAGGGAAGAACTGTGTGAGTGCTTTTTCCCTTCTTTTTCTGTCATATGCTGCTCTTTACTGAGCTGGGAACAGGGTGTGGTTTGGCTGCCTCTAGCCCCTCAGAATTAATGCCCATTAATGCCAGTAACTGCATTCCTACAAACTCAATTTCATGTCTAATTTTAATAGAATCTGCTTCAGATACAGTAAGACCTTCAATTAGCCCAGTTACTTTTGGGAAGGCAGTGGACAGTAAGGATGCTTGTAAAAGCTGAAGAACAGCCCTAGTGGGAATAGAAGTAGTAGGATTCTAGATTTAATAAAGGATTGCCTGGATCACTTCTAGTCTATAACTAAAAAAGGAAGTATGGAAACATATCAACGCATCGGAAAGGACAGAGGAGTAAAGGAGCCTGAGAGTCGAAAAATTCCCATGCCCCCAGCTTTCTGACCAGGAGAAAGTCACCTTTAATATCTCAGTCTTCCTATCTATATAATAGAGGATGTGACACAGGCTCATGTTTGCTAAACCCTGAGATTAGAAAGGAGCGGTAGTAAATATGTGCAATCTACATTGACTTAAATTGAGCTTTAAAAAACGCCTTTTAAGTAACTATCTAATGCAGATTATGTGTCTGTCTCTATATATATTTCATAATAGCTTTTAGAAATACATGTCATGGCCTTTATTTATGATTTAATTGTGCTGGTGTCACCATGACGTGATTTCATTTGAATGATGACTCCAGAGGGAAATCAGCATGTCACCTCAAAGTCAGGGGAAGTCTTCAGGGGACAGTATAAAAGAGAGGCAATCTGGGAAGGAGATTTCAGAGCTGTGGTAAAATTAATGTGATTTCATATAGTGACTGGAGCTAAGTGACAATTTTACTACCTGTACTGGTCGATAATGGTCTGTAGGAGCCCAATTTTGAAACTTTCTTGGTTTTTTCTTATCTTCTTATATGATGTGGCCTGACCTCCAGCTGTCTCATCCTTTATCCACGGGAATCTCTTACTAGTTTTCAGTCCCAGTACTTTTATAGTACAATTCACTAACCTCTTAGCTGATAAACTAAGGTTGCACAAAGTAACTTAAATAAGTACTTTTGCACATCTCTGATAAAGAGTAAAAAACAGGCAGAAGGAAGCAGAGTTGTCTACTGTTGCTCAGTCACCTAACAGCCACTCAGAGATAGACAAGGAAAATAAAATATCCCTTATACTACATCAAGATATTTAGTAAATGCAGAAATTTGTCTTCTTTCCATACATTGACAGGCACCGAAGAAAGACTTAATAAATAAATAAATTAGAGAGACCTTAAGACATTAAATGGGGAAAATTTTGGTAACACTTAATTGTCAGCTATAGCTACTCTTGTTCTCTTTTTCACTGCTATTCCTTGGCTATAAATTCTATAAGAATCAAAACTTTCAGAAAGAGGGTTGGTTTAATATGTAGTCAAAATGCCAAATGGCTGGAAGTGAGCCCAGGAAAAGGAATCTTTTCTTCATTTCTCCTAGAATTTCTCCTCAAGACAAAGGTTGGCAAAGTATGTTGCTCTGACATGCAAATATTTTTTTTTTTTTGTTCACAATTCCATTATTTGTTCTAGCATTTGTAAAATGTATTCTTTACAGCATCTCTGGGGACGTATAAAAAATGTAAATCGACAAGTATTATAAACCTTGTTAGACTACTTCCTTGGAAGAAAACTCTTTACATTCCTCACAATAGCTGTTCTGTAGGGCAGAAATGGAGGAAGTAGAAAGGCTCTGTATCATGGGCTTGAGCTTTTTTCAGACCAATGGGAAAAGGAAGTTCAAGAAATTGGGTCCACCACACTACAGTAATGCCTGTTTTACAAACCCAGATTTCAAGTCTAAGCTGTAATGCATTTGATAATAATGATTTGGACTAAACACTTCCAGCTCTTGCCATCATGCACTGCCAAAGCAACATGGGTCACAGAGACATCACCCACAGCCTGGACTGCTCCACAGAAATAAGGAGCCCACTGCAGACACTGATGCATTCATTTTACAGACTTTAATTAACAGTGCAAAGTAAACAAGGATGTGCTTCAAGGCTTGTGCTACCCAAAGTGAGCTGTAGACCTCAAAATCATTACTCACAAAAGCAGGACGAAGCAGGAGAAAACAGTCCTCAGACTGGACCTTAATTCTACCTAGGGCACCAGAGGCAGGTGTGGAACTGCTGAAAGCACTCTCAGAACTGTAGTGCTTGAATGGCATGGCTAGGGACTATCCCTCCACAAACCCTAGGTGATTCCTCTGGCTTAGCAGCACTCTTGAGAAAAAACTAGACACAGCCAAACAAAGTCGTTACTATCATCTTTCTGGATGTACATCTGTTAGCAGAGATGATTGTTCCAATTATCACTGGTTCTAACAACTTGATAAATCATTGCAAATACATTTCATACATACATACATACATACATACATACATACATACATACATACATACATACATATTTAGCATTAATTTTATATTTGTAAATGTCTTAGGAGGATGTTGTAATGAAAGATATCAACTGCTATAAAATGATACAGTATCTCAAAACTTGACAGAAGACTATGTTGACATCTATGAATGACAATGTGTCTTAATAATATATAGCATGCCGCTAATGTCCTGACAGCTGTTAGTCATCTATTAAACATTTTAAACATCACCACCCATGTTCAAAAATCTGAGCTACATAAGACCATGGGAATGATAAGGAATAAAGAAAAAGGGGATGAGGAAATTCACTGATTTAATTAAGATGTATTCTTAAGGTCTCCAGCAATTTTTCACAGTAGTAAAGACATTAAAAGAAATGCCAAGACTTGGAATTTTCTGGCTGCGACACACATCACAAACAGAAAAGCTGGGGAAAATAAGTTTTGATTTAATTTTTTTGTTACAAAAAACCCCAATAACCCAGTGGCATAATACTGGAAAGTTTAAAGAAAATAGCACTGCTTAATCAGTCAGACAAGGTGCTGGTGTATGAAGCACAATGGGCTCTTCCTGCAGAAAACAGAAGACAAGTTTCCACATCCAACTCAATTCTCCCACTGTAGTATGAGAACATGATTAATAGCTTGGGTCAAAATATTTACATTTAGAAATATTAATTTGCTCCTTCTCAGGAGGTTCTCTAAGCATTAATGAATTGCTATTTTTATTTCTTTGATTCATATCCTGGTAACTCTAAACAAACAGGCACTTGCAGATTTACAGCCAATCTAAACATCCATTAAAACCATGTATTGTAAAAGACTCTGTTTCCTTTTCCTATCCACCTTATCATTTGGATCCATGACCTAGGGACACCTCTGACCCCCTTGATGGTGAAGCATCTATTTCCCAATCTGGAGCATTCAAGCACGAGGAATAACCCAGTACTTCTCTTCTATAGTATTTGTGCAAACCACTCCTCCCTGAGAAGGATGGCACGTGGTTACACTTGGAGACACACACCGCTGTTTTCAAGGAGTTAATGGAGAAAGAAGCAGTATGGAGAAAGGCAGGAAACATGTTCCCTTGTTGTGATTATCCTCCAGCCATGCTGGGTTTCTGGGGCTCCCAAAATAAGATATTTGAGCTTGTTTCCCAATGAAGAGACTACTGAATTTCTAGACTTCTCAAGCAGGATATCTGGATAAAGCTGCAAGCAAGCTCCCGAGGGTGCCTGCTACAGAGACGTGCAGCTGCAGATTAAGTTGGGGTGATCTCAATGCATTCATTCATTCTCCATCAGTGTCTGCCCTCTTTTTAGTCACCTAAAACCTGGCACCTCTGTGTGCCAGCTCAGTGTCATCCAATGGACAAAAGCTGTCCTACCAGTGACCTATTTAGCTTCTGATAACACTCTAAATTATGTCCTTGGGAAAGGGACCAAACCCAGAGGGCAGTCGTGTAAAATTTACTTAGAGATTTTTAATCCTCTCATTCAAATTAAAAGTGGATTAAGTACTACCCTGGACAGTTACTAATCTGATGGATATTAATTCTGAGTGTTCATAGAATAATATAAAAGGTAGCAGTTCCAAATTAAGTGGCATGTTATATATCAAATCACATCAAAACTGAGCTCTAAACATTTCTACAGCAGAAAATCCTGCCAGAGGCAACCACCAGCTCACCTTTGTATCAGTTTCTGAGCTCTTTAGTGAGACTCTTCACTGAAAATTGCCACCAAGAGGCCCCAGAAAACCAGGTGTCTGAGCCCATGTCTGTGGGATCAAACCCATCCCACTAATGCCAGAATGACAGAGATGCACAACAAGCTCAAGAACACAACAAAATTACTTCCACGTCAGGTTTGAAAGCTGGTTTCTATTTATTGCACACTTAAGCCTTGCACAGGGTGATTTTATTTTTTTTTCAAACCATAATATAGCTGTTACTAATGGAAAAATTATTTTAATGTATCAAGTCAGCTCTTTTGTTGTATCCCCAAATAGTCATCTGAGATTTTCATGAACCTTATCACATGCTAATTTTATCTTCAATTTTTGGTAATTGCTCCTAATAGGGTCACTTTGGAAAACAGCAGCCTCTTCCTATGGGCTCCATTTTGCAGGACAGTGAAAGAAACAGTCTCTGCAGTTTCCAAGTTTTCCACAACAGTGGTGTGGCCAAGCATGCTGACAGGGTTTGGGAGCAGCCGTGTGTACCACACCTTGACAAAAGATGCACAACAACCAGGCCTCCTGGCTCAAGGCTTGCAGACACTTTTTTCCTCTCTCTTCAAGCAGAGTGGAATGATGAAAAGGTGTGACAACCCTGCCCTGCATCACATCACTCACTGGGGGAGAGCTCACAGTGAAATCTCTAAAAAATGCCTTTCTCCTCAATGGCTTCCTTCCCTCCTAAGCCTACCCCAAATCCTCTTGGAAGTCAATAACACTAAACACAAGGGAATGTCATGCCTGGACCACACCTCTTGCTCCCAGAGGTGACCTAAAAAGGAATAATAAATTGCATATGCGTGATCCTTGTGCATCTTTATAAGGCATAAAGATGCATGAAAGGATTTGTTCCTGATCCACTTGGTTGTAAAGATTCAATAAATATATTTAGAACCAGTGCCTTTTGAGCTGTGTGAGGGCACTTTGGTTTGGGGTTTTTTTGTTAGATGATTAGTGGGGCTAATGATACTGCAAATGCAGTTAACTCTGTACTGTCAGAGGACACAGTGGCTTGCAAGGGGCCCTGTGAAAGCATCTGCTCCATTTCTCACCTAAGGGCTGCACCACTGATGATGCTATTGGAGGTTTCCCATTACCTGGGATATCATTCCACCTTGGCAGACCAAGAAACCTACTGAAATGAGGATGCATTTCAGTATCCTGAACCTGGCTTAGCTGCCCAGGGTAAGAATGGTGCAGCAAATTGTTGATCTCACTGATGTGAGGTGATGTGTAAGGTCTTCAAGCAGAAAAGCCCCCGGGACCATAGGGTGTTAATAGCCTGCTTAGAAATAGCCATAGAGATTGGGTTAACTGTGAAAACACTTAAAGCTGTTTCCACCTTGCAAAAATGGAGTCCTTCTTTTTATGACAAAAGACTTTCTTAGCTGCAAGTGTCAGCAATGTGTTCCTCACTCCAGGTATTTATCTAATATAATTAAGTGTGAAGTAGAGGATAACGTTGCTGAAATGCAACATAAATTAATTCTGCATTCATAATGTATAGACACAAGAGAGTGTATTCATTACTCCTCCATTTTTAAAGCATATTTTGGCATTTTCTGCAACAATTTCTTACTTCTCTGGTTCTTTGCCTGAAAAGTAGCATCCCACTAGCCATTTTTAAATGTTTTCTATCTATAGTGTTGTTATAACCCTTCTCCATCTCCATGATGCATATAGTATATATTTTCCACTTGGCAGGAAAACAGATGAGCAACACTTTTGCTTCTGCAGCTGTTGATTATGCAGAGGGCAGGCTGCTACAATTTTCCCTAAGGGAGCTTAGCAAGGTTTCTTTTCATTTCTTTTTGTTTGAGGCATGCCTTTACAGCCAGCAATTCACTCAGCACCTTGACCATGAATCCCTTGTAAACTGGCATTTGCTCAGCCTGTTTTTAGGCACAGTACTTAATACTGTTCTTAGGACATATCTAATTACTGAATGAGGGGCACCATGTGACAGGACTTTAGTTTATTACACTGGGGTGAGCCAAGTTGTAACAACATTTTGGGTCAGGCCAGGGTCTCAAGAGATCATTAAAATCTGAAGTAAGCCAATTGACAGTAAATACCAGCACAGAACTGGATTTGATTCCTTTAATTCTGAAAGAAACTAAAGCCAACTCCTTAGCTAGCTGCCCAGGCTGATTTTATACAGCATTATTACTTTCTTCTTTTATCTGGCACAACGATGTGTTTGGATATTTACTGGTTGTTAGAAAAGACCAAGGCAAAGAAACCTTCATGTGCTGGTGGAATTCAGTCTCTGGCTAGTGATAAAGATTTTTTTTTTTCCAATTCATGTTTTAAACAAGAATTACCAAAAAAGAAAAAGAAGAAGAACAAAAAAGGAGGGGGGCAGGGAGAAAAGATCTGCTGCATGAAAGATAGGGATTGATGAACTGGTTTCCATAAAAACAGAATCTTTGATCCTTTGCCCAAATTTGTATCAAATTTGCTGAGATCAGCATTTTTTGCTTTCCCTTTCCACATAGCTCCTCTGAATTACAGGAGACAGTAGTAGGCATGGATTTGCAGCAGCTCCAAAGACATTAAGTAAACACACCTTGGGGCCCATCACTGTTGCTTTTCCGCTTCTCTGATGTCACTGGGTTAAAACCCAAGGCAACTAAAAACTGTATCTCTGCTCAGTACAAAGAGAGGTCTAGAGGTATGTGAAGAAATACAGCTTATATTCATTAATGTATTCATATTTGATAACCTATTTCTGTAAGTTTCTAAACCAAAGCAGTACAGGCGTACAAGTATGTACAAATATGTATTTGAAGACTGTTCTACCAGAAGGCAGCTGAAATGGGCCTAGGTTAACAAAACAACTTTGCTTTATCCCCTACCCACATCTGAAAGCTCTAAACTGGAAACTAAATAAGTGAAGAGGAAGGCAGAAAGGACTGGACTAAGACATGAGGTTTGCATCTAGATATGAATTCTCTCCAAGTTGCTGAAAGCAAATCGAGAATGGATTTTTTAAAATTTAATTTAGAGAAACAAGGCTAGGAAGTCATGCCAGCGTCATATAGTGGAAAACTACTTACTCAAAATAAAAGTGCCCCTTTGAATACAACTTGGTTGGTGTTAATGTAAATAATTCATCCTTCCCTCCTGAGCCTTCCCTTTCCTCACAGATATTTCTCCATTTTCTTTTGATCTGTGCCTTCATCTCCTGGCTACCATAGTCATGTTACAGTGCATTCCTTGGCAGCTGCTTCTCCCACAGATGATCCCCACCCATCAGTGAGCCTGTGGCCACCTCTCATCTCCTGATGTCAGCTCTATGGGAAAAGGACTTTCTTCATCACTGTGGCAACACATGACTTCACAACAGCAGCTTCATTGGTGGGAAGGCTCAATGAACACAAATGATTCTCCAGTGATAAATCATTAATGTCACAGGAGATGGCTCCATTGGGATGACCCAACACAACACCTAACTAGTATCACATGGGGAAGCCCGTTCCCCCTCTCCAAACTCTCCTCTCCTTCCCTTCTCCCACTGCCTGGCTGGTGCCTCCAGCACCCATTTTGCCTGTGTTTTAACTGAGAAGTGGAATGGAAGCAAGTGGCTGGAGGTTGGTAGGAGGGGAGAGGAAGAGGAGAGGGAGCAAACTGACAGCCAGCAGTACTGACCCATGAGATGCTTGGAACAGCAATCTTGCTCAGGAAAATAGACACTGGGAATTCAGATAGACTTTTTTTCTTTTTTTTTTTTTTCCCCTCAGAGGCCTAAAATGAAAGGATCTGGAAACACACAAAGTTACACATAAGTGAGAAACCAAGTCAATGGAACAAAGCCAATTTAAAGTAACTAAGTAGGTTTGGTCCCTATAGCTCACGAGTTATTGGCATGAAGTCTCTCCCCCCATCCTTCTGATTTTCCTAAGGATCACTTCCACTGCCTTGTTCTGCACCACTTTTGCACTGGTACACTCTAAAGGTCCCCTTGCAGAGTAAGACCTGACAGACACTGAGGCAGAGGAACATTCTTGTTATTCCCGTGGTTTATACTCTGAGTGGGGCAGCGGGCTCCTTCAGTGCCAAGAAGGGAATATCCAATTAATCCAGGAATACACTGAAGGTGTTGCCACATCTACTGCAAACCCCTCTGGGCTCAGTCACACATCCGAGAACTGCCAGTTTTGCCTGTCCACAAGTACAGTACAAGTGATTTAGGCACTGTGCATTACTCTGTTATGGCTGACAAAGCAGCCTTTCCCAAGCCTGCAAAGAGTTAACCTTGGCTAGCAGCAAAACGAGGGGGAGAAAACAAAAGACAGCTCATAGGGTGGAATTAAACCTCTGTGCTATTAAAACTGGTAAGGTCAGTATCGCTGCTTGCTGAGCTCATAACAAGCCCTAGATTTTCCAAGCGTTTTCCATGACCTTGTCTAATCCAAGCAAGGTGCTCCTGTAGTTGGTCACACTTGTATAGAAAGAGACTGGGAATGAAAAGGAGAGGGAGGGAGGAGAGGGAGCAAGAGCTTGAGCCTCACCCTGAAAAGGATTACAGCACGTGCAGTTTTATTTCATGGTCTGCCAAATGCCCCTTGCTGTGTCTCTGAATGGAAAATTGGATAGAAGAGTGAGCTGGAATTTACAGAGCCTTTGAAAAGCAACTGGTGTCAGCATGTGCTCCAAATATGCCAAGTACTTCTTTCAATAGCGAGAAGGCCTCTTTTGGGCTTTATGGGGCACATGACAGTAGGCAGAAGACAACAAATATTGCCCTGCTGTGACCCCAGCAGAGAGAGAAATCTTCCCACATCCCCCAGCCTACGAGGCCAACAGAAGGAAATATGATCACAGCTATTTTTATCTGGTGTGCATCTTGCCACAGTGCTGTAGCCAACATCTGCTAAATCCAGCTTCAAAAATGCACCTTTCCTGGATGAGATGGAAAGGTGGTGTGGCTTACTGGGTTCTTACTGGGTGCTTGGCTCCTCTGCCGCAATGGGCCTGCGGTGTGCCCCCATTTCTTTCCTAGAACTGCAAGAGATAGAATTTTTTTGTTTTTTTTCTCAAGGTGAAAGGTCCCACACCCCTCCACCTGGGGTTTCCAGTACCAGCTCTGAGAGGTGAGGGCCGGCAGCAGGAACATCACATCCATTGTGTGGACACCCTATGCAGCATGGCTGTGACCTTAGCTGGGTTGCATGGGTGTAAAGTGTCTCGGTGGGTTTAGATGAGCTTTCATCCAAAGAAGCTTTGTACAAGGTAGTGCAGAACAGCACTATAAATACCCAGGGGTTCCTACTGGCATACAACCCCCAGTCTGATGCAGCGCTGTGACCTGCAAGAGGAGGTGAGATCTGGGGTGGCTGCTAGGCAGTAGAGAAGTTCTGTTGGAGTGATACCCTTGTGTTTACAGGGAAGTTATATGTTATTATTCCTTTTTCTTGTGAGCTTTGTTTATTGTTTTTGGAATGGGATAAAGAGAAGAAAATTTGGACTTAAAAATAACTCGTGCAGCCTGATGTACAAAGATAACATACATAACAACCTAAGACACAGATTACAGAAATGCACCAATACATATTTAATTCTGGATTATTTTTAGGCACATAAGGAGTGTGGAGAGCTTGCTTCTCCAAGCAGGGGTGTGATCAGGGGTGTTCTACTCAACTTCAGTAAAAGTAAAGTGATGTTCATGAGGACCCTCTGCACAAGGCTTGGAACACATTTTTGCTTGAAGGAGAAACAAGCATAGGCTGACAATACTTGGCTTAGCAAAACCCAGAATGTTTTGGGTCAAAACAGAGAAGTTTCTGTAAAAATGGAAAATATTTATTGAAAGATTCAAATGTCTGAAAGCAATATTTTGTAATATAAACTGCAAGGCCACTTTTGTTCTAGCATGGGCAGGTCTGTGTCAGCAGTCTGTCCTTGTGAGAGATCCTGCTCTGTAACCATCTGACAGGCAAACCACCACATGCACAGATAGGAAAATGCCACATTGTTAGGGATTAAGTTCCTAAAATCATCATCAGAAAGAGGGGGGAGGGGGCAGATAACATTTCAAAATACCATGGAGTTGCCATATTTTTCCCACTGAAAACTGTTCATAAATCATCATTTCCTACTCACATTCACACTTAAAATTGTTAGCTTCACTGAGAAACAACGACAGGGAGTATGTTCAATAGAGTAGCCATGTTTTTATAACTGGAAACAAATACTGGTGAAAATGGATCTAAAGAGGCTTGTGTTTCATTTGGCAAAGCTTTGACTTTGAGGAAACATGATATTGCAGTACTTTGCAAGAGGCCAGACTAGAGTTGGAGCATGAAAGGGTGCAGTGGGAGGGTAGAGATGCCTGACGGTGGTCTTCACACATTCCATACTAACATTTTCCTGGTCTGACTCCTTTAGTACTTAAAATACAGTTTCAGCTATAAAACATGATCATGAAAAACCACAATTGATACTCTCATGTCATTTGTTCAAAATATGGAGCATGAATGGACAACATTTCAAACAAAAGTTAATGATGATGATGATGGCAGAAAGACTTGACAGATAAATGTGCAACAGCATCCTACAAGGGCTTTACTGTTTGGTCTCCTAGGCACTGTCAGCATGCTTTCAATGTTAAGTTTCTCCACATAGTGAGTGGTTGCTATGATCAGGGTTTAGGAAACTTCTCACTGTGCCCTCTGCATCGGTAACACATCTTACAGCACAGCTGACATTAACTCAGTTTCAAACGGGCATGGATGTCACACAGGTAAGCATATTGTATACATGGCTATGCAAAAATACATGTATATCATATTAATTTCTTATCTATTTCTCCCACTTTCTTTTGTGGAGCTGGACACAGGTAAAACATCCATCTGGGACAGAAGAGAAAAAACATGTTTTTCTTACAGCTACATCCTTGCTCTTCACCTTAATGCAGCCTTGAAATTTTCGGGTTTAAAGAAAAAAAAACCCAAAATTGAGTGTTTTTTAGTATCTGGCTACCAGAAGCCCACATGCATTCAGGTTATGAGCTTCTCAGAGACCACTGAAAGGCATCTCTCAGTTATTTCCAGCAACCCTAACGAGGGCCAGATGCCAGGTTTACACTTCAGATGTGTCCGGAATGCCCCCACGGTGGCACCGCCATGTAGAGCACTTTCACAGTGTCCCCATTGTGACTTTCTCTCCATGACAAACCTGGTCTAGACAGAACTGGGCTAGAAATTCCCCTCTCACCCCTCCAGACAGACGGCATTTACGATCACCTAGGATGTAATGCTAGCTTGAGACCTCCGAATAAATGAATTGGCACGGCTAAAGCTCTGCTGAGAGCTTGCTATGCTCTGGTCAGGCTCTGTCAGCTTCTGGGAAAATAAAGCTTGCTTTCCAGAAAAGTCTTCGTTTGTCAGCAGATAATAAAATCTAAGTTGTAAACCACACTATGCAGGGGTTAGGGTGGAGGATGCTCCATGGGGTGTCAGAGAATTGCCCGCCTGCTAATGTCCCTCCTGCCAAGGCTTTTTGCTGATCCTGCTTGAATTTGGTAGGGAAGAGGAGGGGGAGGGAGGGAGGAAGGGGGAAAACATTTCTCCTCTGTGGCAGGCAGGTCACTGTGAAGTCATGCTGCCTGTATAGGAAACCCAGCCTGAGTAACCAAAACAAAACCACAACCAGGCTGCTTTTCTTCATTTAAAGGGGCTCAACTTCTTCTGTAACAAAAACTAAATCTTCTTGTAAAACCCAGGCATGGTTAGCTTTTCCTTCTGCTGGTGGATCCAGTTCTTGTGTTGGTCAGGGAACTGCTGCTCTGCCTTGTTGCACCAGTCCTACAAGAAAGAAATGCATAGCCCAGGCTGGGCCTGTTGTTTCAGCCTTTTATTTCAGCATCCTGAGGAGACTAATGCCAGATGAACAGCCTCAGTCAAGAGATGAAAGTTTGACTGATAAGATTTAACAAGTGGGAGCTCAAATTCTCCCTCATTCTCCTCTCCCCTGCCTCATTTCTTTCTTTCCGGAGGCTTCCAGAAAGAAGAAGGGATTATTGGAGCAGGATTTTGGGAGACACCTGACATGCAATAACTTTTATAACACAAGCCCCGTTCCTGGGCTCCACAAACACTGCCAAATAAAAGTGAACCACTCACCCCTCATAAACAGTTTGATCTTTATGAGTTTTCAGAGCCATTCCCCACAAATCCAAGGGCTCTCTGGGACTAAGGGATAGCTTGATTGCATGGGGTTGAGAAGTCAGCTGGAGCCAGAGGACACTCGGCACCATGCAGGGTCAGGCTATTCCCACGCCAGGCGCTTTGCCACTGAGCCCAGTGGTGCTGCCATCCCACCATGACCTCCATCACACATGGGGGTAGGGGCCCAGATGGCCACAGCACTGCCAGGCTGTATCTGGAACTAAGCCAGATCCCAAGGTTCATTATCCTTTGCAAATTTTAGGGTGGCGGTGAGGGAAAAAGAAAAAAGAACGGGAACCTTGACCACTTTTAACAGTGGCAAGGCAATGTTTAATTTTCAATCAAGCACCTAAAACAGACTTCAAAGGGCATTTAAGCTGATGGTTTTATTTTCTCACAGAGTAGGAGGAAAGATGAATAAGCAAGGAGTCAGATCTTTCTCAAAATAATTGCAGCCTTGACATATCTAAATTAGTTTGTAAAAGAAAATTCAGGGGCAGTTGATCTTATTAATTAGAGATGCACCAGGACTGTAATACCTAGTTACTCAAAGGCAGCCTGGAGCTACTAAAATAAAATAAAACAAATCTTCCTTCTTCTCCAGTGAATTCAAAACATACTCCCCTCCCTCTCCTCTTTCCCCATTTTAAGTAAAAGTCATAACAAATACCTTCAGTTTGGAGGGGGAAGGGAAGAAATGTCTATTAAAAACATGTCATGAGTTCCTCCTCCCACCTTACATGTTTCATTGTGTTTATGATGGATTGCACTGTCGTACACGTAATAGGTTTTGTTACAAATGACTGAGAAAACAAGTATCTTCACATTTAAAAAAGCATTACTTAAACACTATTAAAATCCTTTGATGTTGTGGGGCTTTTTTCCAAAGGAAACTAAGTAGTTTTCTTTCTGACTGGGCTTGCAGTTGCTCCCTCTCCACTACAATAATTTTTCCTTGCTGTACTGAGCCATCTCTGTGGAGAGCACTCCACGGGCTTGGGAAAGGCACCTCTGCCTTGGGAAACTCAGAGCCCAAATAGATGGGTGAAGAAAGCCAAAAAGAAAAAGGCAGGGCTGAGCCTCAGGTCACGCAGAACTCTGTTGCCTGGCATAGACCACACACCTGCCTGTGGCAGAGTTGTCCATTTATGTGGTAGAGAGACACATGCGCAGCTCTGCTCAAAAGAGCTGCACCAGGTTTGACATAACCTGGGACTGCAGGACCCCAGGGTTGTTGGAACCTGCATGGGATTGAAAAGGATGTATGGTAACCTCAAAGCATCCCTGACATATATCCCCAGAATTCTGAAGGGCACTCTCTTCTCCTTTTTGTGTTTGAAACTTGTATGCAGGGAAAAAACATGCTCCATCTCCCCCAAAGTGAAAATCTTCAGGGAAGTAACAGGGCTAGTATAAAAAATAAACTTGCTTGTCCTTCCCTGCCCTAATTAATAACAAATGGGAGGTAATTGGTGGACAAATAAAACTGTCTGTAGTCTTGTTTGGGCTCAGACATCTGTACAATCCTTCTTGCTAATGGAGCTCAAGGAAAAGACACAAGGAGAGAGGAAGCCATGTCTCTTTCTTTTCATAAAAGTGAGACAGCTGGCAGTAAAGTTTATTCTTTCTAGGCTGCCTGCATCAGGGTGATCAAGTCAAAAAAGAGAGGACAAAGAAGAGCTCCTTTCAGAACAGAGATGTCCATTTTAAAGGGGGATGCTTTACATGGCGGTGCAGGCAATAAACTGACTGGAATGGGGAAGAGTCAGCAGCATGGTGACCTCATGCAGCTCATTTGCTAAAATATTTAGGATTAAAAGTATAGTTAAAATTATCATTCCTAGTGTAGGGGGCAGGAAACCTCCCTGCTCTTTTCATCTCTTTCTTCTGTAATTGGATTACAGCTGATTATTTTCCCTTCATTAGCTGAAAGTCTTTCAAACTATTCTGATTTGCAGCAGCTGGGAACCGCAGGTCTGACCCTGAATAAAGTAAGAACAGGTGTTTGGGACTAGAGAGGAATAAAGCATCCCACATCCTGCCTCTGAGCCCTCCTTATTACTCTGGAAGCATTATCCCAGGGGGCAGGTGGAATTTTTGGGCTCCTCTTTGTAAAGAGTGCACTACATTTTCTAGTTGATACAGCATCTTTAGTGAATTTTGAACAAAATATTTGCTTAAATATTGCTTAATGCTTATTAAGACTATAGGACCTGAGAAGACACCCCTGTGATAAATCACCCAGAAGACAGAAACAAGAGAGAGCTTGCTGGAGGTGAAGGCAAAATTAAGTGGCCAACCCACCACACCACGAAGAAAAAAGCTGTTTTATCTTATAAACCTTAGACAATGCTTTCACAGCAACCAAGGAAGTTCTTGGTTTCTCCCTTGGTGCAGGAGTCAAATGCCAGAGCAGAGCTGGTCAGGCTGCAAAGGACAGTGCTCCTCCTTACACTACCAGTGTATATTGATGTGGCCGCAGTAAAAGATGTGGCCATCTGTTAAGAACCTGACATAATCCTCAACAAAAGTTAACCATTGCAGAGCATTGTTGAGCTTTGCGTGGTAAACGTGGCATAAACTAGACTAACAGAAATGCACTGGTCCAGAGACCATGAAGAAAGCATTCCCCAAGGTGCTGAGATGCTGAAGGGGTTGCAGTTCTGTTTAGCTGGACCCTAAATCACTTAACATTGTGTCAGGAGCTGCCACAATGAACAGAAACAAATGGCTTCTAGCCCTTGTGGCTGGAATCATTCTTTTTCGCAAGAATATCAGTAATCTTTAAATTTCTAATCCTTATTCTTGAGGATTAGAGTTAAACTTGACTTGTGAAAATCTGAAAAGATCAAAGTACAGTTGCATTTTTTTTAAATAGCAGAAATTAAACTCAAACTTCAAACCCAGCTTTAAGCAATACATGAGTTTGCAAGGAGACTTTTTGACATGGTTTTTGAAAATGCTGATGTGAGTAAATTGATCTTGATAGGTTATTAAACAGGAGCAGAGTGTTGCAGGAGCATACTTTCACTATGACTGATACTATATCTGTCCAGCTGTGAAAATGAAGGGATGTATGCACATATATGTACACATATATAGAAATAAATATTTATAAATGTAAAAATAAGCCTAATGGTTACACGGATTGCAATTGTCAGAGATGGTAGGAATACCAAAACTATTAAAAGCACAAAGTTCTTAAGTATTTTGTCTGATGTTAGACACTGCAATCATAAAAGCTGTTCACTCCTGATGGAAAGCCCAGGCAGGTTTCACAGAAGCAGCAAGACAAAAGGCAAACCTTTCTGCACAGCCACGTTGTTTTTCTTGGATTTAGTTCAAATGTAAAATGAAAACAAGTTCTCATACCCAGGAGGCTGCACCAAACATTGAGTCCATCCCTGTGTATTTTCGATGGAAGCCTTAATGCAGAAAACTCTCAGGACATGCTCAAGCCTCTCTTCAAAAGTCTTCTTGCAAAAGTTTTGTGGACTCTTCAGGGTTAGAAACCCTTAGACTAAAGAAGGACAAAAGGATGTGAAAAAGGAACTGCAAACTTCATCTTACTCACGTAATGCTTTACCACAAAAGCAAAAAATGCAAACTCCACAGGCTTACCTTGATGGTAGCGTATAACTGCAATTTGTGGGGCAAAGAACAAAACCAGCTTGTGTAGAGGTTGCTCCAGAGGAAATTGCCTCAGAGAACAAACTGAAGGATCAAATGGTGATTGCTGTTTTTCATAAAGAGGCATTGAATGTGTCTCTCTGCGCTTCTCCCACAATGTACTCAGATTTTTCAGAGGACCACCCTCCGTACTGGAGGTGGGCCACCATGGTGAGTGTGCTCTGTGCCCCTTAGCAGCTGCCCAGCAGCAATGCTGGTGATCGGCCCAGACCCACCTGGGCTGTGATTTGAGCTCTCACCACTGCACAGTAAGCCAGCACCCACTAACACACTTTCTCAGTTACTCGAGGTGGTTCTCATCCCTTTGCCACAGAAAGTCAGACATATCTCATTATCCCACAAGAGTCCTGCTCGTGTCCTGCCTCAGCCAGGCTGATGGACAATGATGTCACCCTTGGGCTGCTCAGACTGAGCCTCCTGTGCGGCAAAACTTGGGCATATGAGGGGCCTTCACCACCTAGGAGCAGGCCATGGCTCCCTCCCCTTTCCCACTCACCATCAGGATGCTGTTATAGCCCAGCAAGCTGCTCAGGAGCTGGAAATAAACATGCTGCCTAAAGTTCGGGGCTGAGGGATGCCCTCCACAAGCTGAAGGGGATCTAGCATGTCTCTCTAGCAATGGATGTGGTTGCCATGGTAACTTCAGGACTGCACACATCAACAGATTTTAACATCTTGGCAGTTTGGGAAGTGACTGTTTAGGCATTCCAATTAGGCCGGATATTTACACATTTAAAGGTATCACACGCTTAAAATAAAATTTAAAAAAACCCCAAGAAGATCTATGTGAGAGAGCCTAAACAGTGCCAAATTAGAAAACAAGCCCTAAATATAGCTTCAACAGAGGAGCATTTGAAAAATAATGTCTAACACAAGGAGGAAAAAGGAGCAAAGAAGGAACATTAAACTCCCATTGAAAACAAACAAACCACTGCCCATGGCTTGGCAGCAGGTGACATTGATCTGCTCTGTCCCCTGCCCTGGGTCCAGATCTGACCCCAGTTCAGGAGACAGCCACAGCCAGGGCCATTTTCAGTGCACCACAAGCACCAAGACAGATTGTATATACAGGAGTATATGGGAAGAAGATGCGGGTTGTGACATTGGAGCTGGGGGCATTAAATATGGGGCTTCATCTCCTGGGATGGCAATGTGAAGCTCCCAACCTGAGCTTTCAGCTAAAATCAGCTGCGAACCATACAATGCTGACTTTAAAATAATTACCTTAAGTGTCAGGCTTCACCACTCCTGGAGGCATAAAGCAGTTCACACCTCTCAAACCTTTTGTTTCACATAATCATATTTACACCTAATTCAGGTTTTCAAGGTGTTTATTTACAACAGGCTAAAGCTAGAGATGTGGAGACAGACCCACAAAATAAAAAGTGATACTAATTAAAAAGGACCCTTGCAAGCTTTGATCCCAGAGCACCATCATGTTTTGAAAGCTTGCAAGCTCTGTGTCTGCTGAGTATGACAGCGCTCCTGCTGCAATTAGAGGGATGACTGTGCACACTGTTGCTGGGGAAGAGGAAACTGCCTCCAAATCAAGGAAATCTGAAGTAATTGAATCACACAGGGTTTGCATCACACAGGCAGGGAAAAGGAAAGATCCATGGCCACAAGACATCAGTTTCAAATTTGTGACTGCTTTTCTCCCAGCCTTGTCTATATGCCAGTCTTCTTTTTGGCAGAATCTCCTCTCATCCTGATGCACAAGCAGTTCCCACAATCCTGCCATGTGCTTTTTCCTAGACCATGTCTTCCCTGCCACCACTGCAAATTCACACTATCTATTTGTGCCTTCTTTCCCCCGTTTGTCTTAAGTCCAGATCTAATACCCCATCCCATGGCTGCTTACTGCTCCTGGCTGCTGCTCATACTCTTGCTTTGCCCCCTCCCTCCAAACTCCCTTTTAGGTGGCACATCCCTCTCCCAAATCCTCCCATATCTCCTCCCATCTCAATGTCAGTGATGTTCCCATCGAGGTCACTCCCCTACTCAGCTTGACTGGATGGTGCACAATGCCAGTTGCTCCTTCACCTTGACCCACCTCTCAGACCCTCCCTTTGTCTTGCCCTTCACCATCTCAGTCCAGCCTCTTTGGAGGTAAAAACAGAGCAGGTTTTCAACCATCTGACCTTGCCTTCTGCCTCCTCATCTGTAACCTCTTGTCTTCCAAAACATAGGAGTGTTTCATCTCCCTTCCAGCCCCTCCATCCATCTCATCAATCCTCTTCTCACAGTTTCCTGGCTCTTTCCTCTCCCTGCAGAAAGATGTACAGTAACACCACCTTAGAATGGACCTTCACTCTTCCCTGCCTCTCAAAATACACTCACCTATATCTGGCCAAACACCACCCTGAACTCTTTTCTTCTAATTGTGTCCTGGATGCTCCCCTGCTTTGCATTTAATAGAAACCTTTTCCACAGAGGTTTCCTTTTCTAACTGCCTCATTTTAGCCAAAGGGTTGGTCACTGCTTGTCTTGGTTTGGAAAGACAAGCCTGTTAAGGAAGGCAGGAGCCTCCCCTGAAATGGAGAATGCAAACCCTCCCCACCCCTCCAAATTGCTATGAATTTTAAATAAGGGGCTCTCAGGCAAAAATATGGGAGCAGGAAATAACAGTTCTTTAATAGGGAAGGAAAAAAAAAAGGATAAAATGAAACAATGCAATACACTAGAACAACACTGACAGAGTCAGAACTCAACCTGACACCCTGTTGGTCAGGGTGTTGGTAGCAGTCCAGTTGGAAAAGGGGCTGCAGTCCTCCTGAAGTGTCAGGTGTGGTTCTGTTGGAGCAGTGATCCTGTAGAAAAGGCATGTATTCTTCCTTTGCAGATCTGTGGAAGAAGAGGCAGCTGCTGTTCCTCTGGGGAGTCCAGTGGAGACACCGTGCTGGTGTTTCAGAACCTCCGGATTATATCTGGGTAGCAACGCTTGGCTCCTCCCTCTGGGCGGAGCATCTCACAGTGGGATGTTATAGTTCTTATCAGCCATGCAGTGACATTCAATAGCCTGTTATCAGCAGATGTCCCCTCCTGAGGGAGGAGTGATTGTGATCACTCAGAGAGAGAGGTAAGGAGAATTGCCGAGTTGACAAAAGACAACTGCCTACGGATGGTGATAGAATACGTGTTGCCTTGCAATCTGGAATTCTGCTTCCTCTTGAGCTTCCTTGACCTATAAGCCATCCATAAATCACATGACTGAGGGCAATTCACAGGTCAGTATCTCTTGCCTCAGTCTGCCAACCTCACAACCACAGCCACCTTGCCTCTACACCTCTTTATCTACCATTTCAAAGTCAGCTGAGTTTAAAAAAGTACAGCTCCTAAAGTCTTTAGATAGTTTCCTTTGCTTCATTTTAATTATTGCCATGTTAGCCTTTGCTCAGTCCTCTCTGCTTCTGTCTGTGCATTCTGTTTTGCATATATCACTCCTAATATTCTTGTTTCTTGTGCGTGGCCAGGTCATGTACTTTGTCTTTCCATGGTATCTCCTTGTAATGCCATGCTGCTAAAATTCTCATTCCCCTTCACTTGCATCACTGCAACATCCCATTAGTGTCCTCCTGATTCTTATTAACCCAGCATGTTCCTAGAGAGCCAGGAATCCTTGTCCATTACTTTGATCCCATACCTTTTCCTCCACTTTTTCCCATTTTCCAGTTGCATTGAATGTGTTCTGTCTGTCTTCAATGTTCAGGCTGACCACCCCCATACTAATGTTTCATGCTCAGTATAAAAATACAGCAAATTGTAAAATCAGCACTCATTCCAGGATTTCCCTCTCCAACAAAAAAGTGCCCACACTGACATGTCATTAGACTTTTCTAGTCTTTAAAACTCTTCCTTATCATGGTATTTATGCAAAATATGGCAATTGTTAGACTGTGGCTGAGATCAGCAGCAAATCCTGCTGACAGATACCATGCAGTGATTTGTGTGGGCTCTACCATCTGACTGTATCTGCCTTGCCTTGCACTCACACCATGAGTGTGCCTTCTCAGGGCAGTGACAGTCTTTTGACTTAAGTCAGACTGACCCTGACTACCTGTGGTTTCCACCTGTAGGAATTTATCGTAATAGCTCTCTCAAATTTACCACCTAGACAAAAAAGCACAAGGCCTGCCCTTAATATTAGTATAATCTGTCTAATTGGCATGAAAATAATTTCATTAGATTTGTAAAAAAAGAGGATACAAAATCAAAATAGTTAGTGCTTTAATCAAATATCTATAAACAGAATAAACAAATTAAATTAATCATTAACCCTTTTTTTACTCTATAACAAGATCCTTCTTTCTACATGCCTCTCCTATTTAATTAACTACCATATCAATAAACCAATGAAATTAGGGAAATTTGCATTTACATAATCAAATCTATATCAAATCAATGTCAGTAAATCAGTGCACAACTATATTGTAGATATTTAAAGCAGTGTAATCCTTACACACACTCCTTTTAGCTAGCATTGATGAATCACTGTAGACTGATTTAAGCAAAGGATTAAATTAGTTTATGTACATCTAATTAAGATGTTTGCACTGTTTTAAAGAGATCCATGTTAAACTGAATTCTTGTAAGTGGTGCAATTTCTTGTATAATCCTTTCCCTTCCGTTCCCTTGCAAGTCCCAAGCCATGGTCTACAGGCCATTCACTGATGGGGCCTGAAGAACCGACAGATCACAGGTGCTACTGCCCCCCAGCTCATTTCCAGGCTTTCAGCCTTTTTATTGCTCAGAGGAACTCCAGGTCAGTAAAAACAGCAGGAGAGAAGGAGGAGCAGCCAACCCCAGCTGACCTCTATCTCACGTACTCACCCATCTGGTGAGGCTGCGTGAGCGAGCGCCTCTCCCAACATCCTTCAGTGCTCATCATCCCACAGCTCTCAGATCCTCTCCTGTGAGAATTCCTTATGAAACTGTTAAATTGTGGGATGGCTCATTTAATATCAGAACGGCATCATGCTCATTGCCCTGAAAACCTTAGGAGAACCCACTCTGTTCCTCCAGATTCAGTGAGCATAAGGATCACTGTTGGATGGAAAAAGAAAGGCTTTGAAATCGGTAGACTCTGCTTTCAGTGTTTCCTTATGAATATTAAAATACTTCTCTCTCACACTGGGCTGCAGGTCCACTGAACATTTTCAAATTTATCTTTTTAATTCTGAGATCAATTCAATTGCAGTTCAATTCAATTTTTGTAGATTAAAAAAAAAAGAAGAAGCCAGTTTTGGGACAGTATCTTCTTATCACACTATCTTAGCTATTATATTTCATTTGTATTATCCTGCATCTAAGGGCTTTGTTAGACCCAGCTGTAACCTTTCAGAGCTTCTGAATGAAGACAAGGAAAGTCAGGAATTAATCTTTATGCTAAAGCTTTTTTAAGCCATTTCAACTGCTTAACCTGTAATTTGGCATAATATTGTGGGGTGTGTCATGCTGTGGAACTAACTGTTCTTAAATTATTCTATTTTAATGAGCAAATTTCTCCATTTTAAGGTTATGTCATGGTGAAAAACAGTCTTAATTTTAATGAAACAAATATTTTTCTCTCTCTGCGTTTCTATGGTAAATGTATCAGCCTGAAGCCTTGAGGGTGCTGCTCTGTCTTGCAACAGAATGTCTCAGTCATAATTTAATCATTTGGTTGCATAGAGTAAATCTGAAGCCCAAATTACTCTGAAGTGGCTGCCTAGCAGGAGGGACATTTATGTCCATTACTCTTTCTTATCCAAGCAATGGCACAACTAGGGGATGAGACACAATTTTGTAGCTTTAGCTTTTAGGAAGGACACTAGACTGAGTGAAGAACACAAAGATGATGAAAAGGTGAATGTTGAATCCCTTTCAAGATTATCAAAATATGACTACCACTATTATTTCCAGGAGAAAACCTTCAAGTTACACAAAACTGTAAGGTCAGAGGCCAAAAAATATTTTCTTCTAAACTGTCTTAGTCTTTGCATGCATGACACTTCTAATGCACTTGCCAGCCTGTGCTTAATGCAAAATGATCTGAAGAGCTTTTTAGCTTGTTGCTTTGCATGCAAGCAGAGATTTATGTCTGCAGAACAGGAAATCCTCTATGATGGCAAATGTCTTGTGCCATTAAATGGGCTGTTGAACATTGCTGAACTTACTTGGAAGTAGTTAAAACCCCTTTGTTGCTTACTATGATTTGTTACAATGATTAATTCCAACTCCTTTGAACTCTTTTACTTTTTTTTTTTCCCAGTAGAGGGGTTTTAGACCTAAAAGCCAGCAGGTGATGGAACCTAGAAATCAGATAATCAAAGCATAAATTTCATCCTGCTATGAAGAAAATTATTGTATTTTTGAGCCTGTTCTATCCATGGCAGCAATCTTTAGCTCTATACCCAAGCACAGAATACTCACTGATCCACAATGTGCACTTTTTAAAATTCCTCCAGCTGCACGCTAACAAATGTCATCAGATTCAACAGAAGGCAAATCAGGTAGGCAAAACACAGAAACTGTCTTGAAAATCTGCCAAAACAGAATCACCTCGAGATCCAGCTGCCACTGCTCTGTGTGACAGAGATGCAGACAAAACCAGGCAAAGTGAACAGCTTCATCTGGATACATTTCTAATCAATTCATCTGAATCCTCAATTGTAGTTGAAGCCATGTTTAGCCAAGTCCTCGACAAAGATAAATACAGATCAATAAACATCCTATAAATGGTGACATACATCTTCACAGGGAATCTAGATTTATGCTAATCTGAAAGGGCTCAGAAAGGAGGCTTTCATATCCATCACTTCTTTTTTAAGGGTACATTTGGTAATATCCCTTTATTAAAAAAGAAAGCCAAGATCCCTGATGGGGGCAGAGTTCTTCCCCTGTACTCATCTTACAGGAAGATGTTACCTACCTCTGCTGCACTGCTTCAGAATTATACAACATTTAAAAATGTCACCCACATTTGTCACCAAAACCTGCTGAGCTTAAGCCCACTGGTTTGTTTGGACATTTTTCCTTTGAAAAATGTCTCTATATTGACAGCTATGGACATATCTTGGCTAGGATAACATGCTTTCAAAAAATGCATTTAAGTACCATTTTAAACCTCTAGTCTAGGCAGAATAAGCTACTTTTTGATGTGATGAATATGCATCATAGAAGCTATGGCACATAAACAACACCTATACACATAATTAATATAGATATTTATGTATGTATAAACATATGAATTTTCTAAATAAGCAAATACACCCACACACACACATATATATAGAGAGAGAGGAACAGAGAGAGATAAAAATACTTCTTATTTAAAACAAACAGAAAGCTTTATCAATTTGGTGCATGACTATGCAGGTACTTTGTGTTCCAAGTGCTGCTCAGAGGTGTAAAACTTTGTCACTGTGATTTATCTGGGAAATAAAACATGCCGTTCATCTCACCCTGTGTGATTTTTCCCAGCTCGTTCCAGTCCTCAGTGCTGCCTCTAACCCCCAGTAGTCTAGACACTATTTTACTGTCCCCTAGCCTTCAGATCCTGAGTTTATTACAATAATTTGCCTCCTGGCTCACTGCCATAGTCTCTGTGCAACTCAATAACCCTATTTCACCGATACCTCTGGGAGTTTATTTTTGCAGACAGGGGCACTGAAAATCCCCCATACAGTAAGCTTTCTTCAGTGCTGGATCATCTGAAATTTCAGTACTTTATCTCAAACCTAAAATGTTCCAGGACTGAAAGCCATTTGGTTTGTTTGTTTGTTATATATGTTGGGAGGTTTTTGTGTGTGGTTTTTTGTTTGTTTGTTTTGGTTTGGTTTTTTGGGGGGTTTTTGGGGTGTTTTTTTTTTTTTTTTTTGAGTTTCTGGTTTGTTTGGGTTTTTTTAATTCTCCTTATGGCTGCTGGATTCTTCAGCAGAAAGGGATAAGAAAACCCCTATTGTCTAATCCAGCCTCTGTGAAGATATCAGCCTGACTCCAGGCTTGTTAAAGAGCAGTTTAAGCCACAGGATCTTAAAGCTTTACATTCCTGCCTCGGAGCATGAGCTTTAAGTATAACCTGTCTTGGTAGTCTTTTACATATAAATATGCAATCCCTAGCTGAAAGTTGCTGAATTACTGACCTTAGTGATTTCTCAAGTAACCAAATTTTCACTTTCTGTTTATAGGGAAAAACCCTTTTACCACTTTTGAATTTCACCTTTTTATTTCAATGACTCTTTCAGTAGTTTTATTTTTGCAGAGGGGGAAGAGATGTTCCCATTTAACTTTTTCTGTGCTGTTCATTCCTTCACAGAGTTTTCTCTTGAGCCCTCTTTTTATCTTCCTTCCAAGTGAAACAAACTCAGTCTTTTCAATTTCAAGCACGTAATGTTACACTATTTACTCTAAGACCAGCATCTATCTTAGCAGCAGCAGATATAAAACATGAAAAAGGATCCTGAACTTGAACACACAGTCTGCATCATCTGTCATAAATCCTAAGAAGTCAATTAAAAAGTTCTTCAGCCAATATCAGTGATATGTAATGGGAGCATTTACTTGATTGCTAATGGCTGGGTTTACATGATGTCTCAAAGCATCAGTTGTGAGGGTTGGCAGCAGCACAGCATTAGGACTGTGATCATCACCATAAATTAAGTTTATGCTGATATAATTAGCAGTTGCAAGCTAACATAATATTTACATTGATCCCAGTAAAATCAAAGCTGCACCAGTGAAAACATACTCTAAAAGTTCACGGGGCCTGTGACATGGGACTCCAGCTGTTTTGCTTCTTTTGAAAGACAGGAAGATGGAGGAACCCAGAAGTTTGGCTGCTGCTCAGGACCTCTGTGAGGGCAAAACCTGCTCCTGAGTCCTTCTTCTAGGTGGGGTGAATGTGGAAATCCCCAGGGGAATCCAGACACAGTATGATGAAGAAATGTACGAACAGCAGGGTGTAATGTTTATGAGCATTGGCTTTAGTCCTTCTCTGACATACATTCAGAGAGTGGTGACGATGTTGATTTTGGTGTACTAAAACACAGCAAGTTGTTTTCCCAAAGCTTGCCATGCAAAGATTAGGAATAAGGCAGCCTGCAGCTGGCTGAGAGCACACAGACAAGACAAGATGGCTATGCTCCTGTCTCTGGCTTATGCTTAGGTTTAGCTTGCTCACAAGATAGCTACTTCTCCAAACAAATTGTTTGCTGTTTGTTTTGCTTAACCTCTCTGCAAAAGCTGTCTCTTTATTTATCAGGAGTTTAAAACTTTGTGCTTTTTGTTCTCAATAATATCTCATAAGATGCATTTTCACTTTGGTACCTAACCCAGTGCTGGCAGCAGTTTACAATAAACCTCTGCTTAATTGCACTGTATAAATAACATTTATACTGCAAGAATAGCTACAGGCCCCAACTAGGCTGGGACCCTCAGGTGCCAGCCCCTGTACAAGGAGCAAGTTAATAACAGCCCCTGGAGCGAACATCTTTAGTGTCTTAATGCCAGCTGTACCTGAGGGATGGGGCTTGCCCTGGCAAGTCATGAGTTACCTTTCTGCCACTCTTTGAGGGCTGAGAGGAGGGTTTCTGGGGGCTGCCATGCCACTAGAAAACCCAGCTGATAGCCAGGGTCTCCTGCAAGAACCAGCTGCGGATTCATCCCTGGGTGGGTAATGTGGACACCCACCTGGGCAGCAGGTCATGCCAAGATGTGCTCAGCCTGGGCTAAGGCTTCCCTTTGGATGAGACCTAGAGTTTCATAACTCCTGAACAAAGCAGGGGATATGCAGCAATTCCATCATTTTCTTTTGTTTCTGACTGCTACAAAGTGATGTGTGAAGAAGAAATTACAAAAAAAAAAACCCCAACAACAACAAAAACCTCAAACAAAAAAACAACAAACCCCAACCAACCCACAACACATAATTATTTTAAATTAAAACAGCTAACTAGCAAAACAACGACAACAATTGGGCCAAGCATAGTCTTCGATTTGGAACAAAAACAGGAAGCTAAACTCTTTGCTGGCTGAACTCCACCGAAGCCAATGTTTTCCTAGCAAAGAATTTGGCTCTGAGTTTCCCAACAGCAATAATAAAGGAGTAGATTTATTGCCTAAGTAAAAGAGCAGACACTGCTCTCTGTATTTCAGTTCCCTTCTTTCAAAGCTTTTCTCCAGGTGAGCCAGCATGATGATATGCTGCTAGTCCCTATGGAATGTGCTGATGGAGGGTAAGAGAACCAAACCAGTAAAATTAATTTCAGCAAAACAAAACAAAACAAAAAATTTGCAATTAAAATTCCAGGTAAATCCATGGCTGTGACAATGAAAGGAGTTACAGTGCTCCTACCAGCTTCTCCTGTGTGTGGCAGAGGGAAGAGTGTGATTTGGATGAAGGTGTGCCATCTACTTCTAACCAACAAAATCAGAAATAATCACCTTTTCCATGGTGTGCCTGCAGGGGCACAACTCAGGGTTGCATTCACAGAATCACCTCTAACAAGAGCCAGAGTCCATGCCACCAGCTCCCTCGCCCAGCCCACAGTCTGGGTTTTTTGCCGAATCTGCTCTTCCAGTTGGCTAATAAATCTGTTGTTTCATTGGATGCTCCTGTTTGGAGACTCTGAGCTTCACTCAGGTGTCCAGAGGAGCTCACATCACTATTTGGTGCATGAACTGCCAGAACATGGGGCAAGGGGAGGTCGTTGGTGAAAATGAAGTACATGCAATCTTGTTTTCACCTAGGGAGATATCAAGAACCGAGCAGCTGCCATGGGTGCTGGAATGCAAACACAAATTTCCATCTCATGGAGCTTACTGAACTTCTTGGAGGCAGCAAAGGTGGTGTGATTTGTGGGTGCACGGAATCGGCTCAGGCAGGAGCCTGGCACTGCCATGGTCCCTGAGGCTCAGATGGAAGCAGGAGCAGCCAAAGTGTCATTTGGCCACTGTACACCCTGTCAGCTGTACCCCTCTCTGGAGCAGGCATTCTGCTGATCACAGCCTCTGCTTTCTCAGAGCAGCAAGACTGCAGATAATACTGGAAAATTATGATTTCAGCTGTTTCAAGATCCATAGCATTTTATTCCCTCTCTTAAAACACAACCAGGGGAATCAGGGGAGCTATATTGAACCTTGTTAATCAGAAAGGGCCTTTTTAAGTGTTGCACTGTCGATATATAACTTTTATGAAATTGCATTGTAAATGCCAGTTTTAGACAACTAGCATATTTGAATAATGTTTTTAAATGCAATGTTACTTGCACACTTGCTAATGAAAGGAAGATAACTGAGGACAAAACAAGTCATAAACAGATGGGAAGATGAGACCCTCTCCTATGGGGCTGGAGGTACCCCTTCACAGCAACAATCCTGCTCCATAGCCAGAAGGCCTGGTCCTACATTGGCTGCCAGCTTCTGTGTCTCCAACAAGAGCCAGGAGAGGGGTAACAGGCTACTTAATGGGTACATAATCTTTCCATGAGCAAAGGGATTTGCCAGAATTTAAAAGGTACTTTTAGCAGCTACAGCCAATGAAAAGTGCTTTTAGATTGCTCAGGATCCCTTGCTGCAATTGCTGAGGTATTTCAGAACCCGAGCTAACAAATACACAGCTCAGCAGAGTCTCACACAGACCCTGCCTGGTTGCAGCCTGCATTCAAAGGCTGTCTCCAAACACATCAAATTAAACCTCTCCCTCTGCCAGTAAACCAGCAGCAGCAGAGGGTGGCAAGCGCACTCTGCTGCACAAGGCAGCCTGGTGCCCCTGCACCCTGTGAACCAGCCTGTCTCAGTGCTCTGAGTTGGGAGCACTTGGGTTTTGCCTGCAGCATTCCCTGCAATCCCTATGTCTATCCAATGTGTAATTCAAAGGTTCCTGTGCTTTGCACAGGGAAATACCTCTGAGTGGAAGCAGTGGGTCTCCACAGTTTGGCATATTATTCCTGCACAACAAATACACGACAAAAGCTTTATACTGATGTCAAAAAAAAAAAGAGGCTAATCAGAAAGCACTTCCTGCTTAGGAAGAAGTTGGAAAGAAGTCAGTAAACAGAGACCAGTGTGACCTCAGTGTCCTTTAGTCTCCCCATGAATCTCAGAGGTGAGACATGATACACTCCAGAGATGGAAAATGAGGAGAATACATAGGCATGAACACACACACTCTCTCACACTCACACACACACACACACACAGTCACACAATTCATCATGCAGGAAACTTTGCTGGTATATAGTGTTTTCTATGGTTAAAAAGTGTGGAGGTCAATATAGGTAAATTTAGGACTGAAATAAGTCTTGATTTCAAAATAACATGCAGTGATTTCTAAATAAAATGCCCAGCCCTGTGTCTAAATAGGGATGAACCGAAAGAATCAAACTGCTGAGGGCTTCACGTGGCAGCTGGTTCCTGCAGTCAGGAGGAGGCTCTGTTGCTGTGCAGATTATCTACCCAGAGGATGTTCCTGAGCCTCTCTAAGGATCTGTTTACTCTTGGAAGGTGTCACTGCACAGCTCTGTATTAAATTTGATTTCGTGTGGGGATAAAAAGCTGTTTCCTTCCAAATCATAAATATCATACTTCTCCCTTCACTTTTTCTTCCCTCAGATGATCTGGCAGTTCCAGCCTTCTCTAGCTAACTGTTGGAAACAGATGTATTTCAGCTTGAAACAAGCCTGGAGATGGGACACTGCTCCATTTTCTGCAATTGGCTTTGCTCCTGGCAGTCATCCCTCTGCCCTGGTGTGTTTGTCTCCAGAGTTTTGAAGCTGGGGGTGATGAGGAAGGGCTGCACGAGGAGGAAGAAATGTACAGCTGGAGGGCTCGTAGCGGGTGCTGGGGGCTTTGTCATCAGGAGCAGTGGAGTGTGTTATTTCCACCCCTTGCTCCCCATCTGCCTTTACACAAGACCCCTCTTCCCAGGAGGGTGAAAGGGCATTTTATAAATACAATTACAAAACTGTTGGGATCAATACCACGAGGCAGATGGATAGCTCAGCAGAAACAGATAGATTAGATGGCGAGATAAAATAGATTAGTCAAATTGATCCAGGACTGGTGAGATAAGGTCCTTCCTGAGCAGGTGACAATGGTGTGTGTGACTACGCCTCTGTGACCCCCACGCCCCTCCATTGCTTTCCCACCTCTTTTCCCTTCCTCCCCCTTCATGTTACACTGAACCAGAACGAAACCAGAACCAAACACAAACACACAAACACACAAAAAAGAAAAAGCAGAGATAAACACCACTAGGTGACTCAAAGCCCTTTCCTCCCCATCCTCCCCCCTTCCCGGCTATGAGCAGGATCTTTCAGCTCGTTGCTTTTCTTCTTCTTTCTACATCAGGATCTACATCAAAGTTTGCCACTGACAAATAGAAGGAGCTGGCAGCTGTGGCATTGGATTCAACAAAAATGGGGGCCTGCTTTCTAACACTCCCAGGAATGAGTGTGATAGAAGAATACTGGCTTGAATAATCTGGGTAAATCCAGGAGAACTGCACAAAACCTGGTCTCACCAGGAGGCTTGGCAGAGAGGTGTGTATCATATACACATATTATAAGCATACTACTGGCCTTTGGTTTTCATTACAACATATCTGCCCACACACATTCCTCTAGCAAGTCAGTTGGGAATGACAAATCTACCCCAAACCACACCTGTCCATCAAAATCCAAAGAAATAAGAGTAAATGATACATATGTATCACATAGCAAATTTACCATTGAAGGAGAAATCTTAAATTTGGAAACAGTTCTGAGTGCTAAATTTCATAATATCCAGGGCTTTATATTTAAATTCCTGCTACTATTTTTTTTTTTTTTTTTTTTTTTTTTTTTTTTGTTCCCTGAGGAAAAAAAGAAGAGAAAATGAAAAACCCAGAGACACACTGCTTTTATAAATGCAGTTCCACCAGCAGCACTGGTAATTTCTTTTACCTTTGGCTATTTGGCTGGCATGACTAACATGCCACATGTTACAAAAAAGCCACTCTTCAGAGGAGAACAAACATGCCACTTTTTTCAGTCCCAAACTGCCTCTTCCCTACAGCTTGTGCCAGAGCCAGGAATAAATGGATGGGCATCCAGTGAGACCGGGGGGCTATCTCTTGCTTTATGCCCTGAGGGACTGAGACCTCCACGTGCAGATTTTGCCAAAAGGTCAGGGCCCAATTTATCTAAGAGATTTAATGAAGTGCCCTATTTTATGTTACAGCAGTCCATGGAGTGGCATCCCGCTCTCCACCTTCCGCGTTCCTCACGTCTGCAGGCTGTTGGTTCTTCTTTCTTTTGACCTCATGGCAAGCTGGTTTAAGGGGCTTAGATGGGAGGAAAATAACTGCACTGCAAGGAGAGAGGCACTTGGTGCTGGTTCAGCCCACTGAGGTGGCTCACTGCTGGCTCAGACAGAAACAGATGGGAGAGAATGGATAGCCAGAGACAAAAGAGGTAAGGGAGGAGTAACACTGCCACTTTGAGAAGTCATAGGTGATTAATTCAGCTTAGATAGAGCCTTAAATGACATTCTGAGCCTTAAAGAGGCCAAACCATGTGTCTGAAAGAGGAACTGATAAACTCGATCTGTAGTCTTGCAGTGGGATTTGTTATTCCCTCATAAAACAGCACCAGTTAGAAAAATTAAAGTCTACTTATGACTAACTTCCTTACAAAGAAAAATTGAATTTGTTGAAGTTTTCATTTGAAAGGAAAGACATGACCAAAAAAAAAAAAAGTCCAAATCAAAATATTTCTATCCAGAAATCTTAAAACCGCAGTTTCATGGCACTCAGGAGACCCTTGTCCAGAGCCTTGCCCCAAGGCAGGATCAGCTGCACTCATTCTTCCCTGATAAACATTTCTCTGGCCTCTAGTGGTGAAAATGTTGCCCTAGGAAGAGGTTAGCCAAAAGTCTCATGCTTCCATTCTCCCCCACGGCTTAGGCTGTTCAGACCACATCTCCCAGAATATATGCAGTTGCTGTGAGTAGAGATGGGAACTGGTTTGATCAGGAAATCTCTGTGAAGAACATCACACAAAAGCTGGTGCCTCTTGATGTTCAAAGCCCTACAGCAGCACGTGCACACAGAAAAAATCACAGTGTGTCAGAGCAGGCGCAGTGAAGTACATCTGGAAGATGGGTCTAAATAGTTTTGGATTTTGGCACCCAACTCTGCTTTTCCAGTGTTAACTGTCTCAGCTGTGTCTAACAGGTAGGCACATGTAGGAAGCCCATAGCAATCACCTTATCTCACCCACATGGATTGCCACAGGCTTGTGCTGGCAGCGAAGTTATGGATCAGTAATTTCAGTTACTGGCTGACATGGAGAGCAGAAGGTATGGAAAGTGGCTTTTGCCCCTGGGTACAGCACAAATATGCAATGAGTCTGTGCATGATCAGAGGAGCTGCTTCTTGGCTGCTGTTGAGATTGAGACCGAAGGAGGGCTAAGGAGGATGTCCATCCTTTCTCGGATGCAGCAGGAAACAGTGACAAAGGATGAGGATAAAAGCCAAGGTACTTGATGCCTTCTTTCACAGTAACACCAGTTGTTTTCCAGGTACCCAATCCCTTGAGTAGGAAGACAGAGACTGGTAGCAGGATGAAGCCTCCATAATCCCAGGGGAAATGGTGAGGGGCCTGTTACACCACTTAGACACACACACACATGCACAAAAGTCAATAGAGCCAGATCAGATCCACCAAGGGGAAGGGGGGAAGTGCTGGTAGAAGTGCTTACGGAGCCACTTCCCGTCATTTACCAGCAGTTCTGGATAACAGGGGAGGTCCCATTGACTGGAGGTTACCAAATGTGACATTCATCTACAAAAAGGGCTGTAAAGAGGATCTGGGGAGCTACAGGCCTGTCAGGCTGATCTCTGTGCTGGAGAAGGTCATGGAGCTGATCATCCTGAATGACGTCATGGACACAGGCAGGACAACCTGGTGATCAGGCCCAGAGAGTGTTATTGAAGAGAATTACATCCTGGGGGAGGCCAGCCACAAGGGCTGTTCCACAGAGCTCAGCACTGGGGTCAGTCCTGTTTAATTTCCTCACCAACAACTTGGATGAGGGGATTGAGTGCATCCTGAGTCAGCATGCCAACCACACCAAGCTGGGCAGGAGTGCTGATCACCTGGAGGGCAGGAGGGCTCTACAGAGGGATCTGGACAGGCTGGAATGGAGGCTGAGGTCAATTGCATGAGGTTCAACAAAGCAAAGTGCCAGATCCTACACTTGGGTCACAATAACCCCATGCAACAACACAGTGTTGGAGAAGAGGGGTTGGAAAGCTGCCCAGTGAAAAAGGACCTGGTGGGCTACTTAACAGCACTGAGCAAGGGCCAGAGTGTGGCCAAGTGGCCAAAAAAGCCAGTGGCATCCTGGCCTGTATCAGGAACAGTGTGGCCAGCAGGACCAGGGCAGTGATTGTCCCCTGTACTTGGCATCAGTGAGACCACATCTCCAGTGGTGTGTTCAGTTCCAAACAGCCCTCACCCCAAGAAAGACATTGAGGGGCTGGAGTGTGTCCAGAGAAGGGCAACGGAGTTGGTGAAGGGTCTGGAGCACAAGTCCTGTGAGGAGCAGCTGAGGGAGCTGGGGGTGTTTAACCTGGAGCAAAGGAGGCTCAGGGGTGACCTTATCACTCACTACACCTGCCTGAAAGGAGGGTGCAGCCAGGTGGGGGTCGGTCTCTTCTGCCAGGTAACAAATGATAAGACAAGAGGAAATGGCATCGAGTTGCACCAGGGAAGGTTTAGATTGGATATTACGAAAAGTTTCTTCATAGAAAGGGTTGTCAAGCATTAAAACAGGCTGACCAAGAAAGCAGTTGAGTCACAGTCCTTGAAGGTACTTAAAACACATGTGGATGTGGCACTCAGGGACATGATTTACTGGTGGACTTGGCAGTCCGGGGTTAATGGTTGAACTTGATGATCTTAAAGGTCTTTTCTGACCTAAGAAATGTTATGATTCTACTCCATAAAGGTTGTGAATTGCAGAAAAGACTTTTGTTCTCAAGAATAAAAATTGCAGAGAACTTGAGCCATTATATTAACAATATTATTCATATCTGGTTATATAATAAATTGAAAACAAATGTGGCTTCCATCTGATTCGCAGCAGTTAATATACAGAAAAAGTTACATTAAGGGAAAAAAGAAAGGCTAGTCAGCTGTTCAAAGGTGTGATATCTATGAAAGAAGCCAAGTCAGAGAAGTGTAAGTGATTAAAGTGGCCAAGTTAAACAAGATACAATTAAAGCCACTGGTTCCCCACCATCTCCCCAAAATTTCCAAATAAGGGTTTATGAATCCTAGGAGACCATGTTAGCCCTAATTGTATCTTGTTTAACTTGGCCAATTAAACAGCAAACTCTTCTCAGAGCTGGCCCTGCCTGAAGATATCACACCTTCTTTGCTTCTGACTGCTTTCTTCAGTTTTTGAAACATATATACCATATATTTTTATTAGCTCTTGGGAATGTGTTTCTAAAAATGCCCTTTGGTTTGTACCCATTGCAACTGTATGAACAGTCTTTTCTACCATATGCCATTTCCATGGAATAGTGGGGACTGTCACCTTGAGCTGTCATACTCTCACCTGCAGTCTCTTTAAAGAGTGGACATTGACTTTTCAGAAGGGAGAAAACCAAAAACACCTCTTGCTTTAAGACCCCATTCACAGCAAGCTGGAACTGAGCTGAATGTGAGGACAGTCAGCTGGCACTGCAGATATTTAGGATGGAGAGAACTGCTGCTTTTCAGAGGAGACAAAGGCTAACACCTGAAAGGAAGGAGAGGGTACTGCACTTCCTCTGGGATAAGTGAGCAAGCAAGAGAGAGAAATGGTCTCCTTCCCCTACAGATTATCAAAAGTTGGAAGGGAAATGGTGCATTTGTTACTGCATTTCAATATTTATTCATACTCAAAATTTGGAACTTTATATTCCTCTACCTAAATTAATAAAGCACACAAAATATTTTTAGAGGCCAACTGGTAATCTGCCTGCAAAAGGATTCTTCATTTTGTTTTGATCTATTTTAAAGTGAAGGAAACAGTCATTGCAGTTATGTCAACATCTCAGGCAAGAATCTGAAGCTTCAGAGGCTCACTTAGTGCTAAATTTTACTAGTAGCTACTCCATTTTTGCATGAGGACTGCACATAAGACCATCCTCAAAACACCCCTGAGGCTGGGGGAAACTCCTAATTGTCTATTAAATAAAATGATACACAAATACTTAATTATTACAGAGGAACCAAGCAATCATTATTCTTACTTCTGAGAAGGGAAAATGGGCAAAGTGGCCAAAAAACCTGACAAAAGAGGCATGCCAGGCCCCAAAGCAGCATTACACCACATTATCACAAAGTGCAGAACCTGAGGGACGGTATGCCCAGTTCTCAGGCAGGAAAAGAGAAACAGACACACACAGCTCTAATCCCAGCTTTGTTCAAGACTCATCTCAAACAAGCATCTCCATTCATTTTCCCATACATAAAACAGGGACCAGGCTTCTCCAATTCACTGAGAAGTGGTAGCCAATAATGTTTGCTTATCACCTTGAAAGAGTCAGGTGCCATGTAAATGCGAATGGGATGCTAACAACACACCTACAGCACTTCCTGGGTACCAAAAAGAACACATACCTTTGCCCAGGGGTGCAGCACCAGAACAATCAGGCTTCTGATGAATTATAAATTTTTAGGAAACACTTTTTTCCTTTGCTTTACCTTCAATTTCTGAAAATCAAACCAGTACTGATAAACTTGATTAGGATACATTTGGAAAATGTTTTGATTGCCATTTGTTGAAATTTTCTACGCATTAAAATGCTAAAGAGTCAAAAAAAAAAAAAAACAGCAAGACAAGCTGCCTGAGGAAGCATGCTAAGTATTGCAGAGCCGTAGTAACAGTGATGAGTGAGCTTCACCCACTTGTATGCGGGAATCACCAGATGGCACTGTAACAACACATAGTTTTCCAAATTCTTTCTCTAAGTGGGCAAGAACTGCTGGGTTAATGAAGAAACAATACCTTCTTGTTGCTATTGTGAATAAGTCATTTTGGGGTAGTGGGCAGAGGGGAGGGTATGAGAGATAGTTGCTGTTTCACCCAAAATTCATGTTGGTCCATGAATTGTAACTCCATACTGCCTGGATGTTACCTGAATAGCTGTGACTTATGCATACAGTTAAATAAAGAAGGTATGCTAACAAGGAAAGTCTCTAGGTCATCTTCATTTTGTCTTTTACATCATTTTGAGATGTTCTTTTAGCAGGAAATTACTACATATTTATATAGTTGTGTGTGTATGTACAGCCATATACATATGCACATCATTTGAATTAATCAAAACACAGAAACTTCCCTAAGGTTATGAAGCAAGGCAGTGGCAGAACAAGAAATGGAAGCCAAGAAAACTCTAATAAACAGCTGTAACAGAAGTACCTTATTCATGTGTGAGTCACTAACACATAATTACTCTGATAACAAATAACACATTCTTGGAGAGTCTCAGTTTTGATTTATGTCACAGTTTCAGTAAATACAGAGGAGCTGCCAAATTTACCTATATAAATTCCAGTGATCTCATTTATTTTAATCAGAAGTTTTGGAAAAATTAGACAAAAGGAACTTCCCCCCTTCTCCCCTTTTTTTATTTTACCTTATTAATGTGGTGGTCTGGCATGAGGCTCTGTTTTGAACTCAGCTGAAGGAGCAAGCATTTCCAAGCCCTGTTTATGACAAGATATAATTAATACTAGGGAGGGATTAAAGGAGATTTAGACAAAAAATACTGTACACATTTGGAGTTAAACAACAATTTGGCCTCATTAAAACAGGTTTCCACTTGCGACTAATTTTATTCCTGGTTACAAAGGCCATCGTTTGTCTGAGCAAAGATGAAAAAGTAGCTGTTAACATAGTGCAAATGAGAGTGAAATTGGATGGGACATGTATGTTAATGAGCATCCAAGTGCTCTACAGTGTGCAAAAGCGAGCAGGGAAAAAAAAACCCAACAGATCCCCCTGATATTGTTGAAAAGATAATGATCATTTGACATGGCAAGGAATGCCCTGAGCCTGCAACCTGCTTTATGTGAAAATATGGTTGTTTGCAGGATCAGGTGCTACCTCAAAACACTTTCAGGAAAATATTAATTTCTTGACAGGACATTAATTATTCATTTGCAGTTTTGGAAATAATTTCATTTCCTTGCAAGGGAAGATCTGGCAAGAAGTGGCATTAACTGTGCACTTAGAACTTGCCCTGGGTATGTGAGCTCTGGTGTCTGTATGTGGTGATGCACTCAGCTAAATCCCTGGATGTACATGCAAGTTGTTGATTCTCTCCCTCCGTGCAAAATGTATCACTGGGCTTGTGAATAAGCAGACGGAGTGAGCCACGTTTCATGCAGATTTATGCAGTATGCACACTCATCACAGCTAGAATGGCCCCATTTTCCTAAAGCCTGGACAGAATTTGGCTTATCAGACTTGCATTAAGACCGTACTGAATGGTTTTGTGTATGGGATTCCAAAAATCAGTATTGAAACTTCTTCTTATTTAAAGATAACTAATTGAAAGTAGAGACACTTGAGTCGTCTCCCATTAACAGCCCAAGAACTCGGACATCAAAGAGAAGAGAAGCTTGGCCCCCTCACAGTGATTTAAACAATAATAGATCTGTCCCTTTTGAATGGAAACCCCATGAGCAGGAGGGCAGTGTTGAGGACTGCTGCTATGTGCAGGAGAGACACCACGTGCTGGTCACAGCAAACTCCATTTGTTCTGTGAGAACCCAGAACAGCGCTAAGTACCCCTGAGTGCTGCCCATGGGCACCTCAGCTATTTTGTGTGCAGCCTGTGGGTGCCTTGTACATGTCCACAAACAGGCTGAGCATTTTTGACACCTCTCTGCCCATAGTAAAAGCCAAACCATCTCCATGGACTTGAAAAATATGATGGAAAGTTCGTCTGGAATTGCTGGGCAAATGTGTTTGCAACAGCCTGTATTTGCAATGGATCTATTGTCTGGGGCACCTTCTGTCTGCTGCTAGAGCAAGAGAAGCGGCACTCTGAGATGAAAAAAAAAAACAACTTAGGCACAATTTAAGCCTGATTTCTTCTTCCTCCCAAGCAGTTCTGCAGGCAGAGAAAGATCTCTTGGACACATATCCAATGTAAAAAAAGCACTATAATCTCTAAAGCAACCATTTTGCCTTGCTGCTGAAAATCTAAATGGGGGTCAGTAATGTCTCAATATAAAACATTCTATTGTTTTAAACATTGCGGTGTTTATTTCACCCTTTCCCAATCATTATGCAAGGAAATATTGCAAGATAAACAAGAAGCATCAATAGTTGCATGTAGCCTGCCAGAATTCCCAAATATTTCATACTTTGGCCCCCGGGATGAATTCAGTCTCCAGACCACCTAACTAGAGAACGAGCTAGATGTTATAAATGTGTTTGGCCAAGATTACAAAAACTTCTGAGTTAAATCATTTTGCACTGCTCTGCTAACAAAATTTCCTCAGTATCCTCCTATTCTTTTAGATCACACCTTGCCAGGGTGGTCTTGTGCTTGCACACCAGCTATCAGCCCATGGAAACACTGATCACACAGATTCAGTGATGATGTTTGCAGTGTTTTCCAGACATGGAGCCTTCAGAAACCCCTCTTGGTACCCCTCGAACTTTGTCATAACTTCACAAAGGGTTTGGAGATAGAGAGCCAGGGTCATAAGGGGTTTAACTAATACTGCTCACAAAAATTGTGCAGTGAAATGGCCTTTCTTTGAGTTTCATAATCTGTAACATGCAATTATTGAACACCTGAATGTGGCACAGACAGCAACAGAATCCAGGCAAGTCAGCAATTTACTGGAACATGTATTTTAGACATGTAAAGTACAGGATATTTTCCTGGAGAATCATATCCACAAGACATCGGTTTTACAGTGTGGAATTAGAAGTATTGCCCTGCTGAGACAAATGTGGGTTTTTTCCTTTTCCCTTTTACATCTCTTTCTCCTCCACTTTTATCATCACTGCCTCCTCTGTGCAAGTGTAGCTTGCCAGGCCGCTTCATCCCTTCCCTTGTGTGAAATTAATTCTTGCCTTCAGCATAGTCCACAGACCTAATCTTCCTTTTTTTTTCTGGTTCCTTATTCAATCTTCTTACTACAGCTATTCTCTAACAGACTTATTTTAGATTCTTATTCTCTTTTGTGTCCATTGGAATTTTTTGCACTGGCTAGGAAGAAATACCCCACATATTCTGATTCATAGTGTTGTCTTACATTCTCTCCAGAATACATATTTTTGTATGCCAAAGCACTAGACCATTAAAGCTGCTGTACCTGAAAATATGGGCTCCTCTTTCATTCAACTGTCTGCCTGGACATACAGTTCCATAACTCTGCTAAAGGATTCAGAGTGATGACGTCAATCAAATGTGGATGGCACATCTTCATGGCAATTGTTTTACTGTGATCAAAACTGTTGTACATAGTACCCATGTTTCAGGCAACATTCACAAAATACTCTGTTTCTATGATGTGTGTTTGCTCATCCTTCCTGGCTGAAAAATGAGAGGAAAAACTCTGGTTGTGTTCCCATGCTAAGTTGCACAAACACAGTTGTTCCAGTGAACTGAGAGGGAGTTTGCAGCTTCATCCTGGAGAAAGTGAAGATACATCCCTCTCTCACACTCACTGCTCTCAGTTCTGATTTTCCAGCAGCTGGCAAAGCGAGGCAAGTTATGGTAGAAAAGCTCAGTAGAGAAATGAAGCGGTTTAAGACACTTTTTTCACTGTGAAAATACTGATAGTCGCTGATAACTACTCCTGCAGCAGACAGCACCCTCTCATAGGTTGCAGCAACACAGCATCACGCTAGGAGATCTGCAAGGGACTTTAAAGGAGCTGGCACAGTGAGCTTACAGCCTAAACACCAAACAAAGAACCAGACCAAAAAGCAAAACCTAGCCTTGAGGAAAAGAGCTGGTGTGGTCATGGGCCACACTTTCTACTGTTCCATCTCTCTGAGAAATTGAAGCTGTCTTCACCTGCTTATCAGCTATCAGAAATCATATTAGGCATTCCCCTAAATATTAATTGCTGCCTTTCACCTTAGTTCTTACAGCTGAACAAGAAAAGACACATGACAGGTATTTACACCTTTACCATCACCACATACACTAGAACTAGAGAGCCCAGAAGGCTTTCCCAGGGAAACAGTTTCCACAGGTTTGCATCAAATACTTCTGTGCTAAACTCACCTCTCCACCTCCAGTCTCCCTCCCCTCCTGTAGTCATATGGCAATGCATGTGCACAGCTGAAGGCCCTGAAGGCCCTGCTCTGATGAGGAAAAAAACACAAACCAGTTTTCACTTCAGCTTGGCATTGCAACTAGTCTTTCAATTGTTAAACAGCAGCCTGCAAAACATTGCTCTGATTCAACAGCAGCTCTTTGCAGCCAGAGCATGAAGCCTTTGCTTGAGCCTCAGAGAGAAGGAGGTGTTTCAGCTGTGTTGTTTTATGATGGGACAAGTTTCTCTCCTTTCAAATTTTATGAAGAGTATGGAGAGTATGAAAAGAGAAAGACAATCACTAACAACATATTCTCTCTCAAAGGTTCTTTCTCAGCATGCTCTTGTCCTGGATGCCCATTTATTTAGTTATCTGACTTTAAAAAATTAATACTTTTTCTCAAAGAATTTAGCAGCAGGCAAGAACCCTGCTTAGCATCTGCAGAAGTCAGGCAAGTTTACCTTTATTTCCAGATGACAGGACCAGTCTGGCCAGGGGCCCATGCAAAAGTAATCCAATGTTGTTATTGTTACTAAGCTGTCCTAAAGAAAGTTGGAGGTGGTTTATCTTTTACAGCACTCTTTTCTAATGAATTGGCAACACATCTGACTTGGGTCCTTGTACAGGGCCTCCCCTGAGCCCTCTCACCCCTACTTGTTACTGGCTTCCTGCTGATTTACAACAAAACTTTGACATTTGGTCTGCTCCTTAATAAGGGCCTGTGACATTGCCCAGGTATGAAAAAGGAGAATAAAATTATGTGGGTTAAAAATGATATAGCTCTTTGAAGGTGGAGACAGCAGAACAGGGCTTCAAAGTCCAGAGAGAAAAACGATACCCACAGAAGGCTCTTTGTTCGGACGGCTCGGCTGGCATAAATCTCCCAGCTGTGGTCCTTTATACCACCTCTAATTATTTGGAACTCATTTATCATTTGAGCGTAAAATAATTAGAACTGGTGTAGAGAAACAGAGAGGAAGAAGAAGGCAGGCAGGAAAAAAGGGAACGGAAGGAACAGATATCGTGGGCCATTCAATTGGGTGATTTTGAACAGGAAGAGCTTATTGAATTATCTCGATAAGGGGACTTAAATAATTCCTGAATTTCAGGCAAAAGCAGACCAGGCCCCTTGATTGTTTGTGTTAGAGAAGTATCAGAAATCCTTTGACTGCAAAGGAGAATACAAAACTAGAAAAGAAGGTTCAAATTAAACATCAGAGCAGTGATAACTCCCTGAAATGCCCAATCTAAAAAGCAGCACTGTTTAAGAGTGCTGTCTACAATTCAATACAGTGTTACAGCTCTCCGGTGTCAGAGGCCTGAAAAGGAGCGTAGGTGTTCCTGCCCACAGTAAATGCCAACCTAATTGAGTTCCTGCTCTGCAGCATGAGCAACGCAATGATCAAGCACTCGGTTCAAAATTTCCTGAAGGGCTCAAATCCTGCCCTGACTTACCTTTTTGTGCAAACCCACCAATTCCAAAAGGATTGCATGGGTTAGCAGCAAAACCAGAGTATTTCTTGCTGGGTGGGACTTTATTGGTCTGGCCAGGAGCCAGTACAAAAGTAACCTGATGTCATTCTTGCTATTCAAATGTTCTGAAGTTCTCATAAAGCAACATTCACTTCCCTTACACTTTACTTCTTTTATTATTTCTCTGCCTTCTGCAAAAGTTTATTACAGAGTAAATTCAGGCAAGGTACGGGAAAGACAGCACAACTTTGCTAGATAAAATCTGTGCCTCTAAACTGTGACCTCTACCCTCTTTAATCTACAACCTTTGTATCTAGATAAGTGATAAAAAACAATGAATAAAGGCAATGGTATGTCTCTGTTTTCATTTACGAAACTTCCCTTACAAACAAATAATAAGATGAGAGGGAAACAGATTAAGGTGAAGGAGGAAAAAAGCCCCACATAAAGCTGGCTGAGAAATCAGAGTTAAACAATAGGATCTGTGTTATCAGGTAGAGGGGTCAACACGCTGTACCTACAGGTGCCAAAGATATCACACAAAGACTTCCAATGGCCCCCAGGAGGACGGGGAAAGAGGAGCAGACATTCATTTGTGAGAGGCAGCTGCTCCCACCGAGCTGAGTCCCGAGGGGAGCTGGGAGCTGAGTGTGCATGTCCCCTGGCCCCACGGGCAGCATTTTCCCTTGTTGAGCAGCACTGCTCACAGCTCACAGGGCTCCTACTGCTGCTTTTAAATTGTAATTTGGGAAAGCCAGTGCCTGGAATGCCAACACAATCCTGCTGTGCTGTTGACTAGCCTAGAACAGTGAGCAAGTCGTGGAAAGAGAGAAGAAAGCCTTCAGGGCTGCCTATGAGAAACTAGAGGGAGAATCAGGACAGGAAGCAAGCCAATAGAGGAGCACAGGCCTTTTGGAAGGACACCTGCTGGGGCACGAGCAGCAGCCCAGGCCAGTGAAGAGATGCTCAGGTACTCAAGACAGCAAGGAACAGAGCAGATACCCTGCAGCAGAGTCCTGGGCTCAGAATCCTTTCCAATGCTGGTCTGGGAGCCCGAGTCCCACAGAGGAACAGCAGCTGTGCTGGAATCAGGGGCCAGTCTCTGCTGACCCTGCTGTGCCTCCAACTTGCCTTGCAGCCACTCCTCCTTACCCTCTTCCTCCATGCAACGACCCCCTGCGCTAAAAATACCCCCCTGCAGCACTTGGTACAATAGATAAGCCTGGCAAAGCTCTTGTGGGAGACGCCGTGGCTTCACATCTGCTTGTTAAAAATATCACATATTATTAAAAAAAAAAAAAAAGTTTCTTGTGACTAATTTCAACAGCAAACCATATGGTCTTTTTACTTCTCCTGCACTCATAATAATTAAATGGCTAATTTCCCCTCTTAAACTACCTTCGGCCCACAGAAAGAAACAAAGGAAATCACAGCTATTCAGCTACAAAACATCTTGTTAAAGCACAGCAAAGAGTTATGCAATTAACCCCACAAAAGCCGGAATTTCACAGTTATATCTAACACTCCGCGTTAACAAGAACAGGCTTTAAATTGAGCCTTTTTTTGTTGTTGTTGCTGTTTGCCGGCACAGCAGTCACAGTTAAGGTCAGGTGTCAGACCAGATTTAAACCATAAATGTCTGCTTCCTTGTTGTTTTTTTTTTTTTTTGTGAGCCCGAGTCAGCGCCTTATTGTGATTTAAATCAGCCGCTGGGTGCTGTGGAGGAGGCTTCCATTAAACTGGGGAACAAAGAATATGATTGCTTCCACGGCGCGGCCGCCTGCGGATCTCCCGCTGCATTGTGCTGGGCCGTGCGACCCATGTGCTTCACAGCTTCATTTCGGGGCTGTTCCGGGCCATGTCCTGCCTGCTGGGGCCGGCCCGGCTCCGCAGCGCTCAGCCGAGCGGCAGACATCGCCCTTCCTCCCGATCCTCTTTGGAGTCCCGCGGGCCGTCGTCCGGGAGCAGTGGGATGCTAGGGGCTCTCAGATTTTATTCACAAAGCAGCTGGGACGGTGTTAGAGAGGTCATTGCCTCGGCTGGGAAGGTGCTTGAGGCACGGGAGCATTCCTACAGGCTACAGAGCCCAAGTCCAGCTGCTAAGTGCAGCTCCTGGGTGATGCTGTGAGCATCATCTCCCACGGGCTATGGGGCTCAGCGGCCGCACCCAAAGCTGGCAACTCTGCTGCAAAGCCAGAAGCACTCGTGCTGTCCTTCAGTCACCTTCAGTTTGAGCTGTTCCTGTCAAACAGCCCCGAGGTCTGCGGTGTGGTACCTGCCAGCGGAGCATGTCCCTGTGAGGAACAGTGGGATGCTGCGCAGGGACACATCTCCAGCAGCCGGCCGAGCCATGGGCTGTGCTGGAGGAGCAGCAGTTTCACAGAGGAGGGTGCCGGTGGCACAGGACGATGAACAGCGCCGCAGTTCAGTGATATTGGTTATTACCAATATTGTGGACGGGATGTGCCTTGGCTTGTCTGGCCCCTGCGGCTGAACCAAATAGCGGCAACTGTGGTGTTTCACCCCAGAGACACCTTTGGGTAGCTGGGTGCTGCAGCTGGGCCCGTGGAGAGTCCAGGCATGCCGGGGCTCCAATGGCGGCGGGATGGAGCTTCCTCTCAGGTTTCCCTCTGCTGGAGAAACTTTAAGGCGGTGGTGAAGGAAAGGAGTCGGTTCTGATGGAGGGTTTTCATCCAGAGCTTTCATTTTGGCCCACAGGCCTCTGAATGCAGCAACTGCTCCAACCCAACTCCCAGACTGCGGACTGCGTGGTTGCTCTCCTTTTACCCAGGGGAGGGGAGGAGGGAAGGGATAGGGAGCCCAGCAACCAGGTACGGGAGAGGAGGTCTCAAGGGACAAAGGACACCTGGATGGCCCAATGGCCCCCTGGGGGTAGAGGGCATCTTTTGAATCTGCCCAATCGCTTGACGCCCTTCTGGAATTCCAGGACCGACAGACAGTGCTCGGCAGGGGTCAGGGAGGGGAAAGGAGGGGTAATTGACACACTGGGGGTTAATCTTCAGGGGAGAAACCCGGGGTTCTGGGGTAAACCACGGAATCACACTGCAACACAGTGAGACAGAGCAGCACTGCTGAAATTGCAGGTTAGGGAGGGTGCCCATTCACCTGCTGTATTGTAGTGCTCAGATTGGCACTTAGGGGAATAAAATGGGTATCTGGGTGCCTAAATGCCTGCCTGAAAATGAGAACTTAGAACTGGGTGCCTTCATTTGGACAATCAGGTTTCAAAATTAGAGTGAGAGATTGCATGCCTGAGGATAATTTAGAGAGCAGACTCATTATGGATAGTTTTATTGTTTAAGAAAATCCTTCCTGACTGAAAATGAGACAATGACCAGACTGTAAAGACTCAAGAAAACTGTTATGGTGCTGGGCAATTTTTTTGATAAGATGAGCCACTAGATGACATTTTGCATAGCAACATGATGGACCGACTATTTCCATGCTACATTTTAATTTTCTATCTTGGTAAAGCCTATTATGGGCTGGTGCCAGGCAGCCCACAGACCATAAAGCTAACTAGGGCCTTCCTAAAATACCTGCCTTTCTGATAAGGCAGGTGGTCTCTTGGTACATCTCATGCATGAGAGCAGAAGAAAGGAAACTTATGAGATGAAAGGCAGGGCAATGAAGACCACAAAGCAACAGAGCAGAGAGGGAGAGAGCTGGAAACAGGCCAGGGCAAGATGCAGTGAAGAGGAGGCATCATGCATGGAGGAAGGACTGTAAGGTGGGACACTAAGAAATCAGAAAGGGTGAACAAAGTAGCAGCAGGATCTGAAGAGATAAAAACTGGTGAAAAAATAAGAGTGGAAGCTGGGCAGAAAAGTATAGTGAAGCTCAGGAAGATGGAGCAGAGCAGACGAGAAAAGAACAGGAGAGGGCCACTTGGGAGGAATTAGAACATAATTATCTGCTCATAAATTCATACAATATAAAATAGCAGTACTTCATTCAGGAAGAATGTTCCACGTGTTTTCCCAAGCAGCAGCCTTCAAAGCCAAGAGAGAAGAAAGAACAGGAGAGAGCAAACAACACAACTGTATGTTTCAAGTTGGCGTCTTATATTTCAGAGATTTTATGTATCTGGCATTAAATATAAAAATATTAAATAACATATTTTGTTTGTGCTGTGAGGTACAGTTTCCACTGATTAAAGAATTGCATTTAGAAGGAGATATAGCTCTCTGTCCAAACAGAAAAAAGCGGATATCAATTTCTTACATTACACTACTTCTCTATCTCCACTTAAGAAAACAAATACACACATCTACTGGAATTTTCTTGACCATTTATCAGCATTTCTCCCTGTGATGTGGATCTAAATGCTGCATTTTTTCCTGTGTTTTCTTCCTTTATGCTCCAGCTGAAGAATGACCAAGAATGTAAGATTTATCGTGAACTACTGCGATGTGCAAGTCATTTGCACCCAGGTTGGGTTGGGTTTTTGGGGATTTGGTTTTTTTGGTGTTTTGTAGTTTGTTGGGTTTGGTTTTGTTTTAATAAATTTGTTGAATGACTTGTTAGTTTTTAGTGAAAGCAACTAATTCCAGTTAAGTTGAATGTTTTGCATGAAAGTGCATAACAGCCATGCCCACTGGAACTGCATGTATTGGGAGGAAGTCAATTTGTGTCAATTTGTCCTGCCAGCCAGCAGCCTGTCTGCAACTGCTGGTATTTAACCAGCGCTGACTGGTGGGTGTTACATCTCCCCCGCAGCATCCACACGGCTCAAGTCACTAAAATACCTAGATCCAGCAGATCTTTGATGATTTCTCTCCCAGTCTGCATGAGCGGTCCTGAGTGTAACCTCAAAAAATGCATGTCTGCATAGATGGTATTTGCCTTTCTTTTGTAAAGACAGATAAATAGGGGAGATAGATACGCTGGGGGAAAAAAAAAACAAACAAGGATGTTCCCTTGTCCTGGTCTTCAACCCCTTCAGACTCAGGAATCACTAAACCTTAGGAAGAGATTCCAACAGATTTTCAGGAGCAGGTGTACATGAGGAAATACAAAATAAGCAGATCAAGTACCGAGGAACCTTTTTCTTCCTTTGCTTACTACATTTTGTTGCTGCCTTTGCCTTATGTCAGCGAATTCTGGTTTAATATTCCAACACATGACAGTCATAGAGGTGCTGTGTAGGTAATGCTTACTGATGACTTCTGGCTGGCAAAGTCAGCTAGTCTGAGCACAAATAGTATTTTTAGCCTTTTTCTACTGCTCAGGTGTCCTATGTTTCTGCTGGGCTCTTGGGAATATTCTGCTTAGAAATCAGTCACGTAATGATGCCAGAAAAAATTGACTTGAGAAGTATGAAGACTCATAGAATTAGTAAATGTGTAAATCCACAGGATGGTGGAAATGCAGCGCACTTTACCATCACTTACAAATGATAACAGAAAATTACTGGGTGCAAATGGGTCTCTAATTATAGCCCACTCCCCCACAGCTAGCATATTGTCAGCATCATCTTCACAAAACATTTACACTTTCCCTTAGGGATACCTACTTCTGTTTCAAAAAAAGAAATCATTATTATGTGGGATCTAGAACACAGTGAAGTCATAACAACAGAACAAATTAATAAAATTTAAAAATGAGACTGGTCATTTTTTAAAGGTGAAAATCAGTTTACAATTTCCATCTGCTCCCATGGAAGTTAAAATATATTTTGACTTTTATATCTGGGTCTGACAATCACAATCTGTAATACAAACAATAATGAAATTTCCTATGACAAAAAGGTACCTAGAAATACAAGCAAGCATTTATCAGTTCCCTCTCTCACCTCACCAAATGTGGATGTTTAAAATTGGACACTTCTGTCCCAACCTGCCATAGATGAGCGCTGCAGCACTGAAATGCATTTCCTCTTTAAATTGTGATTTTAGGTTCCCAGTTGCGGGTTCCTGACTTTGAAAACTGGGAACATTTCACTGTCATAACAAATAGCACATTCAGCTTCTTCTCCAAGGATTGGAGTTTGATTTCCATTCATAATGTGAGGCAAGCAGCTTCACAGCCTTTCCCTGCAGCCATTCCCAGGAAATGGTGGGGGAAAAGAGCCCTACTTTGCTGAAAAACAGGTACAGAGCTTTATCCTAGCAAGTGGTACTAATCCTTTGCTTCTATCAGCACTTAGATTTGCACACAAACCACGAGACCAAGTGGCAAGGTGAAAGACATAACTCTGGTGTATCCTACTCAGCTCCAGCTGTAGAAAGTGCCAGTAGAAAAATCTTGGAACTCCTAAGCTGAATTTTTCTCACCAAATCAAGCTTAACAATTTTATTTTTATATTGATTGCCTCTTGCATTCTGAGGTCCTTGAATGAAGGGCATTTTATAAATGTAAATTTGATGGACTGATGCATGTATATTCATGAGAATGTAGCTGGAACTGAGTAGGTTAGTGTTAGTTTACACTCCAATTTTGTCAATAAGAATCAGGAAAAGGAGGGATTAATGGCTCACTCTTATAATCTAATCATATCAATGCCATCCACTAACCTGGACAATGCAAGAACACGTCTGTTATGTCAGTCCTGCATTAACAATGAATTTTCCAAATCTGCAGTTAACATTTAGAACGTGTTGCGTGGGTTCTGGCACTTGTTTCTACCATTTTCTGCAGAAATGTTTATGTATAGCAACATGCAAATAATTCAGTGTTCATGTCACAGAGTGAAGGAACTACATACATGAAAAAAAGATGGATAAATTATATAACTGAGCTATGGGTGGACAGCAGGTATTCATGGCTGTAAAGAAACATAAAATGAGAAATGAAATTGTAATGCAGCAATGTTCAAGCATGTTTGCTGAGGCAAGGTTCACAGAAAAGGGCATTTATTGTCTTGCTAAGCACTCTGGCAAGCAGGGTAACACCCCCAGCAGCAAAATGCACGCTGAGGGCCTTCCACAGTGCACAGCTACTCTGGTGGTCCACCATCAGCACTCACTGTTAGAGCACTGATGTACACCATACATAGATGTCTTATCACCCAGGCTGTCTGCCCTTATCTGGAGCAGAGGCACAGTGATAACGTAGATGGCTGCTGGTGCCCCGACGGAGTTACTGCCCAATGCTCCTGTGGTGGCCCTGGCTCTGATTGCTGCTATCACTGGCAGTAGGACAACAGCAGGAGGTGTCTCAAGCAATATTATCCCACTGCTCAACCTCCAGACAGTCTGTTTTCCTCAGTGCAAGTCTGTTTTTTGTTTGTTTGGTTGTTTGTTTGTTTTGTTTGTTTTTTAATTGAACTAGCATTTAACCCAACCTCCCCTGAAGTTCTCGGATAGAAGAGAGGTCTTTTGGCTCCAGCCAGAGATAATGCTTTGACCACTGTGGAGAGGAAGCATGCATCGAGCCTGACATCTGTCAGAGCCTGTAGCCTTCCACTTGTCTCTGCCAGGAAACAGAGTCCAATTTCTGCGCTCCTGTGGTCTAACTGACAAGCTGATTTCTCAAGCCCCTTCATAACGCTTGTTGCTAACATCCTTCTTTCTCAGGGACGTTTCTTACAAATCAAAGTGATATTGCAACTCCCAAAGCTGGCGTTGTAAATGTGACAGTGGTTTTTGTTCTGACGTTTTTGGTCCCAGTTTTCACAAAGGCATCAGGGACATGAGTCACAGCAGGCGCTGCTGCTACTACTGTCACCAGCACATAGACCAGAAAATGGCTGGAGTTAGACGGCATCACAACCTCAGGCCTCTGAGAGCCACTGCCAACTGCACAGCTAGATGAGAATTAATGGAATAGTGGGAAACGAATGTCCGTGTGCCTCTAGAATTGTATTATATTACATTAGTGTAAAAATGGCCTGAGTGACCTCATGGAGCACTTGTATGATGAGAACACCCTTGTGAGGCTACAGCTGTTTCAAACTATTAAACGTTCATAAGCCAGACATGATTTTCCTTGCAATGCTTCTGCTAAATGAGTGGCTACGTATTGCATTAGCATTCCCAGATGCCCTCCCTCGGCTCAAGCAGCCTGGGGGTAAAAAGGCAGGAAGGCTCTGGGATGCACTTCTGCGCCTGAGAACTGCAGCGCAAATCACCCTAATTGTTTGTTAGATGAACAATGATCACTAATTAACATTGTTAAAATGTCATCAATGATCACTAATTAACATTGTTAAAAAATTGTTAACAAAGGAAATTTAACAATATCTTAATTAGGAAGGATTTCTAATTTGTGATATAGAGCATGTTAGACAAACAAGGCACAACTCTCCCTTTGTTTTTCAACTCTGCAGCAGGAGAGATTACACGATATGACACAACACACTCTGCATTTGCCGTTTATCATTCTGCGTCCTCGGCACAGTTCTGCTATATAATTACAGCCGGGGCTAATTTTACCTGTGTTATTGTTTGCCCTGTAATTTAGAGAGAATGGGCCGTGTTGATGCTATGTGATTTACTCTGGGGCAGTCAATTGGCTTTTTGCCACAGGACTGCTGCTCACATGTTACCGCAATGAAGTGCACACATTGCAAAATGAAAAGAACCTTTTCAGTGTTTTAATTTACTTAATAATACAGTGTAAGTGTAGCAGTTTTCTTCAGGTTTTCGTTTTTGAAATGTAATTTATTCACAGCCACTAACCTCTCAGAGCTGTATTCTACTTCAAAGCCACTGTACATTGTTGGGAAAAGTCCCCTCCTATTATCTATTACTTAATTATTAAAAAGCATCTACTCTGTTTTCATAAATTATCTATATATCTGGGGTGTTGGCTTATGAGGAGGAAAGACACACACACACACACATGCATGCAGGCTTGGGGAGGTTATCAAGTTAATTATCCCTGATGGAAAATCAGTAATGAAAAAAAAACCTCCTGATTTTATTTCCCACAGTCCTGGAATCAGAGAGTGAAAAGGTTTTGGGAACTTCCAGAGCAAATTATCTTTAAAAGTAGCAGAGATAAATTGGCAAGCTCATCTCAGTTATGCTCTGCCTGGCAGAATATTCCAAATATCTGACATTGTTCCTGACGTGAGTGTATTTACTGCATAATGCCAGAAGCTGTCTCTATTGGGCTCCTGTTATTGGAGCGGGGGGAACTTTATTTGCCTACTTGTGCCCATTTTCCTCATATCTGACCTAAACTTCCCCTGACTCAGCTTCATGCTGTTTCCTCAAGTACTGTGACTGGTCACCAGAGAGAAGAGATTGGTACCTGCCCCTCTGCTTCCCTTCATGAGGAAGCTGCAGAATGCAACGAGGTCTCCCCTCTGTCTCCTCCAGGCTGAACAGCCCAAGTGCCCTCAGCTGCTCCTCACACAGCTTCCCCTCAAGGCCCTTCACCATCCTCATGGCCCTCCCTTGGACACTCTCTGACAGTTCCATGCCCTTTTTACACTGTGGCACCAGACCTGCCCCCAGCACTGGAGGTGAGGCCCAGAGCAGAGCAGGACAATCCCCTCCCTTGCCCAGCTGGCCATGCTGTGCCTGGTGCCCCCAGGACAGGGGTGGCCCTCCTGGGTGACTAGTCTGACAGCTGGAGCACCTTTCTGAAGAATGACAAACTTGGTTTCAAACTTTCCCCAGGCACAAGAGAAGTCAGACTTTTGACATTCCCTTTTGCTTTCCTTACAAGTGTCAAGTTCTGCATCTGGGGTTTCACCAAAGGTTTATTGGCCTGTGGTTTGTTTCCAGAATTTGGTTTAGCAAGTAGAAAGAGAGAGAAAAAAAAGTTAAAATTCTGTTCAATGTTATTTTTTGTGTTTTAATTCCTTGCTTGCTTGGGGAATAAAACTATCAAAAGTAATTATTCTCAAGGTCTTGTCTTGCCTTCCTGAAGTGCTATTGAAAATTCAATAACACTTGTTTTCTTAGGAGTGACATTGTTTGGCTCCAGTTACATAGGGACACTTATTTGTCCCTTCTCTCCATGCTTATCTCTCCCTCATGAAACACCTTGCCTTAATGCATAAAGCCATTCTGATATTTGTTCTCAGCTAGGTTTTCTAAAAAAGAGCTTGTCTTTTTTAGATCATTGTTAAAGTGACAGTCTGATGTGCTTCTTCTGGAAGGTTCAATTTTTCAAGCTTAGTTGGCCATGTAAGCACTAAAACCAATATGTATAGTTGCTTTAATTTGACCTCTGAAAATAGTTTCAATTTTTTTAATTTAAAAATTATATAATTTAAAACTCTGATTTTGACTTATCTTGTTTGCCAGCTGTTGTTTTCTTGTTCAGATGCTACAATTATATTCTGAGACTCTTCTGAAAGCATATTCCAAAATTTTAATTTTACTGTAACTACCAAAAGGGTCCTTCACACACCAGACCACACACTCATTTTTATTCCTGTCATGTTCACTGCCCCCTTTATGCATCTCAAAATGCTCTACCTGCCTTCCAAAGCTCTCCTGACTCCTTGTGTTTGTCTTTTTCACATGCCCCTCATTGGGTTCTGCAGCTGGGACTGTCACTGCTTTGGCCATATGCATGATGAAGGCAGACAACTTCGCAGCTAGATGAGCTGCCTTTATTGAAACAGCACCTCAGATCCTCTTTTTTATTTATTTATGTTTTTAATTTTTATTTTTCCCTAAATATTCCCATTTTTGCCAAGCAGTAGGTGTGTTGGGTCCGAAGCACTCAGGAGAATGCCTTTCCTTACCCTCCTGCCATAATCCACTTTCACTGGCCTGTTTGTATCTATCCTACCCTGGCTATATATGGCAAAGCCAGCAGCAAAAAGCTGTTTTCAGAAAATATTCACACTTTTTCCCCCCTCCATACCTATACCTTGGGCATAATGCAGAAATAATGGGAAATTTTAGGAAAAAAAAAGAAAAAATGACTGTGTGAAATGCACTATCACAGTATAGTCACAGAACAGATATTTACAATATGGTTTGAAATTAGACATTCCTGCTGCATGTTCAGTTATTATTTTTTATGGTTACCACATCAAATTGAGTTACTTTTTTTCAAAATCCTGTTATATTGTCATTCCAATTCCTGTATGACACAGATGAAATTTAATGCTGATTCTTAATATGATGCTACACTAACTACAATATTAACAACACACAAAAGTGCACAGAGGCACCAGTAAGCATCATCCTGATTTTCCAGAATTTTTCTTTAGAAACCTGAGGGTTTACAGTGGCTACATTATTAGCTTTCTATAAAGTATCCTTGCTTTTTTTTTATATATATATATATATGAAACTTTCTCTTTTTAGGATTTTACTTGTCCTTCCCTTATTTCAGTGACCAAAAATATCCCTGAACCACATTAGTGTGTTATTTTATACAGCACTGCTAAATCTACAGAATACAGTACGCACTGCTCAGGAAATAAATAAAATATTATTTTTTTAAAAAACAAGTAGCTGCTGTAGCTTTCTGTTTTCTCCCCTCACATCCAAACAGGGAAGAAGATTGGAAAGCACATGAGATCTTTCTTTCTCCCTCAGCATCAACATTTCCAGAAATTGAAAATAATTATAGTTTACCAGGAAGAGGTGAGTGGGAGTGCTGGGTAAGGGTGGGCTGTGCTGGGATCGGGATAGAACATCCTCCCCCACCCCCCGTGCTGATACACATACGTGTGGATGTGTATGTGTGTTTCCTAAGGGAATTCCATAATATCAAAACCACCATTTGCAAACTGTTATTTCCACAGGAAGTAAGGGAAATATATTTAAACTCCTTTCACTAATGCATCCCATACACATTTATCACCATAGAAATATATTGAAATAAAAGATAGTATGAACACAATGGTTAATTATAAGCCGATGAAATGGCATTAGAATAAATATAGGGTAGTAATAATGTACCTGAAAGAAATGTAATGTACACACATATTGCAGACAGATGGGAAAGATACCATTAAAACTGCTGGGTGCTGATATAGGATGGCAATAAAGGTTCATCTGGGTCATCATCAGACACAGATGGTGTAGGAACAGGGAAGAAAAATAGTTTCAGGTTGAATTTCACTTAAAACAGGAAAGACAACTCCAGTGGGTCTGTGGGTTCCTAAAAAAAACCCCCATGAAGTTGACTACTTTGTTTGCTTTTTGTGTTTATACATTTCTTGATGAACTGCAATAACATTGGTAATCTTTATACTCAAGTTTCAGTTTATGTTCAGATCTATTTCTAAAGAGAATTAGCTATAGGTCTTCTATAACAATTTAGAAAGATTTTTAACTTTTCACCATCATTCCACATTTATAATGCCTTCTCTCTCCTTCTTCTGCTCTTCTTCAGTGGGTTCAGCCTCAGGTAACTCTCTTAAATAGCCATCTCTTTTCTTTCATTAAATGCAGTTTTCATCCAAGACAGTCTTTGAGCTGCCCCATCACCTTCTTCCTCAGACCCTCCAGATCTGCCAGTGTGCTCCTTCTGTGTGACTTTCCAAACACCATTAATTGTCCTGCTGGTTATCCAGTCCCACGCAGCAAGAATGTTTTCCAAGACACATCAGATGTTGAAACTCTTCCAAAAACTCACTTGACTGGTGTCCTGTTTGCCTTGTCCATCACACCAAGTAATTGCATCATTGTTTGTCGTAAATAAAGCATTTTTTAATTAGTAATCATTCCTCGGGCTGGTGCTTGCACAACTGGGGTGGTGGCGAAAACGCAACTTGAGTGTGTGGATGCAAATCACCTGGGTGAGATAAATGGATAAGTGTGTTCCTGAGGATCACCAAGGCTTGTAACACTGGAAATGCTGGAAACCACCCTTGCCCTTTTATCTGAGAGCTAGTGAACATGTGGCCCACGTAGGTCACGTAGGCCTGCAATACCCTCAGGTTTTGTGGGTAGGAGCCAGCAGCAACACCCTAAAATACATAAACTGGGGTGTGCTTTGCACCCTTCAGTCCTGGCACTCCTCCCCTGAAGGGACAGGAGTCCTTTATGTTGTGGGTTTCCAAGAGTGCTCCTTCAGTTCTATTGACCATGCACTGTTGCTTGTAGCAAAGCTGTGTAAATTTCAAATTGCCTCTGCCAAATACCACCAGAGTACTGGGGGAGAGAGCTCCAATTTTCACTTTCCGTATGCACCAAGTATATTTTTTTAATCAATGTCTTCCATCAGTTATCTTCCTGGATAAACCACTTGAATATTTTGCTGGGTTTTAATGAGTCAGTTTATTGATCTATGTTAGACTCATCCTCTGCTACACACAACCAGGAGCTGATGCAGTTCCCCATTTTTCTGCATTCTTTGTATCTCTCCCTTTGTTTCTGAAGATAATAGCTTTTCTGGAAGTTTTATTTATGCATTTCCTCAGGGTTTAAACACACTTTCTCAATGCTTCTGGGCTTTTGGAGGTCAAAGAAATGTAGAATGGTTTGGGTTGGAAGGGATCTTAAAGTTCAAATTGTTCCAAGCCCCGTGCCATGAGCAGGAACACCTTTCACTGACCTTGAGCACTCCTAGGGATGGGGCATCCACAACCTCTCTGGGCAGCCCTGTGCCAGTCTCTGACCACTCTCATAGTGAAGAATTTCTTCTTGATATCTAATCTAAAGCCACCCTCTTTCAGTTTGAAGCCATTATCCCTTGTCCTGTCACTACATGCCCTTGTAAAAAGTCCCCCTAAATGTAATGGTCTAAAGTATCCCTGGAGCCTTTTCTTCTCCAGGCTGAACAACCTCAACTGTCTCAGCCTGTCTTCATAGAAGGAGTGCTCTGGCCCTCTGATCATTCTTGTGGCCCTTCTCTGGAGACACTCCAGCAGGTCAGTGTCCTTCCTGTGCTGGGGACCCCAGAAATGGATGCAGCACTGCAGGTGGGGTCTCATGAGAGCAGAGAGGGGGAGAATCCCCTCCCTCACCCTGCTGGCCACACCACTTTTGATGCAGCTCCAGCTGTGTGCTGGAAGATTGTAAAGTAAAGTAAATCTCTGAGACTTCATGAACACCTGACTTGAACTCCTACAGCTCTGTCAAATTCTCAGGTAGCCCACCATCCATCTTACACTGCAGCTGAAGTACATATTGTGCACTGCTGTGCTATTGCAATTATTTGCAATTTCTATAGTTTTCATTTTTAGGTGGTTTTTTCCCCCTAAATAATTCCTAAATCCTACCAAATGTTTCTGAGTTTGGTATCAGAGAAGGGAGGGGGAAAAGCTTAAAAAATAAATTGTGTAGGTATGAAATTAGCAATGATGAGACTGTTTTTTGCTGGTTTTTGGTAGGATGTCTGTGAGAGCTGTTCAGACAGGAATGAGGTGCTGGGTTTGCTGAGCACACAGTTCCTGCATGCCCTTCAGGTGGGTTGCCAAATGTGCAGAATGATTCAATGAACAAAGAGCAGAGAGTGCAAGAGGATACCTCATTTCCTAGGACCTCTGGAAAAAGTCAGGTTGAGACCTGGTAGCAAACTGTCCAGTTGTGCTTCCAGAACAACATTGTTGAGCCAGTGCTGTGTGGCAGAATGAGCTCCCACTGAAATCCTGGAGCTGGGTCACAGCCTTATGCAATTAAACCCCAAAAGGAGCCTGCTCCCAAGTCTTCTCCCAAAAACAAGAAACAAACCTAAAGACAAGCCTGTGTGATGGTGTCACCTTCCATATTTAAGTTACATCCTTTTAAATCAAATAAAACTTTATTTCCAACTGAAAGACTGAAGTGGAGCTTGGAGGAGTGTTGCTACTACTGGAAGAGATACCTGAACATTTAGAAACTTCCCCACACTCTCCCAAAACAACCATTTTCTGATGATGCAGCAACCTGTTCACTGGGGATAATTTATAGGTGTTTTTCAGGAAAAAACCCCCAACTAATGTAGCAGCAGAGAAGTATTACTCACAAAAATAATATATGTCTTCTGCATTTTACATGTTGAAGAGGTAAATTCCACTTCTGACATTCATCCCAGAGCCACTTTAAAGGCAACCCACAGACTCAACAGGGAGAGAGGGAGAGAGTAAACACTAAATCATAATTACCTCATAAAAGGGGAGTCTGTTTCTCTGAATGCCTGAGATCTGGTTTTGCTTCACAAAAAATATCATAAATCTATTGTGTCCTACTCACATTTATTTAAGGCCAATTAGTGCTTGTATTAGAAAGAGTAAGGAAGAAAAACAGAAACAACACCTTCCAAACTTTGCTGTCATTCGTCTAGATGCGAAACCCTGATTCTCTGCTCTCATTAAGGAGCTTTTCATTAGAGGACAGCATGTTTCACAAGAGCTGAGGTCTCACATTAACAGTGAACTATGGAAAATCTTTCCCATTTGGCAGCCCACATTAACATTTCTTCTGCAAAGGGATTTCTTTTAATGCAATCTAGAGCTGTATGTGTTACTGTACAGAAGGAAAAAAAATATTTTTTAGCACAATCTTGACTTGGCTTTAATATCCCACAGGGTGACATCTGACACTGTACTGAGAGGATAACACCTCTCTGGGTAATCTTTCCAACAGAGCCTGAAAATGAACAGTCTGTGCCATTAATATGGCAAATGTAATTAGCAGAGCAGTATGACTGATTTTTTTTTCTTTTTTTTTTTTAATCAACATTTCCTAAAGCTATTTCTCCAACCAAAGTGACTCTAGTCAGTGGTGCCAGGGAAAGTTAAACTTGAGTGCACCCAAATAGGTTATTATTTTGAAGCACAGGCAGGGAGATCAAAGGTAGTGTAGCTGCCTGTTTTGGACCTGATTTCTTAATAAAGTTAATCATCCAGTTAGTTACCAAGAATTAAAAAAAAAAAAATCTAGGTGAAATTAGTCATGCCACAATAATGCTTTAAGGCAAACAGACTGGTTTTTTGCTTTAAGAAATAAAATGAAAGGAGTTTGAGTTGTGCTTCTTTGACAGTAGAGAGCCAAAACTCCAGGGGAAGGGTGCCCATGTTGTGTGTTCAGATCTGCTGGACTCTGTTTTTGACTACTTCGGATGCAATCACAGAATTATCGCCTGTGTTAATTCTGGCCATGTCAGAAGGGCCCTTCTCTTTGCAGGTGAGCCTGAAGTCAGAGAGACCAGTGGCACAGACATATCCCATTGCACTGTCAGGAGTCACCAGAGATGCCTTCAGGAAAAGCTAGGACCTGCCACTGGCATTTGTCTGAACACTGCTGGCCTTCCTAGGCAGGGCTGTGATGGGAAAGGGAATTGGTGAAGATGGTGATTGCGGTTAAGACATGAAAGACTGGATGTGGCCAGGCATAGAATCACAGAGTCATTAAGGTTGGAAAAGACTCCAAGATCATGGAGTCCAACCTTTCACTGAACACCACCATGCCAACTTAACCATAGCAGTAAGTTCCACATCCAGTCATTTCTTGGATGCTTCCAGGGATGGCGACTCCACCACCTCCCTGGGCAGGCCAATGCTTAACTGCCCTTCTAACTTAGCAGCAGCACAAGTATGTTCACAGTATGTTGAAACCACACTGGTTCTGTGCTAATGAGACAGTCCTGTTTCTTTACAAAAAAACAAGTGCTGGCAGGGAGGTGAGATGTTCTCCCTTTTTAAAAATATCTGAGACCCTAGGGATTGCACTGATATTCCACAAGCAGAGTAGTTGATTCAAGACTCAGACATTTAGAAGTAAAAAGGCGTGCATTTAATGTTGAAACATAACTATTGAAAGATACTGTGCTCACCAGGATGAAGGCAAAAGCCTTGGCTGAAGAGTAGATTATCACAATGAAAAGAAAACCTTGTAAATAGCCTGTACATTACTAATAATTGCTCACTCTTTCCACTGGGAGAAGTGATCATAAATACATTCTACACTGCAAACACCTAAAGCACAGAGGCTAAAGGAGCAACATCATTAGGACTGTACTGATCATTACACCTGCATTGTTCTGCAGGAGTACTAATTCAAGATATCTATATTGAGTGGCCTTTTTAAAAAGCTGAGAAAAAGCAAACAATGCTTGCAAGCAGTGGCATACAAGATGTATTTTAAAATGTAGGATGGATTTGGAACTGACACAATAATAAGGAAGGTTTGCTGTGCCACTGAGAGTGAACAGATAGCAGTGAGCCAAGCCCTTGGCCCATTGGAGTCAAGGGCTGCAGCCTCCTTGGCAGAGTTGGAGCAAAATCTGGTGAGTCCAGGCTGGGATCAGCAGGAGTGAGGTCCACAAGTCTGATGGACTATTCCCAGATTCAAGGGGAGAGTTTTCACTGAAGTCCCACAGGTGTGTGGATTTGGGTCTAATCTTCCTTATACTTTTGATTTGGTAGGAAAATCTGTTTAACCACTCTGCCTATAAAATTAGTGTATTTCCTGTCACATACAAATTCTAGACAAGCTTTGATGGACTTCCTCGTATGTGAGCAAATTTTTAGTCTTGTGAAGACAGACTGCACAGCCTTTAGTCTCTGATCTTTTGTTATGCAAGCTGTGGTGTCTGCTGATTTCCAGATGAAGGAAAACTGCCTGTCTGCTTTGATCCTTGATTATGGGAATTCTAGGTCCCAAAAATAAAGTATAACAATTAGGCTGAAATTAACTTCTGTCTCTTCCAAAAATAATTTTTTTAAGTTTGTGTAAAGTTTAATTACCTCAATTCAGCAACAACACAATAAAGCAAGTTACATTTAAGCTGCACTAAATGCCATATTCTTATTTTTCTTCCTTTATTGCTTCTTAAAAGGGTGCAGCAGAGAGGAAAAACTCTTATCATTTTTCTCAGGAACAATATAAATCTTTATCTGTTAATATTTTAAGGTTTATCAGTTAATTATAGATCTTTACCCACATAATCTTTATCAATTAAGCATTCCAAATGCAAAATGTATTAGCACATATTCAAATTACCACACATTAATATGTAACCCCCCCAAAAAAGATAAATTTTTAAGATTTTAATTTTTTAAAAAATTAGCAAACACCATCAATATCATATTTGCTCACATGATGGCATCATGCTGTGATTAAAGTCCTTGATTTGCAACAGCCAAGGGACTACTAGCAGTTTGAGAGCTGCCATCATGGCACTGAAGGCATGGGGGTGTAGACTGGGTGAGGAGAAAGAAGGGCGAAGATGGAAGGAAGTATCCATTTGTGGGGAAACAAAATAGCATCATCAGATAAAACAAAAAAGGCTGTGCAAATATGTACTTAGCACCAAAAGAAAGGAAAAAAAATGCTTTGCTGTACTCAGCCTCTGTCAGAGGAGTGACAGAACAGTAATTACTTAATGAGCTAAAGGAAAATGTACCAAACAGCTAACAAATAATACTTCTAAGAAACATTCCCAATTAATGTTGAACTGCCCTGATCATTAAGATGCAGGTGAGAAAAAACTAAGACTGCCTTCATCCATATGCATAACACTTCCCTCAGAAGGCCCTGCATGGGAAAAAACACCATTGAGTTAGTTTGTAGGCAGGTGCCTGCCTGCAGACAGGACACAGTGTTTATGTGCTCTGCAAAAACACAAACAAGCCCAGATAAAGATCACAGGATCATAACTCAGGGTGAGGGAATCTATGAGGCCCCTGGATAAACACCTGCTCAATGATGGCCATCAACGGGATCAGATCAGTTTGCCCAGGGCTTTGCCCAATCTGGCCCTGAGAACCTCCAAAGACAGAGACTTCATAGCCTCTGTGAGCTCTTCCAGTGCTTGGCTGCCCTTGGGGAAAAGGATGCTCCCTTAGGATGCAAATCTTCAGGCTACTGGTGGTTTTAAAGTGCCTGGCATGATAACAGCGTCCTTGTGTATGCTCAGTATCTGCCACATCCACCAAGGCAGAATGCCAGTGATGATGGCAGAAATGTCCACTGATAACATCATTCTGCTGTGGAGCTGAATCCTCATCTTCATTGCAGGGGCAGAAAAAGCAACGGAGTCTTGTTTGCCTGGAAGTTTTGAGTGAGAACAAGGGCTTTGAGTCCCCAGCACAGCTCCAGCACCTCTCCTGCTGTTTGTCTTTTGGCACACTCATCACACTCGCTTGTGCACACCGGCTCCTTGCTCACTCACTGTCTTCCAGCCATGGCATCACTCTGCATCCACATCCCTCACACTCAACCTGCTTTTGGAGGACAATCCAGTGGGAAACTTGCTTCTGCCATGCCAGTGGATACAAGAGATGGCTTAAGTACCAAGAAGCAAGAGCTCAGTAATGCTCACTTGGTGGCTCATGTTGTGGGAAACCAATGCTTAATGATTAACAACAACTAATTATTTCACTGCTGATCACAGCATAAGCCTCCTGAAAGCCTTTCTATTGAAACTGAGTTTCTTAAGAACTAGAGGATGATGCTACCCCCACTGGTATATGGTTGTTATCTCTGATAGATTTTCCAGAATTGTGCTTACCTCAAATTATTTCAAGCAATTAAGTTCCACAAGTTGTCATTTAATGGTAAGTTCTTCCAGAATTAAATTGATTTTTCTATCACATCAGTCCCTATGGGTCATAATCAAGAGAGATATTTGTTCCCCTAGGCACCACACAACTTCCAAGAGTTATCCTCTCTGGAGAGCTGTGTGATCTGCACCTTTTTGTATTTTAACTAACACAAGCAGCCACGCTAGAGGCCATGCAAGAAGAGCCAGGTACTGAGCAGGTTCATCCAGCTCAGTTGCAACCCCAGTACTGCACTTTCCTTGATCCAGCAGCGTGACTAACACACAGAGTGTCTTCATTTACCGAGAGAGGACCCATCTGTACTAACACAGGGCAGAAGAATTACAAGCTGTGGAGTACAATGCACCAATGTAATTAGTTCACTTGTGGCTGGCCCCTTGATTAACTAATTGCTCCCTGCTATACCCACTGGGCCCAAGCAGTTGCCCCAGAAGGAAGCAGCCACTGGGGCAGATCCTGACCTGCCGTGTGCATCCCAGAGGAGTGGCAGCCTCATGCCCTCCCACTCCTCTGTGGGCCATGGGAGCAAGTGTCCCAGCCTCTGGCCCCCACGTCCCCTCCCAACTGAGCTGATCCAGCAGGCATCCTTCCTCATTCCCATGTGAGGCTGACAGATCGGGCACTCTGCCAGCATCTGAGACACAATTACGGTCACACATGCTGGAAGTTGGGAGAAAATGTGTAGGATTTATTTTTGAGGGGGAAGAGAGGCAGGAGAGGGACTGGAAGGCTTTTAAGCCAAGGGCTCTGACAAAACAGGATTGAAAGCTATGCACCATATTTCATATAATTCAAGGCTGGACTGCATGCATGTGTTATTAGTTCTCAAAACCATTGTCTATGGCTATTTCTCCATCCTCAGCAAGCTTTTCTGGCTGGGAGGCCAAAGGAATAGTTGGTACTGAGCCAAAGCAGTTTAGGAATTTTCCTGAAGGAGGGAGGAAGAAATGTGAAGCAGAAAGCAAGGGCTCTTTAAGGGCAAAACAGCCTCTGCTAATATTTCCTAAACGTTACCGTATCTTCCCCTCAAAACTCTCTCTTTTCATAAGGAAACCTCCCCTTCCCCTCCCTCCATTCAGGGACAAATTAACATTGGGACAAAGTGGTCTGTGTCCCAGAGGTGCCTGACTCTCACCTTCTGGGGCAGGCATCACCCACTGCCAGGACTGCAGCAGCCAGGGATGCTCTGACAGATTCCTGGGGTCCTCACAGAGCAGCAGAAATACGCTACCACAGCTTTGACAGATGTCTTACACTCATCTCTTCAGCTTAGGAGGGAGGTGAGGGAGGAGGAAAAACAGGGAGGAGGAGAGCTGAAAGCTTTACAAAGACTATTCAAACAGGGGCTGCTTTTTTTTAAAACAAGGAGAGAAATTAAGTGGGGCAAATACTTTAAATCAAAACATTTATAAAGGTATAGCTTCACTTAACCACAGCTTTATTTCTCTGTCTGTCTCACACCATGTTTCCATTATTGTCAGGAGAATGAACCGCACGCATGCCAAATCAGGTCATTCACAAATATAGAACGAACGTCTGTCATTACAGATTTACCACTCCAACAATGGCACATCCCTTCTGCCTATAAAAATCCTGATCCATTAGCAGAGCAAGCTCTCTGCATGTCAGTCCTTTAACACTCCCAGCACCTCGACAAACTGGACATACAGCATTCCTTCAGCATCCCAGCCAAGGCACTTGCTCCAAAACAATGGCAGGACGTGTGGGTGATGTCCATCAACTTGGCAACAAAGCCAAATTTATTCATGCAAAAATTAACACCACTCTGAATTCCGAGTGAGGTCTACACAGATTCAGGGTAAGACTCAAACCCACAGTGACCATCACCCTCTCACCTTCTTTGGAAATGATGTAAAGTTGCTGATGCACAGAGAGAACCCTGTCTCCAAGTTCGACATCTACATATCTTTTAAATCCCTCCAGGGATGGTGACTCAACCATTTCCCTGGGCAGCCTGTTTCAATGCTTGACAACCCTTTCGGAGAAGAAATTTTTCCTAATATCCAATTCAAACTTCCCTTGGTGTAACCTGAGGCCATTGTCACCTCAATTCCACTGGAAGGAGAGCCCAAGTCTCCAGACGCCCAGGTCTCTGCTTTAGCTTTGGCTGCCTTGCATGGTACAAGTCAGCCTAATGGTGAGGTGCTTCCTCATACCTATTCAGCTTCAAGAAAAGCCTGTGCTGTCTAAATATTCTCTCACAAGTGGCTTTGCCATCATGGAAAATTTCAAAATGACCCAAAACCAACAACATCTGGGAATTCTTTAAAACAAAGCATTGCCTCAGTGCAAAGCCTGATTTTTCACTGTGGAACCCTCTCCATTTTATGCTAGGAAAAGGGAACTGTTCATGTGGGGAACTTAGACAAGTAGAGATGAGGGTGATTTCCAGACTTCTCAGGAGCTAATCCTAAGCCTTGCTGAAATTCCCAGATGAATAAACTGGCCTTGCCCCTCTGGTCACACCAGCTTCTCACAGTGATGCCCCAACTAATTTCTTACAGTGTAGAGTATCTGATTTCCATTTTGGACCAACAAATGTTCTTCTGACAAGTACCACAGTTAGATAAAACAAATAAATAAATACTAATAAAAAGAGAAAATGCATTGCTTTTCCAGGAAATTGGTAGTGCATTTGAATCTGTGATGTGGAGATAGTGCTGTGCATCGTACAATGCACTAGTCTGAAATCCAAATTTGAACTTGAAAATCTCCACGGATTTATTTGCCATCATGGGGAGCAATTAGGCTTTCTCTAGTGGACAAAGTATCACTGTTAGATTGTCACAAAAGCTAGAATCCACATTTCAAAGAGAACAGTGGATAAAGCACCTGTTTAAGGCACTGCAGTTAAGCCTTTGTGGATTTGTAGTTTTATTTTAGAACTTCAAGGGATTTTTCATTTTTAAAAGGAAAAGAAGAAAGCAAGAAGCCCAGGTGAAGTATGCATTTACTGACAACAATGAAGTTGACCATGTACAATGCTCCAGCTAAAGCTAAGCCTCTCTACAAATCGCTTATAATCTGATAGGCAGATGTGCAGAATACAGAAGGGGAAGGGGGCGGGCAGAGGACTCAAGAACTTACTCAAGTTTGTTCCATTTCCTGAGGAAATCACAGGAGAATGGGACTCTTTAGTGAGGATTAAAAGGGAACGAACAGTAGCATGGCAACTAAGGAGAGAGGCAAATATTGCGCATGGAGACAGCATCACAGAAAAAGGCAAGGGGAAGCCAAATAGCCATGGTGTTGTCTGGGTAGCAATACCATGTATGGCCATGTGTGACAGAGCCCTAAGAAAGCCTTTGGGTTTCTTCCATGCCTTTCCTTCTTGTGTGCCAGGAATTAATAATGTGGTTGCTCTCATGGCTGTGCAGTGGTTCCTCAAGCTTTCCCAACAGCTGATTCATACTGAGAGACAGGTTTCAGGACAGATTGCATTTGGTAGGTCCCCACACACAGACGCAGTAACCTCCATGAACACAGACCACAGAGCAAGCTTGGCGCCGGTTTCAATGCTCAGTATGGGAGAGGAGAGGGCAGAAAAGCTGTAGGAATGGGCCCCAGCAGGATGCCCTGGTTAAAACACCCTGAGGCTTGCCAGAGGATAAGAGAACCTGAAATATTAATTCTTTGTAGAAATTATTTGAGCAAGCCTCCTTAGATACAAAAAAAGGTCATATAATAAACCCACTACAGCTGAAGAACTCAAAGACTGCTCTGAGGGGAAAATTTCCACACATTCCGGAAGGGTAAAATACAAAGCTAAGGGGAGGAGCAAAGGACAGAACCTTCAGCTGCATCTTTGCAAGACTTGATTTTGTACTCCTATGCCAATGCCACTCTTACATGAAAGCCTTTGAAAAGCCACTAGTTTTTAGATTGCTTATCAATATTCCTGATTAAACAACAAAATACAGTAAACAATAAGCTGTTTAAGCCAGCTGCAGCACTGTTAGGCTTATGAATATAAACAGACAGACCACTAAACCAAGCAGAGGAGATCTTCCACCGAGACAAATGGGCGCTGCCTAGAGCTGATGACAGATGGTTTTAGAGCAGGTCAGGCATGTGGTATCTATGTAGCATCTTGTATCATATGGAAAGCAAATTTTCTTTCACGCGGTTTACTCCAGATGAAGAAAAAAAATCCTTTTTGATTTTATCACCACACCATCTTCTGATCCCCAAAGGTGACAACGAATTAGCATAATTTCTTTCCGATTCACAGTGATAACCTTCCACAGAAACACAGGAATGGGCGGTGAAAGTCTGAAGTCTTTATTGAGAACAGACAGTTTCGTTTACTTGCAAATGGTTCTGTTTATGAACAACTCTCTCAGTCTAGCCTAGTCTCCTGCTCTTCATCATCCGCTGTAGCCCAAGGTTGTGCAAGTTAACTCTGATAGTTGTGGTGACAGATAGAGAGGGGCAATGGTGGAGAAAACATCTGCATATTATGCAGATTATGCTCACACCGCCTGGCCACTCTGCCCTGACACCATCACTGAAAGGGCACTTCCTAGCTGTGGGTGTCTTTGCAGCACACTGATACAGTGTTTAGTAAAGCAAAATTTTGTGTTGGGGAGCCATGAGATATTTGTTTGTAGGAACTGGAAAGGAGATCCCTAACTCATTTCAGATGCTAATGAAGTTCAGCCAGTATTAGCTCAGGTCAGCGATGAACTCCTGACCTGGAGGGGAAAGACTCTGCTGCTGGCTTGCAATCCCTTGAGCTGCTCAATCCCATGATAATGTCATTTCTGAAACAGCGCCAATGGAGCATAAAAGCAGCAGGCAGGACAGAAGGCATCAAATGCTAATAGCCACTCCTTAACAGAAGAAAGAGTCTAATCCCTGGCTTTGAAAAGCACTCAGCCCCCACATGCTAAAAAGAGGCATGTGGGAGAGCTCTACCCCGAGTGTGACAGAGGACGTGGGACAGCAGATGCACATGTACCTGCGAATATACTTTTTCTGAATGCATGAGGAAACCTTATGTTCCCAGGCTTCCCAAGGCCCAATTAAACCAGACCTTTATTTCAAGGGCACTGCCAAATAAGTTGCTTCTTTGAACTTGACTCAGTCAGGAATTGAAAACACGGAAAAGAAAATAGGAGCAAGCAACCGGATGAGGCTCTGCAAGAGAATTTAAGTCTGACAGATTTATGGAAACCTTGTTTCCATATGGATCAGTACTGCTGCCTCCAGAGCTCCAGCGGCAGCAATCAATGAAAACAATGCTAGCTCTGGCAGATGTCTGCATGGTGAAAAAACCCCCTCATATATATGTCTTTACATGGAAGCTAAGAAAATAGAAGTGCAGAGCTCTGGTGGCTTCCGTGTTCGTTTGCCACAGCTGGCAAACCACGCGGGGGGACACAGAGCTCTGCTCTGATGTACAGCTGCGCTGGTGGGAGGAATCAAGAGTGAGCTGATTTATCAAGTTATGAAACAGTAACACACTCTGCATGGAAATGAAAGGAAATATATCCATGCAGGCAGCGAGAACAAGGCTATGGGAGTCTGGTGGGAAAGCCAGTGCCATTAGATGTATGGTCATACAAAGTCAAAAGGATTTACATGGAGGGTGAGAACTCATGTCCTGCTGTTGTATAAATATCAAGCTGTCTGTAGTAATGAATGTTGCAGTAATGAAACACACTTCTGTCTCCATAAATCCCTCTCTGTGAGTGTACACATGCACATATGTACCTCTGCTAATTATAGATCTGCAGGAAATAACGGTGATGAGGCTAAAGTTGAGTGTGGAACAAATTCTGATGACATCAGTGGTCTAATACTGAGAATAAAGCTGGAAAGGACCATGGTGTTCCCCTCTGTCATCCATGCCTTGGAATAAATTGCAGCCAAAAATGGGCATGGCCTGTGCTCTTCCTCCATTTGCCCTTTCCTGAACTGAGCATCTGCAAGCTTCAAAGAGGAAGGAAATTTTGTTTCTACTGGTTGGTCTGCTGAGTAAGAGGGAAAATTTGCAACTGAAGCAGAAGATAAAGGAAAAAAAAAAAGGGTGGAACAACTTGATTTCCTAGCAATGTAAGAAATCAAATTTTAGGAAAATGCATCATCTTTGCAGGGGAAAGCACTTCCTTCTTTATCTAATCTTTAATCATGTCCCTATTCCCCACCCTTGGCATCTGGCTGTGTCTTATCCTGCATGAAAGGAAGTTCTGCTTCTTTCAAGAAAACTTCCTCCTCCTGATTAATTCAACAGTGCATCCATGACTTTCCCTGGAGTTTTTCCACAGGAAAACTAAGCTCAGAGATAACTAGTGCATCTCTGGCTCCATATAAATCAGAAGCTGGACATCCACAGCTGATTTAGAAAAGCAGGCAAATCCAACAGTAAACAAAGCACAAGGAATGATGCACATAACTCTAAACAGGCATTAAGAAGGCACCCAAGCATGCATTTGTTTTGCATAATGTTTTCAATCTGTTACAAAATGCAAACCAAACCAAACCAAATGGACCAAAAGAATTTATATCCATCGATCTGTCCAGTGACAGAAATGTCAAAACCTGTGACCCATCCCTCCTCTGAAGAGTACTGGCAAAAGCTGAGTGGAACATACTGAACACAGTGCCTTCCACTAAGAAAAGAGTTGGTGTCTAATGACAAGGTTAATGCTTAGAGCTGGCGTTGCAGCAGCCAGGCTGGGATCTGCCAATTTCCGCTGCTTAAGTGTTTGACAGGAGATTTCACACATCCTGGCAGAGAGGGTGACAGAGGTCCAACAGACAACAGAGTTAGTTTGGGTTTTCAGAGAGCCAGGATGAACTTCTTGAGACATGGGGCAACCAGCTCAAGTCCCCCAGGGCCCTTTTGGCCCTGAGAAAACTGGGAACAGTTGCAATTCTCTTCCTCAAAAGCATGTTGCGATGATGACAGTATAAATTGGGATACAATTATGGTTATGAGGGCCATCTGATAGGCAGGCATAGGAGATAGTCAGGCACCCAATACATCTCTCTAGCTTATATAAATGGATCCCTGAGGGCACTGGGCATGAATAACTTATGAACTGCCAATGCATCTGCTCCATAAAGAGAAAATACCACGAGTTTGCTTCACTGTAACCTCCAGAGTCAATATTCATGCACACACCACTGGTCCATTTAGTAATGGGGAAAATAGCTTGTAGGTGCACATATGACAGTGGAAAAACTTTCAAGGGGATAAGCAAATAGGAACCCCCACCTGTATTTCAGATGGGAGAAGAGTCTTATATTCCCTGTTTTGAATTGCCTTAAATAGTGCTGCAAGATGCAGCTTCAGGACTGTTTGTCCTGAAAGTAAATCCAGGTAAACCTGTGACAGCAACCTATGCATATAATTGCAGATGCAGACCCAGAACTGACAGGAAAGGAGGAAAATCATCCACATTTCTGAATTGTCCCCCTTCCTCTCCTCCACAGTTATATTTTAGTATGGTGGTTTTGCATCCATCTAATTCAAACATGTGCAAATGGGGTAGGCCCTAAGGCTCTAAGATAACCCGAGTGGAACAAAAACATATGAATGCACATGCAAATGGTATGGTAAGTAGCATATGTTTTAGATACTACTGAGATCATATGTTGATATGAAGTAACAGAAACTTCTGCTTTTCATTGCAGGCTGTGCTCCACTACTCACAGGTAATCTATATAAAAATACTGCATGGTTTAGATACATATGAAACACATGTCATTTGCACATAGCAAATATTCAGAGAGGGGAAAGATTAAAGACAGAACATACATGGAATCACAGAGACAAAATGGTTTCCCCTTTGCAGCAGCCTCACTTTTCCCTTGCCTGGTCGAGCACATCAGGCTCTGCTCCGTGTGTAAGGTTACAGTTGCTTTTTAAAAAAGTGTATTCATTTATTAATGACTGGTTACACTCCCTGAAGTCTGAGAATAGAAAAGTTCAGGGCAAGTCACAAAGCAGGGAGTTGTAACCCAGTGCCAGCTAAGGGAGGGACAAAATACAGATTCAGGGAAGCAGCATCACTTCCACAGAGAAGCCTGAATGCTGCTTGCATGCATGTAGTTCAGTACAGTCACTGGAACTTGGTTGAGCCTAGTAAGGATGGCTTGATTGACAAACTTTTACTGAAATAAATTTTTTTTTCTTCTCTGGGTGCTAGAGAATATCAAAAGAATAATCTGAGTTTGATCACAAACAGAATTTAGATTCCAGATCCAAACAGCTGAAGCCTTTGTTAGGTATCTGGCTCTAGCTCCAGATCTCCCCCACCAGTCTGTGCTACAGTTGTAGGGCTATGATGAAGTAGAACTGTTCAAAGAAGTTTGTATGGAGCCCTATTCCACTGAAGCTTGCAGATCTGTAAAATTAAAATGCTTTACAGAATGAAGTATTATTTTAAAATTACAGTTAAGAAGAAACAGAAGAAGACTTGTGACAGTCTCCAAGGAAGCTGCTTAGACATCTTGAAGGAAACTGTTGCCTTCAGAAACCCTGAATTTTCTTTCTGGATGTTTTCTTGCTCTGCAGGACAACACTAAGTCTCAAAATCCTTTGCAAAACAGCATATGTAACTTCTATCCACTTCTAAGAGAAGAATAAATAAAATACTGCAAAGAACATATTTGTGCCTGCCTATATAATATACAAAACTCTTGGAACTCAGGAAAAGAAAAATTAATGTGACACTATTGGAAAAGAATGAAAGATCTTTCACTACTTTGAAGTTATTAAGAGGCTATATGTATATTTTTTTTTCTAGCTGAGGTTATGTTACATAAAAGTATGTTAAAACATTACATCAAATGCTCATTTTTTAATTTAGGAGAGATGGGTGTAGGCCTTTTGAAGGAACATTTGGAACAGCAGTTTTCCTAAATATCATACTCCAACGATTGCAGTAGCATTTTGTTATCTTCTACTATTCAACCAGGCCAGCTTACAAACAAGGTATATGTGGCAGTATTTTAGTCTGCTTTCAAAAACCACATAGAACTTTGAGCCTAAGCTGTAGCATTTGCTTACTCTACCCTAATCACCTCCTCAAAACTGATTTTTTTAGTCAATGAACAGTCAAGAACAGGCCCATAGCTAGTGCCAAACAGTACTCTTTTCATGATCTTCAGTAATTTTCGTTTTTTGGCACCCCAAAATGGCCTTCTGGAGGAAGTCCATGTATTGGCAATTCAAAGCCTATTGACATGAGGGTTTGCTTTTCTTAGTTACCTTTTGCAGATTTTTTTCGGAGCAGTTCACAGAGACCTAGGGATTGACGGACTACAGGCTGAAAACCACATTTGAGTAGAGCTGCACCAATTTACAGCAGCTTAAAACCCCAGGTTTTAAAGCTGGCCAATGGCAATCAAATGAAATAGCTGAACAGGAAGCACTGCAGGAGGATTGCACAGCCAGCGCACAGTGGGCTTTGCCCAGCACACGTTTATGTTGGAAGGGTGGAATGCCGTTCCATCCCTCTTCTTGCCTGCGGCAATAAAAAAGTTCCTGCAAAACCAGAAGCTCTAATTTAAAATAAATTTGAGGTATAGTCACTCCTGGCCCAGACTCATGCCTATGAGCTCCAACAGAGCTGGAATGAGTGGCCCAATACAGGTAATGGTCTTTAAGTTTATTGCCCTTTGTGCTGTGAAGACACCCTTTGAAGGCATCAGCCAAGCATGCCACAGTGCTGAGGCTGCATGAAAGCAATTTAAAAGACACTGATGTCCAGAAGCTGCAGAAAAAGCAGCTGCTGCAGTGTTTACTGATGACTTAATGGTCAGGGCCATAGGTATGAGATCCACACTTTTCTCTCCCCTCTATTTTTCCATGCTCAGCCCTCACTGGCTGAGGTCTAATGTACCACATCACTCTCAGCTTTTTATTGTTACCAGTTTCAGTGGTTCTCCTCAGGTCCTGCATAAATCTCATGGCCCCCCTCATGGCCAGGTCTAGTTCCACAGCATCAGTCTCTGTTTCTACCCTGCTTTTTGTGGTAGCAGTGGGGACAACGAGGCTGATGATGGGACTGGCTTCCTAACTCTTTGTTCTAACGCTCATTCTTCCTCCCTTTTGCCTGGCTCTGGCTGCAGCCTGGCATTTGGTCTGCCCTGGTTTGTGGCAGGAAAACTCACCTCTGCTCACACTCAACTGCTACTGCTCTCACAGAATACATGACCACTCTTCAAGGAGGACCCAAATTGCCTGAGGGGAATCATGACTCAGGAAGAAGCTAGAATAGAAAACAATGACCAAAGAATGCAAATGGGAAAGGTGAAGCATCTTGCACAGAAGGAGATCTGACTTCCAGAAAGATATGGGAAAAGCCAGTGCTAGAGGGAACAGAGCAGTAGCTGCCTCAGGAGTGCTGATGATCTCCCTTATACAGAGGTGAGAGGATTGATGTGATGGAAAAAGAGACTCCCAGCTAAGGAGGAAGCAGAGAGGCAGGAGGAACCTGCAGGACCTGACAAGGAAGAGAGGGGTCTCTGCATGGGAAGCAGAAGTAGTAATTAATGGGAAATGATGGCTAGGGAGGAATAGCATGGTGTTTGTGCCAGGGCAAATGGTACATGAGGGGGGAAAAGCAGGAAGCAGCATTGCTGAAATGATGAAGGCCAAGCTGTCCTGACACAACTATGCTTGTGGGGGAGATCTGCCCCAAGAGGCTCCCAAAAAAGGCACCTGGCCTTTCCAGAGCTGTGCAGCATGGAAGGATTTCCTAGTAATAGCACAAATTCAGGAGACAAATACCTCACCATTATTCTAGCATTTTTCACACCCAAGAGGATCTTTAGCTGTGGACCAGCAGTGGCACGGACTTTCGCTCTTGATTAATCTTTCATACCATCTGCTCTCCCTCCACCTATCTATCATCTTGCTGCCTGACTGATGATTACTTCAGAGTGCAAATCACCTAACATCATTCTGGCTGATAAATTATATATGAGAGAGAGGGCATGGTGAGTTAAGACTGAACCCAGTGACATCAGTTTGTGTCTGGGGATAAGCATGGGTGTTCAGATACTCTAATGCCCGGCACACTTGAAAACACGCAGATTAGATTAGATGAAGAGGCTACAGTGGAGTAAGTCCTGGTTTACACAGGTGTGAGTGAGATCAGAATTGGCCTTCATTCTGTGGAAAAATATCACCTGTTTATGAAAGGAAATTTCATGCACATGGAAAAGATCCTATCCTTAATTAATCAAATGGAAAATCACTAAATATATGGACTAATCAGCAACAATAGCAGCTTCTCTCTACACTAGTATCACCTTTGATGTATACACCTGTTTGGCAACTACTGGTATTGGTTAATCACCTTTTAATCTGGGGAAAACACTTAAGTCAACTACATTTGTTTTGCTTTTTTCCAGTAACTGCATAAATGAAAAAAGCATGTGAAAGAACGGCTTGAGCTGAACTGGAGGCCGGGTGAAGGGAATTGCTGACAAGAAGCTCTGAAGATGGGCCCCTTGTGTTGAATGCCACTCCCTCCCAGGTGTCTGCAGAGAGAGCTGAGTGAACCTGTGGGCAACAGGCACTGGCGGGAGGTGAGTACCCACAGCACAAACTCCACAGCTGTTGTGGCCTTTCCTCTGCAAGACAGAGATGCTCACAGAAAATATTCTGCTGTGGATTTATCTGCTTGCCCTCACCCAAATGCACTGGTAAAGGCTGGGGCTGGAGAAAAGAACGCCTTCCACTGTAAGGGGAATAAGAAACAAGGACTGAAAGGGTTCTTACCTTTTCTGATGCCTCTGGTTCTGCACCAAGCCCAAAACACAGGCAACCTTGACAAAGCCTCCCAAGATGTTTGTTGTCTTGCTTTGTGACTTCTCCACATTTCAAGGCTAGCCTTTCTCTTGTTTTAAATACTTTCCAACATTTTTTTTCTCCTTCAGAAATAAAGTACAGGGCATAAAATAAATTGCAGAGGCTGAAAATGAACATTATAACATCCCCCAGAAACATGAAGTAAAGCATGCTCCCCACTGTTGCCAGCTGCAGCTCACCCCTTGGGTGGGTGGAAGGCTCATGAAGGGCAGACAACCCATTACACCCTATAGGGAACAGCCACAGCATCTTTGCCAACAGTGGAAGGCCCCAGCAATTTTCCACCCCACCGGGTGAAGGTGGCTGGGCTGGTTCCTCCACCACTATCTATGCATGACTGGCTGAGACAGTTGGTAATTCAGGAGGTTTTTGGAGTCTGTGGCAACTTCATTGTCTTCAGGTAACCTCTAACAGAGTGAATAGCAAACCTTTGCTGCCTAATCCACAAACTACAGCCTGCTGCTCATCAAGGACCTCCTGATCCACCTGAAAACACATTTTGTTCACCATGATATGGTACATTTTCTTGTCCATGTTGGCTAGGGCAGCAATCAAACCTGCTGGCTGTTCTGTAAAAATACGTGTCATGAAATTTCTAATCAAATCTGTCATCCCTTTCAGGGCACTGTCCCAGGTGAAAGTCTGACTTGCCTGGAGAAGATGCAAGGGAACTGCACCTCTGTAATATTGCCCTGTCTACCTCCTGAGGGAAGCTGCAGACTGTTCAAGCAACAGACCTTTAGGAGAGGCCACCTACACTAGGAAAATAAACTTCGATGGGGACTAAGGACCAGCATCAGATCTATTCCTTTGCCTTCTTAAAAGTGACTCATTACAAATTAGTATTAAATAAAGGAAGCAAAAGACATAGAGATAAAACTTTCCTAATCCCCCTTTTCTCTCTATCCTGAGAACAAAGCCCACCTCCATGCACTCAGGTCTCCCACTGGGCAAAGGATGAAAGGAAGAGCAAGTCGTGGCTGTGGCCACAATATTTAATTCATCAGTGGAAGAAGTTTAGATGAACCATAGCTCTGAGAAATACCTAGAAATTCATTCTGGAAGAAAGCAGTAATCACACAATCTCTGTGCTAAGTACAAGCCACTTTTGTGGGGGAGTGGTGGGAAAGGAAGCTTGAAATTAGGCAAATTATTCCAAATACTATATCCTTCAGAACTCGAGGGAGATAGAGAACGACGGGAAGAAAGACCCGCTGGGGCAATAGGGCTTATTTCTGCTCCTGCTGAAAACAAAGAAACATCCCTGGATGCCTGCACTCTGACTTTACACTTTCCTGAGAAGGGAAAGTGTGTGTTCAGGGATGCTCTGACAACAGTGGGAGTCCATTTTGCACTATTCTGAGAGAACAAGGGAGGCTTTCTATGTCTAATCACATGGGAGGGATCTGTTCCTACATCCTGAAATGCTTCAAATAGTAGTTGTTTCTAATGGTATATACACTGGGTACAATTAATGTCTCTGATTGCAACACTTCAGTGAATCCCACCTCAGAGCTTGATTTGTGCCATTTACAAGAGAATCGTGAATAAGAAATAAAAACAAGTTGATGTTTTCTTCCAATTCTCTTCCCCTACCCTAAGAAAATTGTGAAACTAAAAATATGTGAAAAAATATTGCTATCTGAACATCAGACTCAAATTTTCCTCAATTGGAACCAGCATATCTGAAAAATATTCAAAGTAAGTGAAACACATTTCAAATTTTTCAGTAGATTAAATTCTCAATCTATTTTTGTTTTAAATACCATTCAGATGGTTTTGTTTTTCCTACTGAAGAAAAAAATACGGACTTCATTATTTAAGCTTCTGGTATCCAAAACTACCATAAAGAGTCATCTGCTTAGGACTTGCATTGCCAGTGGTTTGGGACCTTAGCCAAAATCACAGATTACCAAAACAAATCTAGCCCTGCATGGGACAAAATGGAATGGTTCATTTTGAGAAAACATGTTGGTCTCTTATTGCACTAAATGTTAAAAAAACCATCCCTGATTCACAAACACCCCACAATTACAGAATGTCCCAAAGAGACCTTTGGTTTGGTTTCAGAAACTTCAAGGCAGGGTGCCTGGACATTCTGCTTGGAGGCAGGGGGTGTTAGCAGTTATTGTCACATCAAACATTTGCATCAGACATGGATTGCTAGCCCCATTAGCTTCAGCATTCTTTCCTCTACTTTTTTGTAGCCATGCAGAGGGTAGAGTTTCTCAAAGCTTATGGTTTAATAGGAAAAAGGCCCGTATCGTATCAAGTTATGGGGCCACCAGAAAGAGAGAATAGCTATGGGATTTTTCAGCTTGCTCTTATTTACTGAGAATAACCCATGGCATCCTAGCTTCTTCCTCAAGAAATTAATGTAAAGACATCCATCTTTTACCAGCCTTCTGAAAGAACAAATCTTGCCCGTGGGACACTTTCTTTTTGAGAACAGTGCTGCTGTTAGGGTGACTGCTGGAGAACAGAGTTGGAGATGTGTTTTACATTAAGTACTTGATCTGGCGTGAGTAGAGATTGTTTCATTGTGCATGACTTTGCATCCCATGACCATGGCCTGGCTTGTGTAGATGCTGGTCTTCTCCTCCTTTCTGGCACCTTTATTCTTCCAGCAAAGTGAAGCTGTCACAGGAGGCCATTGCTATGGAAGGAGCAGGAACACTCTGGTGGTTGGGATTGGGCAGAACAAGACAGACAAATGCTGTCTGCTTCCCCCTCACATGGGAGCCTGTCTCAGGAGTACCAGGCACTGAATTAGCAGAGACCTCATCTTTCAGTTCATGTTGTCTAATGCAAGACCAGTGGGGCATAAAGTTTCTATTATCTATGTTTTAATAATGGATGAACCTCCCCTCCTCCTGCTCCAAAAAGCCCTACATATAACCCTACACTATGCAGATGACACAGCTGGTCCTGTGTCTGCTAGCTCCTTCCAGCTGGGTATTCAGTGCCACCTGAGATGAGTGGGCTCAGGGCACATTTTGTTACTTATATTTGATTTCAGACACTGAAGGCTTCCCATTCTGAGCTCAGTTCTATTTAAGGGTGCTCATTTTGCATTTGTGTTAGCCCTGAGAATGACCAGGGGATAAAAAGCGTGTTACTAAAGCTCTGCATTTTCAACTTCAGTACCTAAAATATCACTTACCTGTTGACCGACTATCAGGGATGCCAAGGAGTATTATTATTCTGACATGGACAAAAGTGCATTCAGAGGAGAGGCATCAGGTTTGAGCCTCCAAATATGGCCTCAATTCTTATGACTTCCAAGATGCATAAGGATGAACACTGAAGCAGCCTCCTAAGGGGCTGGTCACTTTCTGGGTTTTCTGACTGCTTTTATCAGGACCAGGACATTCTCTCCTATGATACAGTTAACTTGGAGGTCTAGGTTATTAGCACAGTGTTAAGAAAAGACTAGAAATAGTTGAGCACCATTATTTCATAAAAATGTTGCAGTACCAAAGAAAATTATGTGCAAATTTTTAACTGAACAAATGCAAAACAGGCACAGAAGCATAGACAGTTGGAATAGAAGGGTTAAGGTTGGCCTGTGGAGAATGAGGGGGAATGGTGAGGTGGGAAAGCACCAGAAGGAGTGACAGAAGGTTTCGCTGGTACCCAGCTCTGCAGGTCATCAAAATCACAGCACAGCCATGTGCAACTTCTGAAGAGACCCAGGTAGAGAAAACAATGGACTGCTGAAAAAGAGGGACAGCAGCTAAGAGATTGTGATGAAGAAGATGAAGAGCAACGTTGGAGCTCTAAGCACCCAGACACAGAGATGAAAAATTATAAGAAAACCATAATGACTCTCAGAAGTAGGAAGGGATACAGACACTAAAGTTCCTTTTCAGTGTAAGCTCCTGAAGAGTTCAAAAGGCTTGTGAATATGCAAGTAGGGGAGTATGAGCAAGTAAAATCTGCTTATTTTATAATAAAATCACCTTTCTCTTTTGTAAAATTAACTTGGAGCTTTGCTACAATTGTAACTGCTTGCTACAGAAAAACAGCTAATACACTCCCTGCTAAGGCAAAACTCAAGTTAATGTGGCGTATTGGGTACACTTATAAAATTATTTCTGAATATTTAGAACTTGTTCAAGTATCTGTGCAATAAAACTCGAACCTCCATCACCTAAAATTTCTAGGAAAAATACCCCACCATGTATGAATAAGGCAGTCCTCAAATGACAAAGAAACCCAACAGGACTTCATTTGTTCTTGATTATACTTGATGGGACTGAGCCATAAACTTCATTTTGAGGCTCCAAATTCACTTCTTTATCTTGGGCCATGCATCACTTAAACAAAAACACTTTCAGTGCTGCCCTAAGAGCTGTAGATTTCTAGTCCTGGGGAAAACACCAGAACATTTTCTACTTAACAGTTCATCCAAAAACACAAATAAAACTCATTTATTTGGTTCAGAAATGTCAATCAAGAAAAGAATTATAGACCTGTCTTGTTTTCAAATACAATCTGTATGACAGAGGAATAATCAATAGCCTACCATTCCCAAAGCACATTGCTGAAATCATGTCCAATTTTCTGACTCTCAGAGAAAAAATTGTACACAGTCAATTTTAATAGTGAAATGACTATACTTATCTCTTCCAAACAAGATTATATTATCAGAGGAATATAGAGAAGACAGAAATTGAACTCCTCTCAAGAAAAGCAGGACAGAAGGGAAATGGCACATGGCCAGCAGGAGATGTTACAACCTTAGTCCATCTGCATTCAAGAAAGTGACCTCCTTCCCTAGGACATTGGATGTGTTCCACAGAGAATGTCAACAATAAGGTCTAGACAGAAAATCCTCCCTCTTTAATTCCCAGAGCTTCAATTTACAATGAAGCAAATGTGACAACTACTGGATAAATGGTAAGATGGCTCTAGTACAAAGTACAAGCTCAGGTTGTGTCCCCCCGCCTTCAGCTGGAAAACCCCACACATCTGTTCAGAGGGAATTAAAAACTTCAGCTGTCTGTTGCAACTGAAGGCACAGCACCCTCTGCTCCTGGCACAGGCTGATTCCTACAATCCACCAAGTGGGGAGAAGTCAGACACAGCGTGCATCTCTAGCAGCAGTGCTACCACAAAAACAGTGGAAGTACAGCACCTTTTTTAATGGAATATAAGAACCAAAAATGTGCAAAGAGTGTTGCACTTCACTCAAAGAGAACCTACGGTGCATCAGTAAAGAAATTACCATGCTGGTTCTCAAGGCAAGTCAACAGCAAATGCATTTAGAGAAAGTAAAAAATATTAAACATATTATATTCTCTCATTTAGTAGTGCAATTTACAGGGAATTGTACACACATTTCAGTGGGTTTTCATTTTTGTGTTTTCACAAGATGGGTCTGTGCTCTACAGCTGGATATCAGTGGCTGGACAAGCTCTTCACCCATTCCTCCAGCCACCCACGTTGAACATCTGAACAGGTTCAGATTTCACTTTGACCAGTTAAAGCAGATAGCCGAAAAATTTAACCATGACAAACAGAAGCAGGGTCCCTTCTTGGTTTTATTAACTATTTTTCTTTCAGTAGAAAATTACAGGCTTATCTTGTATTTTTTTGTGGATTTTACATAAGTTCAAGAGGAAGATGCAGTTATTATTTAAGAAGCTTATAAGGAAAATATTTAGAGGTTGTCTCCCTGTGAAGAGGTGCCAAGTTAGAAATTTAATGGAGACATTTTCACAAGAGAGACAAAAGTTAGTGGTACAGTCTATCATAAACTCGAATTTACCTATTGTCCTCTAAGTGAATGAACAGGTAGGTTTGATCATCTTTTTATTTATCTCGACATGATCAAATTGGTTGGATTTGTCTGTGTCTCATAGTAGAAACATCTTGCTCTAATGTTGCAGAACTAAGTACTTACAAACACGACTTAGAAAAATCAGATGCTTGGAATACATAAATTCTGAGCATTTATACAAGTTGGTAAGTGCCAGAGCCAAATTACTATCTTACATCTGCTGTAGGCTTGTCTTGTTAGTCCAGGTATCCTTACATTGCAAAGTTGTGGGACAACTACCTAGAATTTTGAAGAGGTGCCTGCTTTCTCAGTAAAGGGAAATGCTGTTAAGCAGGAAATGTAGTCAGTTCTTTCTTTCCTTAGCAGTCCAGGAAAACGAGGACAACTTCTTGATGTTCAGAGCCTCACTCAGTACTGTATAGCTCTCTAGAAAGTCTGTAGGAGTTATGAATGTGCAATAATTACATGGCTGGGACTTTCATGAAGAGAGCAGTAATATTAGTAATACAGCAAGGCTAATTTGCTATTCAGGGATTTTTTTCCTAAGTCATATTTAATTACTATCCTTGTTTCCTTGCCCACCACTCTTTCCCCTCTCCCTTCCTGTCTGAAGAGCGGTGGAATTTGAACGCTAAAGGAGAAGCTGATTATGCTGCATGCTGGCACCGAGCTGTCCAGGCTATACACAAAAGATCATGAATAGGCAGGCGTGTACTTGCTCTAAATATAGTTCAGACGCTACTTAGGCATTTAGAATCAAAGATCTGCTACTAGCAACAAGTCCTCCAGAAGCATGCGATTTGGCATGCCTGGAGCTGTTAAGTGGATGCAGGCAAAAAACTGCTGAAGTTATGGGGAAAGAATATGAAGGGTGCTAATTGCCATCTGCCAATGCCTCAGAAAAAAAGGTTTTGTGATAGACTTTCAGCATGGGAAAATGTAATAGCAGCAACAAAGTGTTTACAGGAGAATACATCTAACAAAGCAAGAAGCGCTCAGACTTAAGAGACACCTGGCAGCAGAGGAAAATGCTTCTCTGCTATAAATCAAACATTAATGCTTCTGCTCCAGTGTGCATCTGTTACTTTTTATTCTTGAGGCCCCATAGTTATATGCTCCCCTCTCTGAAATAATAATTGGTGAAATAACAACAAGAGGGTTGTTTTCTACATCTTGTGCCAGCATTTCTTCTGGCAATTGCATTTTTAGTGGATGGTTGGATCTGAACAGTGACAAACAGCAAGATGCTCTGTGCCCATCTTAGACCTCAGCTCTGACAGCCTTGCCACAAACTGGATAGCCTGTATACAAATCACTGCTTTTCCTCAGTGAAATAAGAATATTTTAAGCTGTCTGAAGTGTACTCCTGATAGCAGTGATTGGCCTTTAAAATAACCATTAGGGATATTACCCTTTCCATGCAGGAATTTCTGGTGCCTCAATTTTCCAGTCACATATGCATGCTGCAGGGTGTAGGAAAGGAAAGAGGAGATCAACTGGGGACATTTGCCAGACATTCTCCTTTGAAGACTAAAGAGTGTCTTGGCTTTATTACATGACAAAATTACCTCAGAAATACAAGACTGTCATTTCAACTTTTGCCCTTGATTCACTGAAATGTTTGTGTAGCTTTTTAATTTATTACAAATAATGTGGACCTTCAGCCTCAAAAGTACAAGGTATTTCCCAGATGGAAACATGCTCAAGCTGTAAGCAGCACACACTCAACAATTCACATGATTTTCAGACTGTCAGATTGATGTGTTTGTTGAGTGTGCTTCTTTTTTGACTGACATGTTCAGTAGGTGTTTGTCAGAACAGCCAACTGACAGATGGACCACTTCTACCCAGGTGTCACTTCCAGGAAGAAATTCAGAGGACCTTAATATTTCTGGGACTGGTCACTTGAGAAATCATATCCTCATTGCACTAAAGCATTACATAATCATAGGGGCATGCACTCAGGCACCTAAGGTGCTCATGAGCTCCAGTGCCATCCACCAATAAAGCCAGCAGCTGCCTGCTCTTCACATAGGGCATCCCAGATCCAGCTGAAGCCTTGGAGCAGCTGGCCCAGCTCTCACCCCTGGCACAAGTGAAAAGACCCCAGACTAAGCCAGGATCTGGCACACCACAAGAGGGAAACACAAACACATGCTTGGCCCACACTAGCAGTCGCTGACAGGGGGGTAGAAGTTTCAGGAGGTCCAGCTGTGAGCTTAGCTGATGACAAATTTGTGACAGGGTGGAGAAGAGCGTGCCACGGCAGCAGTTCTCACAGCCTGCTTGCTGCCTCCATCTCCAGAGGTAGCCAAGTCATCTGAAAATCTTGCCCAAAGGAGATGGAGGACACAAAGACCTGTCCTTTTTTCCTAGACACAGCTTGGAAGGTTTTTTTTCTCCACCAAGCTGAAGGATGGGCTGATTACATGGCAATTATCAGGCAAAGCCAAATTTGTTGGTTTTATCTGATAGCTGTCCCAGGTTTTTCTTGACTGAAGGAGTGGGACTCATGGGGCAAGAAAAACAACAAAGTCAGGCTGTTGGGACATTCAAGAACCATGGAATGAGCATGGCATAGAGGCCAAGATGAACCAGATTAGATAAAATAGGCTGGATCACAGACTGTTGGAGAAAAGAGAGGATCTGAGGCAAGTCTGGGAAAACAGCCTTGGAAAAAGTCAAGTTCTGGTATAGCTGTGCTCTATCTGAACAGAAACTATTTCACAGAAGAGAAAATTGCCTAGCAATTGTCTTGAATGTATAAAGAATGGGCAGATCACAGCTGAGCCTTTAGAAAATGCTTTAGACATTTTCTAAGCTGAAGACAGACAAATGTAGACAAACCTGAAGTCTGACACCCAAACACTTCTCCCTTTCCCATCAGAAATCCTTTAATGATGCAAATGGAATGGATGCAAATACTATGACTGCTACATGAAACTCATATTTAAAATACCTTAAATTCCAGTTTCCCTAGGAGACTTAACCAACTCCCACTATTTGGCTCCCAGACCTTGAATTTGGGAAATATTTTAAACAGGTTCAAACTTTGTAATTTAAGACCACGTCTCGCTATAAGGAAAATTCTCTGATTCTCTGTTTTCAAATGTTTCCACCACTGGAAGGTGCAACAATTGAATCAACATGAAAAATACTATATATTCCTCCGTAACAGCAGAAGCCAATTGAATCAACCATTCTACTTTTGGTATTAAGTTAAGAAAATTAGGTTTCTTTTAGGTCAAGGGGGAAACAAAGACACTAATATTTCAGTGAGGTATAGCTGGCATTTTATTTGACTTTACAGTTGCTTTTCTCCTGTATTTTTGAGAGGCATAGGAGATTTAGGGATTAAGAAAATCAAGCCTCGCTTCCTGTAACAGAAGTGCCGGAGAGTATCATCCAGTATCTTCTTAAGGAGCAAAATAACCTTTATCTGGGTACAGCATATCTCCCATGAAGATATACAGACCTGAAGATGAACATGAAGAGGGTGCAAAGAAGCTCCTGCCTACTCCATCATTTTGAGGAATTCGTGGTCTTGACATCCTTCCAGCTCAGCAAGGCTGGCAGGAAAGACTGGTGGGAGGACAGAAACAGCTGCATCTTTCATATGAAAATAGAGCCTGCAGTTGAAGAAAGCAGCTTCTAGGAGATGCTGCAGCAGTTCTGTGTATTTCCTCAGGTGAAGACCTTACATCGTTTTTTGAGATTCTGACACTGGAGTTTTCCTAAAGCTGATTCAAACATTGAAGTCTCAGCTCTGGATATGGTTGTATATTTACACATGGCTTCACAAACAGGTGTGACCTTTTTTTTTATTGGTCTCAGGGCACTTCATCAATGCCTTTGTCACCTGCAGATTAAGCTAATGCAATGCATTGTAAAGGCTGTTAAATTCAGTCATCCTGCAGAAACATCTTTTAGCACCTGATACTGACATCAGCCCTTGCTTCACAGAAAGAGTATATTGTATAGTCATGATCTACAGCCAGGTCTCGGACGATTCCTAGGGTAAAAGAGCATCCAGTACATTGGCATATAAATTCATAAATAATTTGGGACGTGGCTGCCAAAGAACTTGCCGTCTCTAAACTTCATTTGCTGCTATAGCAGCTGTCACCTCTGCTGGTACATATAAAGAGGCCAGGGACCTGTGTGACACGAACTGGCCCCATGGGGCTTCTAGACACTTTGTGGAAGCCCTCCGACACTGGGATAGACTGTGTTGTGTGTGTGAGGAGTGGGATTACTTCAAAAATGTTGGCAGTGCTGCGAGTGTTATAGCCTCCCAAAGCAGTATTTTCACAGCATGGGTCTGTGCTGCATACATGGCAGAGTGGCATCAAAGCTTCTCAGAACAAAGTTTTAAGATGCAAGGTCCCCCAGGACAGCACTGAAGGATACGTGGGGCAGAGAGAGCCAATCCTGCACAGCCTGACCCATAGAACCTCTGCACATATGGGAAATAGTCCCAGAGCCCTGACCTACATCTGCGCAGTAGAGGGTTACACCACATGAGCTTGCTCAGTTGTTTCAGTGATGTGGGTTCTGGGGATGTTTACATTTGCAGACCTCTTTGCTCAAGGTGGCTTAATCTCATGACTTTTTTAAAAGATGCTTGCAACCCCAGAGCAAAGCAGAGTTCTTGATCCATCACAAAATGTTCAGTTTTGCAGGTGACCGGAGCTGAACACAGAATTTGACATGCCACCTCACCTGTGCCAAGTACAGAGGGACAATCACTGCCCTGGTCCTGCTGGCCACACTATTGCTGACACAGGCCAGGGTGCCATTGGCCTTTTGGCCAGCTGGGCATATGCTGGATCATGTTCAACTGCTCTCAGGCAGCATCCCCAGGTCCTTTCTGCTGGGAAAACAAGGGTTTGCTTCCACTGAGACCCACCTGGATTCCCTTCTTTCTATTTGGCTTTGCCAGACAGGCAAGACAGCAAAAGACAACAACAAATCTTACGTGAAAAGCTTGCAAGGTAAGAGAGAGATTTAGGGAAAGCGGTGCACAAATGAAGATGACGAGTTACTCACACAGTACTCCCTGCAAAACAGCATTTAAATATGATTGAAATGCAGTCACATGTACTCTAGGCATAGAAAATAAAGGCCATATCCCATCTGAATGCTCATATATGGGTAACTTTGCTGGTTAATCAAGACAGGTTCACAGAAAAGCATTTGAAAATAAATTTACTTGAAAGATATATGTGCCTCAATCAATTCCTAGAATGGGGGGGGTGGGGGGGTTGGGGGGGTGGGTGAGAACAGTCAATATCCAAAGATAAATTTAGCAAGAGAGGCCACAGGCCAGAACAAAGTCTCAAAGGTGTGGCTAGACACAGCAGCCCTAAAATTAAGATTCAAGCTCCAGAGACAAAATATTATATCCCTGTATAAATATATCTTACACACAGGATGAACCATTTTGCAAGTTAAAAGAACTAATCAAGGCACGGCTTACGGTCATCTTAGATTATCACACAAACTCCCATCTGGCTTTATAACCTGGGGATGACAACAGTGGGCAATTGTTGTCATCCCAATTGTTGAAGAGCAAATCAGCTGTAGCTGGTTGCTTTATTTTACTGCAGGCAGTCTGAGTCACACTTCTGACCATATCCATGCCTAGGGTGCCAGTTACTGCTTTGAAGAGAGTAAAGGAGTGTTGATCCATACCAGGAAGGTGTTAGGGGGCAAAACTGCATCTTCTGTTGCTGTGGTGTGACAAAGTGCCACACAAGACACTGGCCCTGAGTCAAGTATTATGTACATGTTCTGCAAGACCTGAGCTTAGCTTAAAAAAGATGGGTGGGTCAAGAACAGGAGGACAGATGGACATCCTCTCATTGCAGATGGAAAAATGAACTGCAGGGCAAGTCCACAAAGTTTGTGATGGATGAAGTATACCAGCACAGATTTCTCTCCCTCATGCTTCCACTCATCACCTAATGCAGGTGGATGGACAACCTGCTCTCATGCCTAGCAAGCAAAGGCCTTCCATGAGCAGAGGTTTGCTCTCCCTCCTCTCTGTAATGCTTCCTCACAACACCCCTGGGGCAAAATCACCGCCCTCACACAGGAGACTGCAAAGCACAGATGGGCACTGCTCTACCACTGCACCTCAGTGCTCTAAAAACATTTTTCACTGTGCTCTGGAGGCTGATCTTATTTATTCTGCCTGACTTTGAATCACACAAACACACTTGATCTCCCCCCTCCCACAGTGCATGCTTCATTCAAACTCCTTAAAGACGGTTGTTAACGCAAGTGGCATTTTTAGAACTGCACTGTATGGGTGGTGTGTGCTCCTCCAGCACGAGCTGCTTATCAATCACTTAATTGGGATGTCTTGGTCTTCACCCAGATGGTCCCTTTCAGCAGATAGCATTGTGTTTTAAAACTTCGGATAATTATAGCCCTGTAAATGGAGAGTGCAAGATTTGTTGGCTGCAGCCAGCTCATCTTTCTTCAGTAACAGCCTCATTGTCTAGTCATTGCCATATTCACAATGGGATGAGATCCTTGCAAATGGAGACACCCATTTAAAGACTCCTCAGCTGGGTAAACAGTAGCAGGAGCCTAGCTGATAGTAACTCCAGGAAGGATTAAAATCTATTAGTAAGTTTGGCTCTGCTGTTTTTCTTTCCTTCCTTCCCTGGGCACACAAAGTAGAAGGGATGAATCTAGCATCTATGTTGCTCTGTTAGCTGATTTAAAACATATTTAAAACCTGATTAGGCCGGCCAACAATACCCTGTCAGCACTTTGCTTTTTATTCTTTTTAAACAAAACCAATTAAGAAGGGTCCTGAGGGAAACGGGCCCATCATTTCTCTGTGGTGAAAATGCAGCTTCAAGCAGGACTCAGGCATTTTTGCCAGCACATTGCCTTCTCGTCTCCGATCAGCCCGCGGCTCAGCTCCACTCAGGCCCTCCGGGCTGGCTCCCTCCTGGCTCCCCGCATCCAGGGGGGCTGCGGCAGCTCTGCTGTGCCTGGGCAATGCCACTTCCCTTCCCTGTCCCCTGGGCACCAGCAGCGACTCCGTGGAGCCGCTGCTGCCTGGCGTCAGCTCACGTTCTCTGCATCGCATCACAGCACAGGGGGGCTGCCCGGCTCTGAAGTTTAAAAATTACCTTTGTCAAAGGGGAAGATTAATCTCTAAACAAATGGATGGGAGGCAATAGTGGAGTGCTGACATGGCGTATGTCTTTCAAAGACAGAGTTAATGCGCGCAAGTGAAAACAACTGCTATTCAGATTCTGCTGAGCACTCCAGCCAGGGAGGTCTGGCACCCTGGGCTACCCTGGACACAGGGTGCCTTTGTTTAAGGACACCTCAGTTAAAGGAAAAACTCACGTAAAACACAGTCTAGAAAATAAAACATCGTGGTCATTTTGTTAAAAAAAGAAATCTGAATTCTTACTTCTTACAGGGAAAAAACAGACGTGCCGCTTTTTTTATTGCTTTGCAAGCCAGATTTTCTGATTTTCTGTAGGACTCCATGGATGGCTGGAGAACAGGCTGTATCATGGGAGTCAGAGGGAAAGTAATTTTTCATCGGCCTTCATCTTTGTTTACAATTTAATTTGTTTAAGAAAACACCTATCCATAAAAACATCCACACAACAGAATTAGCACTTCATTTGTTTATGAGACAAGAAACCCCAAAGCTCACTTCTGAAACCTTAATGCAAAACCACAGGACATGAGAATCAACAGAGATATTTTTAAAGTTTAAATAAAATGCTTGTTTTGTTTTGGAGCATATGCAAAATTACAGACCCTGCTTGCCACTTATGCAGAAGGTTTAAAAAGTATATTTTTCCCTTTCATTCAAGACACTGCTATAAAAGGTTACTTAATTTAGGCATTGACTTTTTCAAGAACATGTAGATAAAGCTATGAGTTGACCACAGTGTTTAAGAGGCAATGAAGTCTACTCAGAAATTATGTATTAGGGCCGGGCATGAGAATGTTAACAGCGCTTCCCATTCAAATTTCTTTCAGCAAAACCTTCTCAGTAAAGCTGCATGCACAAATTAACAATAGGTGGCTTTTGAAGCAACAGTTTGGAAGGTCACCAGAAAGGTACTGACTTCACAAAGACTCAAGTATATGAGTAACTCCTCTGAGTCAGTGTCTTGTCACACAATGCACCATGCTAAATTTGGGCAGGAACTGGGTTACAGGCTTCAGATTTTTAAAGAGTTTCAGCACAATCCATCTCTGTTCCTGCTGTCACAAGTCACCACACTGACTGCACCTTCTTGGCAGGTTCATGTGAAATGCTGAGAGCAAAACTTGAATGATTGCTCAGACCCATGGGTTCCTGCATGGCATTTATCTCAGCAGCAACTTGGTGCCTCCCACCAGTGTCTTCAGCAACATGACTAACATCAGTCACATATCTACTCCCATCATCTTTTCCCGGAGGTAGAAGTGCTCACAGGACACATTTTTATTTTGGACTATGTGTGCATGTGCACACACTTGCACTCATGCCTGGACATGGCTAACCAATGCTGTTTGTGTGAGACTGAAATCCAAAAAGTGGGGAGCAGACTGCAACATCAGTTGTGATTTCTCAGCTATATCAAGGACTTAGCTGGAGTTTTTGCATGGAGGAAGCCTGCAGGCCTGTTTATTACTGCTCTGACTTCAGTGGGGCTAGTTACCACACTTAAGTCTTTGTGAAATTGCAACGTTGCATCTGAACTTCGTGGCTCATGTTACATTTCTGACACTGAAAATAATCATTGTGTTATCGTTTGCATTGTATTGTTTCATAATTATGGTATCTTTATTGCATATGTTATTTATTTCCACCAGTAGAGGAAAAAGGAAAGTTAAGGTTTCCCCCTACTATTGTTCCTGATTAAACTATTTGTTTACGTAACATTGGAAAATTGTAACAAAATCATCTAGGAAAAACAAGCTGCTCCAAAAGAAAATACAGATTTTTCCTTAATCTGAGGATTACATTTAATTTACTTGATTTAAACAGACATGCTTTACTAGGAGCAGCACAGTGAAATTTGTTCATGGCACATGCTAAACAAAACAAGCTCCCTGTAGGATAAAGAAAAAATGTTTATCTAAAAACAAAGGGTTTTTTATTGTTGCTCAGTCAGTTCAAACAGCAATAAGTTTATACAAACATAGCATTGACATAGTTTGCTACTCATAAAATGTTGATGTTTGCCCTGATAGCCAATTAATAGAATAAAATCCCTGTGTTTGCTTGATCACTCAGTGCATTATCAAACATTTTTTCTCAGTGATGAGGTTGCTCCCAAACTAATGGAATTATTTTATTACATTTTGAATACAATAATGTTAGACTAATAATGTCAGTAATTGAGAGTGGCAGCTGAGGATATTGGATAGTTGCATGCAATTAAATAACTTTTTAATATATCAGAATTTTATCAACAGTAGCATATATTTCATTTAATCCTATCCTGATTGGTTTGCATTTCACCTTAAATATGCAAAACAAGCTTTTGGTTACTATTGTTTTAAAGTACTTCGGCAGACTGCAAATTCGTGACGGTTCACTAAAACACACAGCTCATTTCTCACCCATATTTGGCTTGGATTTTATTCCTTCTAAGCTGATACAGCTCTCACACACCGTATCTGTAAGCAAACAGGAAAAATCCCAAGATACCATCACAAGAAACAACCTGGAATAAAAAGAAAACCAGAATTTAGCAAACCCTTGCTATACTCCAGCACTAATGAGGCAGCATCTCCTCCAAATTAAAAAGTAACGGTAGACTGACTGGAAAAGAAGAAGGAAGAGAAAGGTGAGGGCAGTGGCTGCTTTTCTTAAGCAGGCTGAGACCAGTATTTTGCAGAAGTGTGCCAGAATTGACAGCTTGCACCTAGACACCTTTGCATTTGCAGGAGGGTGCTGGTCAGAAGCTCCAGCTCCGATCATCCCCTACTCTCTCAATCAGGCACCTACCCCTCACCACCATTTTGACTTTCAGTTTTATTAATTAAAAATGCTTCAGAGACTTAAGGGCTTTTTAAAACCTTTTGCAATGATGAGACCCGTTAGATACAGTCAGGGTGACCGCTGACTCAGGCAGATCAGAGCTGAGCATTCAGACTGCACAGGGCAACTGCTCTCACGTGCAGTACATGCAAAGCTCACCAGAGCTTCCCTGCTCTGCTTCCCCCTCACACCCCTGACCTCGGCTGCCCTTCCCTGACTCACCCTCGCAGGAGGCCCTTGTAAACAGAGATAAGCAAACTTCAAAAAGTCCAGATTCTGTTTGGGTAAGTGCCTGAAAGTTCAGAAACTGGCCTGGAAACACAGTGAGAATTGGCTGTCTTGGGAGGCAGCCAAACATTCTCCAGTGAGGCTGGGCTATAAACACTTCAAGAATAGCCTCTCTCATCGTATTTTGGTGGTATTTGTTTCTCATCCTGTCTGGCTGGGAAAGTAAAGTATCACAAAAACAAAAGGGCTCAGGAATAAATCTACAGGCCTGCTTCTCTCTGGTCTTGTGCCCGCGACCCAGGCAATGAGGGAGCAGCGCTTTCTGCCAGCTTTGCCCACATTGCACACACTGTGCAAGGGCAGGCAGCGGTGACATGGTGGGGGTCTCTTTTTTGGAACAGTGAGTACATGTTATGGCTATGCCAACCAAACAGGCCTCCCACAACAGGCCTCATTCTCCTTTATTTCATGCCTGGTACCAAAGCTAAGCCAACAGAAAATGGAGATTCAAGAAAATAAAGAGGAAGGCAACAATTTTGCCAGGTGAAATTTCCTATGTCAGCTCACTGTGGTGGTGAGACGTGTCGGGGCAGGGGCAGGACTTTGTGAGACCGGGCACAGGAGAAGGAGGGGCACCTGTCCTGCTCAGCAGCAGCCAGTGATATATGTGAAACCACAGCCAGAGACCTTGAACATTGAGTTAAAGCATCTTCGCACTGTATGGAAACAAACACTTCTCTGCTTTTAGGAACTGAGATGAGTCACTGTATTCATTCAGCCTACAGTCAAAACGAGCTCTTCTTTCTGAAGCTCACTCCCAGCTCGATCTAGGGCATCATCAGCTCAGAGCACTTATTCTGGCGTGGGCAATGATCCGGAGGAGCGTAACCACATCCCTCCACCTTGGGGCAAGTCACACCATGTCCCCTGCCCACAGCACACATTTACCATGAGTGGCGGCACACCAGGGAGGATGCAGCTGTCACCAAGGAGAAGGCCAAGGCAGGACTGCAGAGCGAAAAGAGCAGAGAAAACAACAGCCCCGGACAACAAAGAAACGCTTGCAGGAAGAGGGGAGTGTATGAAACCTGTCTGGTGTGTCTCACGCATGGCTGGCACCAGAGGTTGAGCAAGATGCCTGCGAAGCACACGCCTGCCATCGGTGTGTGGTTTCTCAGCAGTCTGGGGGCTCTGCAACCACCTAGAGTGGTGCAAGTGTGTGTGGGGAGGATGTCACTCTTGCACTGTTTCACCCCAAAATGAGGCCTGCCCTCCCTTTCTCTCCTTGCTGCAGACCTAAGTCTCATTTGACCCTCTCATCTGAGCCTGTCTGACTTGGAAATCTGGAAGAAAAAAACAAGTCAAAAAAAACCCCAGAAACAAGCAGTTTTCTGACAGCTTGAACCTTTGGCTCTCTTCCTGCAGTTAGGGCACACAAATGTGCTCTGACAGCATTTCTGGATAGTCCTCTGTCCCATCTGGAGTGGAGAGGGCCACGTCACCTACTCCAGGGCAGCCAGGTCCCAGAGATAGTGGGAATGGGACCTTCCTGGGATGTCTTTCCAAGCTGTGTGCAAGATAGTCACATGAACTTGAGGGCCATAGACAGCAGTGCTGCCCTGATTCCATCAGCAGGATGTGGAAGAGAAGCATTGCTGCTGGCAGTTCTCATGACATGAGCATCTTGACATGAGCATCGCCTCCTGTGTGACAAGCAAGGTGGTTTTGGGCTTCTGGGCCCTGCACTCTCTGCCAGGAAGCCAAGTGGAGAGCCAGGCACATGGGATGCCAGCACCCCAGTGACAGCACCCACTCATCACCTCTGTCGGAACACCTGACCCTTCAAAACAAGATCCTAATCTCGCCTGCCTCTTCTGAAGTGAGTGCTTGAGCTTACGGATGAGAGGAGCTTGTGGTGAGGTTATTTATAGCTGCAGCAGCTTCTGCGACAGTGAATAGTAACAGTGCAACGTGAAACCGAGCCAAGCAAAAGTATTTTTCATTGAAAAATAGATGACAGCTTGTTTGTACTATCGTAGGGGAAAGGATTATGAAAACGAGCAGTGGCGGCAGCAGGTTTTCAAAGAGCAGTGTCTTGACTTGGGTTGTTGGCCCTCATTTGGGGCACCTGCCAGTCCTCCACAGCAGCAGGAGTCCAAACTTTTGCCTCTGCTGAGCAGTGAGCCCCGTGGTACGTGTGGTGTGGAGAGTGGGGTCCCTCAGTGTGGGTGTGCCACCCCAGGGAGCACTGTCTGGAGGTTGCAGTACACACAGAGGGGCTCAGCTTTTTTTCTGACTCAACACAGGCACATCAGCCTTGGCCCTTTCATGCAGCCCATAATGCTCTCTGCACAAAGGAACATCCCTGTTTCAGGACAAGGCTGTTCCCCAGCTGCATATGCAGGCAGAAGGCTGCTGATCTTGGCCAACCACCTCTGCACCTCCAGCTAAGATGTTTCTACCATCCCTGTAGACTTACAGAGATGGCAGAAACACATCTGCTTCTGCCTTTATAAGCTCCTCTCTTAAACAAGGCTATTTACTCTCTCCTGCCTCTGCAGCATTGGGATGCTTCAAGATCTGTGGTTATCAATGCTACACAGGGAAGCAGCAAGGGTTATCTCATTACTTTTCCATTCCTTGATTTAGCAACCTTCCCTTGATTTGGATTCATAGCCCTGGGAGTTGGCTTACCAGGCCATCTGATGAGGAACACAACAGTAAGATACTACCATCCGGGCACTGCTCCCCCTTCCCTCCCTCCCGCAGGCGAGGCCATGTGAGAGGAAGCGGGGCTGCTCGCACTCCTTCAGCTGAGTCAGGCTCGGTCTGCCCCCATGCCTGCGCCCACCCGGCATCACTCACCCACCCGGCACCACCCATGGAGGTGAGCGGCTTCTGCACCTACGGAAAGGAGAGTGACGCTGAGCACTTCTCCATAAGAGGAAAAATCTATGCACAGATTTAACAAATCTCCTGTGATATTCAACTGATGCCAAGGGAGGGATCTATTTTCTGTTACCTCGTAGGCTTCTGTGCTCAGTGCATTGCTGTTAGAGCCCTCCCCAAAGCAGAGAATGACCTAGCCAGCTTCATGCAATGTGGGAGGAACCAGAGGCCAACTAAGAGATTACTTATTGAACCTGTGCTCCCCACCCAAAAGGAATGTAGAGCTGGGGCTGACCCCCTCCCAAACCTTGCAGGGGAAGATCCCACTGAGTCACTGCTGGCCCCAGGGAGAGGCAAGGCTGAGGCCAGGGTCATGCTGCAGAAGGGAAATATACCTGAATCCGTAGAAAGGAGGGGGTTCCTCTTATTTGGTAGCTGCGTGATGGCATTTTCCCAGCAGCTATTTAAGGAGTTTACAGAAAGGAGATAGAAACTGATGAGGAAGCCTTTTTTTTTTCTTCTCACTGTGGCAGTCATCCTTGTTCCATGAGACACCTTTGAAAATATATTTAGTGTCATACTGCTCTATAAAGTGAGAAAGCATTTATCATCTTCACTTAGCAGTCAGGAGTTGGCAGAAGCAAAAGATCAGGTTGTGCTCATATATACATGTATTTTTTAACTGAATGTATTTTGGACATCTCCATTTATGAGGGCTATGCTTTAGCCAGCTGTCCTGCTATAGTTCTTTCCAAACGGAAAAGAGGAATGGGAAGGGAAAGGGGAAAGGGGAAAGGGGAAAGGGGAAAGGGAAAGGGAAAGGGAAAGGGAAAGGGAAAGGGAAAGGGAAAGGGAAAGGAAAAGGATCACACCTGAGGCAGACAGGAGTACTGACACATCTTCCTGTGCTCCTTCATGGTCACTTCCCATCTGCTTCATGAGCATGCTGGACATAGCCAAAAACTCTCCATCAATCCCTAGTCCCTGGGAGCTCTTATGAGGCTGAGATGTGTGTAAGGATTGATCCAGGAGGATTTAATTTCAGCTGGAATAAGGGAAGGTCATCATGGCTGTGGATCTCACTAGGCACTGCAGCAGATGCTCAGGTCATAGGGCAAGATATGAGAGTGTATTGATGCTGTGGGACAGGCATTCCCAAACTGTAGCTTACAGCCTGACAGAGGTCTCCATTAGGGACACTGTAGAGAGCCTGAAGGATTGCACAAGGATCCCCTCTTGCTCCCACATCCAAATTCTCATGAGAGTGGCTGGGAACACAGTTCTCCAAATCCCTTCTTGTGTTCTCACAGCAAGTAATATCTGTGAAAGCCAGAGAGGAGCTGTGTGTTAAAGATTAAAGGTTCTCTTAAGCCAATGAGCTTCCCAGACTAGCAGGATTTATGGCATGCTCAGTCACATCCCTGCCAAGCTTTTTGACTCCTGGTTCAAATAGCCAGACCCCTACAAACAGCCAGATCGTCTCCAGATTTTCATCTAAAATCCAAGGTAAGACTTGTATTTCCGGTTTAGACCCTCTGGGTCTTACTTTGAATGCTCTGCCACTGCATTTCCTTTATGGGAGAGGTAGGAAGGGGATGCACACTCCCTGGAACAAAAAGGGTAAAGGACTGTGAGTCATTCAAAGCCAGTACAGTGCACAATATAAAAGAAGCTTGAAAACCTCCTGACCCCCAGAATTTATTGTCCATTAGAGTTTCTCCTTCATTCCCACTGGGAAAAGCTCCTCTGACATAAAACACTCCTATATTTTGAGTAGACACAAATAAAACAACAGCTTACCCTGGCCTGAAATGGCTCTTTTTTTCCCTGCAATCTCACAAGCCTTTATTTCTGAAGACAGATTTGCCCTCAAAGCAATTGTACTTTCAGTGTTGTCCCTAAAGTAGGTTTCTTTCACTCAATATGACAAAATTGCTCATGCACATGTGCTAATCTTGATCCAGCTCATTATGTCATCATTTACATAGACAAATTTCCATGAAGTGCCTTTTTTAGTGTTACACTCATCTAAGGTAACTCTAGGCTATATTTTCATTCCATCAACTGTCACCAAGTTATCACTTAACCGTACACTCTATTACAAATTCTTCTTGAATCTACTTGAACAATTAGTTGTCAATTGAAAATGAATTTATAATATTCTCTTCCTAAAGATTCTTCATTTCTTCATTCCTCTGGCACCCTCTTGTCCTGGTATCAAGACCAACCCTTAGTTGCTGTGAACTTTTTTGCGAATATTTAACTTCATGTGACAACAAGACCTAGTGAGATGTTGGTTTGAATTATCACCTCACACCTTTATGAAGCTCACAGGATCAGGAAATTCCGTGAACTGAGTTCTATTTGCAACTCTGCCAAAAAAAATGCAGCTCAAGTTTCGTTATATGTGCTCACAGCCTGATAAGTCATTATGGACCAGGGATAACATAAAATAAAACCACAAAGTGATAAACAGTGGTGTAATATAAGTAACCCTCAAGCAGAAGAAATACGATATATCAAGAGTAAGACCAGCCAAATGAAAGATCCCCAATAATGGAAATGACCTGTGAGCTGGCCTATGAGCTCCACACATCTGTGCTCTTCAGAAGTGCAGGAGGGGCCTAGGATCAGCTCCAGTTTCTTGACTCTCAGGTTAACCCACATCATCTGCACAGACAAACCACAGAGGGAAATGAGCCAGGCAACTCTGCAGTGATCCTTCTGGCTGATATATGAGCTGGAAGAGTAGCCATTGAGCAGAGCTGAGTGACAATCGTTTTGTTGGCCCCACTGGAATTGCTGTCATAGTTAATATTTATCCCACCTCATAAAGGAACGGAAAAAAACCCAAATCAACAAGCGAAAATTTGAGGACGGGAAAAAGGGAAAGAGATAAGTCAGATCTGCTGAATCAAAATGCTTGGGAAATTTCCAAGTGTTTCCCCTAAAGTATTACAAATGGACAAATTTGTTTTACTGTAAATTAATTTGGAATGTGAAACGGGAAGGCATTTCCAAATTGGAGAAGTAATGTTCAACTTAGCCTTTAAATGAGGCATGTGGTGGTTAAAAAAAATTTCTACAACATTTTCTTTATCCTGTGTTTTCCCTACGATAAGGAGAATTCAGTCCTTGCAATAAGGGGGAATTCAGCTGTGTATTTGGGATAGACTTGGTCTTTTCCTGCATCTGGACAAATTTCCAAAGCATTTTCAATGTTGAACACCTTTCAAGAGGTCTTGAAGCCATTGCAGTCTGCTGTCCCTTCAGCAGCTGCTGTCCACTTGCAGCATCCTGCCCTTTCCTCTCTGGCAACATGGGCGAGATGGGAACTTTCCATGGGCCATCTACTCTAAAAAGGAGTGCCTGGCTGGCACTGCAGGATGCTGTCAAACCCACGGAGGCTGGGCCCTCCACAGCTGCCTCTCCAACCTGAGAAGTGGCTGTATTTGCAAAGATTGCTGCAGGGAGCAGCTTTGCTTGAAAGAGGATGGACTGTCCTGAGCCCAGTGTAGGTCTTGGTGCTTGCAGATGACTGATAAAATCCTTCACACGGTTTGGAAATGGAGAAACAAGATATCCAGATGTGAAAAATATCCAACCATTTGGATGTGTGTAGGAGACAAGAAAAGCTGTAGAATCTCTTATTCCTAATCTGAGATTGCGCTGTTCCTGTGGTGAGAGTATACAGAGACCCAACCCTGTGGGAGACACTGACTGTGAAAGCAACCTGACAAGCACAACACCAGTGGCTCTTCCCCCTGGACCCTTCACTGGATGTGCCACAGTTGTCCTTGCAGCAGACCACGGGGCTGCACTGCAGCAAGCACCCTGCATGGCTGGCCATCTCCATCCCACAGCACTTCCCCAAGCACGCACCAGATGCAACAGCAACATGCCCTCCTGCAACCTGGCATGTGTCACAAGATGTTGAGAAGCCTTTGTGCAGCCCCAGTCTGTCTTCAGCTGTTATAATCCGGAGCAAAATGTGCACAACAGCATTAACATCAAGTTAAAATAAATCAAAATGGGCATCATTTTCATCCTGCCTGGCTCATGTAGCAGCAACAAACTAACAAGTACTAACCCCAGAGCTGTGAACATTTTGTTGTTAGCACCATTGGTGATTTATAAAGAAACAAGCAAGATGTTGCTTGTGCTGGGAAGACTCAATGTAGAAACAGGAGATAAAACACATCAGAGTTTATCCAGTACTGCAGGAAGGGGTTGAGGGGGAAAGAAGATATTTTTGCATCATGGTCATGCGAAAGGCAAATTTCACATGGATTTTCAGGCAGACTCATAAATCAATCCATGTTCTCTCTAAAAGTTCATGGTCTTTCACAAACCTCCCAGTGAACCAGGGCTGAGTTTGGAGACTGTAAAGAAACCTGAAGCCAAGCAAGTTTCAACTAAATTTAAATTTTGCTCTCAATATTTTCTCAAGTCTAATTAGTTTATTTAGGAGTTTAGGCAAGTACAGCTGTGTCTTTCAGGAGTAAAAAGAAAAAAAAGTTCTGACAAATCAAATACACCACACAAAAAATAAGTACAAAAAATCTTTACAAAATTTAAATTGTTATTTCCTTGTGTTAATTGTGTTATTTGCAAAGGTTTCAGTTAAGGTATGGATTCAGCTTTCATTTCAACACCTGATTTTTATTTGTTCATGGTTTTTCCACCCTAGGAAACACAATGTGCTGGTCTTAGTTGTGGCATGGCCTGCTTGTTTTTGTTCAGGAAGGCATAATGGTTTCAGACCCATGTTAATAAAGCAGTCAGAAGAAAATCTTCTCTTTCCTAGCTGCAAAATAAAAATAAAATCATAAACTCACCTCGAGAGAACAATTTAAATATATTAGATCTTGCAAAAATATTCCTATGCTTTCTATGTTTGCCAGTGCCCACCTCATCTTATAGTTACAGTGGGAGTGCTTTGAAGTAGGAGCTGATTTAAGGGTTTAACTCCATGTTGCTTAAAATACAAAAACACAGTCTGTGCCCACATCTGAACTTCCAGGGTGGATTGCCACTAGGCTGAAGTTCCAGCAGCATTTAACCGGGCAGGTCTGTAAGGCCAGCACAGACGTCCCCAGGTGCAGCCCCACTGCACTGCTGGCCCTGCTGCACAGGGGCAGGTTGCCGCCTGCCTCCCTGGTGCAGCTGCAGTGCCTCTGGGGGCTGTGGGGTAAACCTCAAGGCCAGAAGTTAATGAAGGACAGGCAGCCATGTGTGTTTGCAGCTCTGGCATGCCCGGTGCTGTGGTCAGTGCAGTGGGATCACAGGTCCAGCTGCCTGCCTCATCCCTGGCCTCCTTGTTGCCCCAGCATTGAGGAAGCTTATAGATGAAATACAAAAAGCAGTACCATAATGACAAAGTATTTTCCTCCTTTAGCAAAGCACAGACCTTACCACCAAGATCCCAAACACCCAGCCCTGGTCCCTGCACCTGCTGCCGAGGGGCACACCAGGTTCCAGCTCTGCAGGATGCTGAGCAGGGCATCTCAGGACAGAGAAACAAGGGAAATGGGTGACACACACCCTGTGGTCCTTCACCTGCTGGGACTTGCCAGGCCAGGCTTTCCTCCCACCCATCCTCCCAGCACCACATCCCTTTTGGTTCCCAGATGAGGATGGCGAGGGAGGCAGCCCTCGGCCCTGCTCCCTCGGTGTCGCTGCTGAGATGGTGCTTTCGCCTACTGAGTGCGATGATGGGTGGGTTTCCCCACACCTCCCGCAAAAGTTGTTTTTGCAAAGGCTGCTTTTATTAGCCCAGCCTTTAAAAGCAGAAGTTATCAGGGCATAAATCATCCTGTGACTTGTCGAGAAGCCTGCGAGAGGAGATAAAGGCAAGACAGTTTGACAAACCGTTGGGAGAGGGAGGAGGAGGAGGGGGCAAGCAGGGAAGGAGAGGCAAAGGAGGGAGCCAGGCCGCCGACAGATTATGTCATAGGTCAGCCGAAAGGATGCAGAAAAGATCAAGGAGCTGTTTCCAAACTTTCTGAGGCTGGCTCTGACTGCACGTACTCACTAAAGAGCTGGGTGTAATAAATATGGCACTCACAGAGAGCATTACATCACGTACAGGGAAAAGCCAGCAGATGAACTCACACCATAAACCCTTGGCTTGGTATCCAGCCAAGCTCAAGCAGACAACCCCGTTATTACGGAGCTGACAGAGCTCTGCACGTTGCTGTGGCTTTACCCTTCCACTTCCTGCCACCTCCTCCAGCACAGCCAACACTTCCTCAGTCCCCCTCTGTGCCCCTGCAGTCCATCCCAGGCACCCATAGCCAGCCACACAGTGCAAAACAGCAACAGCAAACCAAACATTTGGCACATTTTAAAAACATGATCCTCTATTTCCAGCACACTTTCCTCACAGCAGCTCAGTTTGGTTTTTTTTTAGTTTTCCTAGTGAATTTGTCAACCATTAATGGCTCTAAAAGACAGACCAAAATTTATAGGCAGAGATAATTTGGTTCTCTTTTAAATTAAAGTTCTCATATCTGTTGGGCAGTATTGACAGTCATAAAGAGGGGTTAAATTTAATTTAGCACACAAAATCCCTTTTACAGCAAAAGGAGGGTTGAGAGTTAAGTCTATATCTGGTGTTTCTCCTTAGAATTTCCAAATAGCTTATAGGGGCTGTGGAATATTGTAACAGGGAAAACTGCAGTGGGACTCAGATCCCAGCACCCCCAGTACCTCTTTTCAGAGGCCTTGGTGAGGAGGAGAGGCACAGCAGGCCTTCCCACTACCTGGCCCAGAAAGGCGGCTGCCAGCAAGCCTCAGCCCCACCACAGGGCTGTAGGCATTGCAGCTCTCATTCTGGTTCAGCCTCAACATCTTATGGTGCTGTGACATGGCTTTCTTCAGGGGTCTTCTGAAAAAAAAGTGAAATATTGGTCTCAGGATGAGCCAAACTCCCCTGCTGGGGCCTTTTCTGTCTAATGTCTTCTTTCTGTCAAAATTATACTTGATCGGGTTTCGTTATTGTTGTTTTTAACTTTCACCTCTGCCTCAGCAATTCCATCTGGTAGGTCATATTCCTCTCTCTGATTGCTTTTTGGATAAAAACATGCTCACTGGGGCCTGTTTGGAATTAGTTTTTTCTTTTTATTTCCACTAGCTGCTCAGCTCAACCCCATCGTTTCCCTGCCTTAACACAGACGGGGTCAACGCACCTTTGCCTTGCTGGCACATGCATTGAAGTACTGATTCCCATGTGTTACAACAACCCCATTCCACTTCTAACAATCTCCAAGGGGGAGTCATTTACAGGGACTTGAACTGAAAAGCCCAAGTTTCATATCGTCATCTTGCGTGTGCACTAGTGCAGATATTAAATCAGCTGTGATAGGAGGAAAAAAAATACTGTCTTGGCTATGTCCCCAGGACATTCTCAGAAGACTGATGATGTACATCTGCCTTAATGGTCTGGGTCTGAAATAATTAAAGACCACTATTCTTTCCCTTCCATTAATTTCACAGAGTATCTGGAAACACTTTTTTTTAAATTTAGAATTTTATGCCTGCCTTGTAAGAACACCATCCCCAATAACCTCATTTCTACCTAGCACAATTACAGCAGCTTGACCGCTAAGGTAAAACGAGAGGCTGAAACACTACTGGCTACTGCACCGCTGCTGTTCACGCTCACTGGCACTCTTGTGTTATGACAGGGTGGAACAGAAGATTTCCCACCCTGACTGCAAAAAAACCTCCTCTTCAAGGTTACATCACTGGCTTGCTCTTCATGTGGTTGCAACATTCAAAGGTCTGGAGCCTTTTCAGAGGGTGTACAGGCAGGTCAGCCATGCAAATTCTCCTCCAGTCATAAAGATGATAAACTGGCTTGAAGAAGGCAGGACTTGGGCAACAAACCAGTTAAACAACTAGTCAACCAGTGGATGGGTTAACTACAGGTGATAAACCTAGTGGCTTCTTAGAGCTCTTAAGAAGGTAGAGGAAAACAAAATAAAGCAGGAGGTGTTTTAAAGATGTTTTCAGCCAGTTAGCTGATATGTGACAGCCAGGTGTCACAGGGGCAGACCCCAGGGAGCCAAAACTCTCCCCTCTATGGGAGAGGGAACGACAGCTAGTGGAACCTATGCAGCTCTGCATCGCCCTGTGTGATCTAGGGCCAAGCAATGCACTGGCAAAGCTACTGGGCAATAGGCCTGGACCCCAGCTGAGGTTAAAAGGTATTCTTGAGGAGATATTAAAAAGATCCCTTTTCTGGCAGGAAACCAGAGAAAAGAGCAGTTCCCCTCTGATCTCTTCTGCTTCTCACCTTGCATTCCTTTCCTCTTTCCTCAATCTTCTCTGTCATGGGTACTCCTATAGATACCACAGGGATGGAGGGCTAATGCTCACTGTTGTCCCAAAGGTTGGGAAGGAAGACTGACCCTCAATTATAGATGCTGTCTTGGAGAAGCAGCAACATGCCCCTTCAAACACTTAAAACCTTCTAATTGAAAAATATTAAGTCTTCTAGACAGGATGCTAAGTAAAAGTAGATTTTTTTTTAAGCAGTAACCTGAAAAATAGCGATTCCCAGCCCATTTTTTATTTTGCCTAACTTTTCTTTCCTTGTTTGTACATGTCAATATTTACAAGCTCTACCACTTCTTGGATTATTTATTTTCCCTGGCCTATTTCACTGAATGAAAAATCTCTCCAGCTCAGGACTTGACAGTTTGTTGCTGATATCCATCTTTATTAACTTCACCGCTGCAAAAACCCAACAACAACCATATATAGTAATAAAAAAAACCCACCTCACCCAGAATGATGTTTAAATCGGGGGGGGGGGGGGGGGGGGGGGGTGGAGAAGGCAGGGCAGAATTCTCCAAAAATAGCCAGTGGTTTTCACACGTTCATTTTTGTATGGATATCACTGAAAGTCACTTCTCCATCCACTTCATTAGCAGTCAGTAAACTCACTGACAATCAGCAAGAGAGCTGCTGTTGCCACACCTGGGGGGATGGCAGGGAGGGTGGCTTTTCTCACCTCCCTGCATCCCACCTTTTTCTGCAGAAGGGCGGGACCAAAAGGTCTCAGAGCTACCAGGCTTCCTCTCCTCAACCCCAGTGAACTCTGAAACGCCAGAGCTGGGCAGACAGTACCACTTTTCTGGATCGCTTTTAAATTTGGCCTTTGAATGACAATGAGCTGCCCACTTTTAAAATATTCCCTGTAATGTGTAACACAGGATGACAGAAAAGGGTTTTTCCTGTTCATTAAATGGCTTGCAGCTCAGGCCCACCTCCATTTCACAGTTCACCCTCAACAAATGGTACTTATGGATGATCTGAACTTCCCACAAGGTGTTTTCAGCACTTCTCCGGTGGAAATTGTTGTTCTCTAAGAGGAGCTATTGGAACAACAGGCTGTGCTGGTGGGTCTATCCTCTTCAGCTCAACATCCACCATTTTGGCTCAAGCAGAGGATTTGGCAGAACCTTGCTGCCTTTGCACCAAATGAATCAGAGCCCACCCCCGTGCTACATCTGCCACTCAAAACATGGGCAAAGCCATCTTTAATCAATCTGGCTAGATTGAGCCCATCCTTTCACATTTTCCCTGTGTTTTCAGAGCCAGAGCACAAGCAAGACAGCCTGGCATGCACAGACCTCTTTACACTGGCTCTTTTCATCTCTCTGTCCAGACTTTACAGAGTAATCTAAAAATAAACAAAGCCTCTAGCCCTGATAGTGGCAAAGATAACCTTCCTGCCCTGAGCCAGCCCACAGGGGTGGGTGCAGCTGGGCAGGCAGAGAGGTTAGGGGAGGTGGACAGGAGCTGCTTGCAGACACCCACTCACAATCTCCTCCAGACCCAGTGGGTTACAGGGCAGGGACCTGCCAAGCCCCTGGTGCCACCAACACTGCATACCATGAAAGAGTGGCACCAAACCATTCAGCTGCCTTGATATGAACAGGACTTAGAGACCTGTCTAATCCTAACAGGAGAGACCACCAGATGGTCAGCAAGCTGGGAGGCAGTAACATGCTCACAGAAACAGCATGCTAGCACAGGTCAGCCTTAGCCTTGTGAAAGCAAGCACTCATTTCTCAGTGTGCGCACACCTGAGAGGGGGTTTGATTAAACCAGCTGGTATCCCATTTAGCCTTCCCTTCCTGCTGCCTATTTTCTCTCTTGCCCACTTTTACTTAAGCTTATTTGAAAGCAGATGCATGCCTGGATAGACAAAACTTTTCTGTGAGTATTATCCTTCCTTAGCAGCATTGTCTGCACTGTGAGGGACAAAAAGCCAAAGGGTCTGGTTTGTGCCCCAGCAGCATGGCTCATGCAGACTGACAGGTCATAGCACAATGTATGTGTTTCCAAGTTTGGCAGACATTCACTCCAAAGGGGTTTCCAAATTTCCTCTCTAGCCTCCTGTGACAGCCTTGGATTAATTTTGTCTGGAACAGAAGATTTATTGCCTTTGAGTCATTGTGGTTCACTTATCTGCTCTACATCTTGAACCCAGAGTTCAGGTGGCATTTATCTATCACCCTTCTTATCAATTCACTGTGGGAATGCCCTTGTGGACCCTGCTTCTTTCCCCTGACTACCTATTGCTTCTTACCTATTGCTTCCCCTGACTTTCAGCTACAGCAATCCTACCAGGGAGCCCTTTCAAAAGAATGACTGAGGCTATGTTGGCTGTAGGAGTTTAACAGTATGGGTGGTGAGATTCACAGCATTCCCAGTGCTTCCTCTGAGCATTTCAGGCATGCTAAAGCCAAAATATCAGAACAAAAACTTCCAAGCTTTCGAATAAAATCAGCCTGATACCCAAGTGCCTGACTGCCCCAGTGGCTTTAGCTCTGGTTTGCAGCCAATGTTCAGAAAAATCTGTTTTCCACTTCCCATTCAGATGCAGCTGAAATCCCACCAGCATGGTCCATCCTGGGAGCAGGCTGTGTCTCCACGCCCTGGGACCTGGCACCAGCCCAGATGGCAGGAGCGCTGTGAGAGAGGTTGTTCTTGTGCAGTTCTCATCACTTTGGGCAGAGGTTAGTTCATGGGATTTGGCATCTTCAGATCCAAGTCCAGGCAATTCAACTCAGACTTAAATCTGTTGCCTAAACCCAATTTGGATCTAATTGTTAATGCCTCTGGACAGCCCTGGAGAGCGTGGGAGATTTTATCCTTTCTCCCTGTGTAAAGCTACTCCAAACATTGTGTTGTCAGGTAGTCCATATGTCTGTTTATTTGCCTGCTCACTTCTTCGGACCTGTTCTGATTAATTTCTTGATGGATAGTTACGCCAGGCTTCTGACAGATCCTTCCCACCAGCAGCACTGTCTGGGGACACCCATAAGCTGCTCAGTGGGATGCGTGACTGCAGGAGGGGGAGGAAGGCAGCCACCTAAAGCTCATCCTCCTTCGAGGCTGTCGAAGGCAGTGTGGGGCTGCAGAGGAATTTTCCGATGAGCAGGGAAGTGTCCTCACGCTCCGGCACGGAGTCATCTCAGCAGCACGCAGGGGGAGGGCGGGCTGTGAGTCAGAGCTGCGCGGAGCGGAGCAGCTGCGTCCCGGACGCGGGACCCTGCCTGGGGACAGCCTCGCTCGCAGCCTCGACACGCACAAAAGCAGGGCACTCGCTGGGGCTGAGGATGCAGCGGGTTGTGGTAACTTATTATTTTAAATGCAGGGTTTATTTTGGGAGCTCAGTGTTTAATTTCCCATTCTTTATGACTCATTAAGTCAGGTGAGCCACCTCTATTATTTACTTATACCTTTATATTTCAAGGGCAGGTCCTAAATTGATATTTGCATCAGTTGAGCACCTTCTGAGACCAAGCTCTCTCATTTATCTGTCTGCTTAGCTAGGGATTTATCTTGTGTTCATATGCATACCTCCTCCTAAACAGCAGGTTTCTGGGAATTTGCTTCACAGCCAACATCTAGCTCCAGTGTTCCATGCTGGTCTATAACTATTGGTGCACTAATAGAAAAGAAACTTCCACACATCTTGGTTAGCATCTTTGTTTTAAAAAACACAACTATAAAAGGAAAAAAACAATAGTAAAAAAATTGTGAAGCTTGGGGAGTGGCAATTCTGCCATGTGGCAAAAAAAAAAGATACATTGCCCATGCACTGAACAGCTGAGAACAGAGAAAACTACCAAACAAATATTTTTTAAATCATAAGATGATGACAAAATGATGGCCAAATAAGACTAGCTAACCTTCACTTCAGCTTACACATTTCCTTTCCACAAAACCATTTGAGAAGAAAGAAGGGGCTTCAGAGATGATATCCTCTCCCCCTCCCCTCCCCCAGGCACTTAATCAGAGATTTACAAACCAGTAAATCAAAAGGGACTGTGAAATTCCAGCCAGAGAAAGGAACAGCGAGATTAAGTGGATTAGTCTACTGTACAGGAATCCAAGGAATGCAGCCCGCATGTGCTTTTGTTGTGGATTACTCAGCAGCAACATTATGGTTTTACATCTCCCAGAAACATATGGGCATGTGCACTTGTGCAAACCAACAAGAAATAGCAGTCCCCAACATGCTGCTTTGCTGTACCAGCTGTGCTGATTTCAGCAGATACAGCATTTTCCAGGGAAAGGAGGAGAGTGTTCAAACACTTTTTTGTTGTATTGGTTGAAAATGAAACAGCAAACAACCTACTTCTACCAGAAAGAGGCAGAGACATCCATTTAGTTCACTGGCAAAGAACAGACATCTCCCTCTAACTATTGACCATCCACCTGTTAATGGTCCAGTGAAATCCTGCAGCTCAGACACTGCAAAACTTTTAGGAAAGTCGGATCCAGATCAAAACTCAGCATCTCAGACTGATAATAGTTTTGGTGTTGTTTTTATTGGGTCCAAAAATACACATGCATTCACAGCCTGAGCACGCTGTTGAAAGGGGGTAGGCAGAAACACAGGGAAGAAGCTGGAAGTGATGGATAAATGAACAAACTATTACTAGCCAGAGTTAACAGTTTGTGTTAGCAGTCAGTAATAAATAATTAATATGGCCCTAGGAGATATAAAGCCATGGTATCTTGTGCTTGGCTCTAAATGGAACTCAAGATAACTTACTTTGAACAGTAATGTGTTCACAGTATGTGGGAATTAACTGCTCAATGTAATAAGTATTATTGAATTTCCCATCTCTGTACAGATAAAGGGCAACTGCCACCAAAAAACACAGTAATAACAGTAACCAAATGATAAAAAAAGCAAACAAACCTGCTTTTCATTACATCCTTAAAATGTTATAGGTTGAAATAATCTTAAAAGGGCTTAAAAAACAGCAATTAGATATTTCCATTTCTGTTTTCCAAGACTGCAGCTGAGAAAACGAAAGAGGCCTAAGTGCCATACTGTGCTAGCCTTGCTAATAACTCTCTGTGAAAAATCTCATTAATTCAGTCTGGCTCTTCAGATCAGCCGCTAAGACCTTGTATTGTCAGTCATCCTCTGGCCTTTTCAGGATTTCCACAGCCTAACTAGCAGAGTCTCCATGGAAACCATGCAGTCATGCTTTGCACATCCCCAGAACTTTTTGTTCCTGACAAAGCTTGAAAAATCACATGCAGCATGGAGAGTTTAACACAGTGAACTAAACCCTGACCCACACTTATAAATGATAAACCCCAGCATACTAGCTTTATTATAAATGATTTCTTTACAAGATACTTAGCCAAGCTGGCAAAATGCTAAACCAGACGACATAGGAGGAACGCAGCTCCAGAAGAGAGGAAACAAACAAACCAAAGCAAAACACAGAGTTTTGGGCTAGTTCTCCCTCCTTTGAAAGTGCTGGAAGCACGCAGGTGTGGAAACAAGCAGAGAGCAGGAGTGGGACTTTGAAGTTCCCTTTCCTCAAACCCAGCATCCTCACAGCCCTCCCAGGAGGAGTCAGCTCTCATGACTGTGCATCACAGTGGTGCTGATTCACTTCTCTGGTTGTGCATCCCGGCCAGCAGAGGCAGCAGGATCTGGGTCTCAGCCTTGTGGCTGCCTGGTGCCCCTGGCACCCTGCCTGCACCTGGGATAGCCCAGGCACTGCTCACCCTCCAGTCCTGGAGCAGGTATTTGGATTGACATAGCAAAATTGATAACAAGGCAGTACTAGCATTGCTCTCAAAATTAGATTCTCTGGCTTGCAAGTGGGAACCAGCAGGCTCAGACTGTATGCACATGTCTGTTGGAGGGTACAGAGCTGGCAACCCACTCACCAGCCTACCTGTCTTCCCCCCAAGCCTTGGTGCTCTCCACTGGGCTCTGCCAGGATGATCAGGCACAGTGGTCACTGGTTGTGCTGACCCTACTTGCCTCCACTGATGCATGGGAGGAGCACTCACACCAACAACATCAGTGCCCAATATAAAGTATTGATTACAGCCAGCAGGGCTGGGGCAAACTGCCAGGCATTGTCTCCAGAAATGAATCCATGGAAACCCCCACTGCATGGTCAGCACCTGGCTGTCACTTTTTCCTTGGCACTGCAAGAGCCCCATGGGATTTTCCCTCTCTCGTCCCAAGCATTGCTTCCCCAAGCATAGACTAGCACAAGATGCTCTGCATAGGAGGACCAACAAAAGTCAGAAAGGTCACATGCAGAGAAGGAATCACTGCAGGCTAAACTCACTTTGCCGCAGTAAATTCTCAGCCTTGGTGCAGATGAGCAACTGCCTGCTCTGTACAGCGTCTGGGTTTGTGAGAAAAGAGGTGACTCATAGCTGAGGGTCATGCTGTAATCTGGGAGGACTGCCAGGGGAGGGAGAGACACACTCAGCCTGATCTGTGGTGAGCTCACTCCTTTTGTGGGACAGAAGACGCAATCCACCTCAAGAGGATCAGAGAGTCCTGAGTGGGCTGAACCAGTCATTTGGGAGCTGGCAGCCACACGCTTCCACCCCTGAGTCGCAAATAATGAGTTTAGGATTAGGAAGTCAGCCTCACGTGGGATGGCTCAGGAGGCATTTGGCACACGCAGTCCTTCCCCAGTGGGATTCAAGAGGTCGGAGAAGTCTTTGTTTAAATGGGGTTCCCTTGGTGTGTCACCACAATCGACGGAAAACATTTCCCCACCTTCTCCTCCCCCAGCTAGGAGCGGTACACAATCAACAAGAAGCCTTGGATCTCTGGGGCCTTTCAGAGGATAACCACAGGCATCAGAACCAGCGTGGTGTGGGGCACACAGGCCTGACAGATGTTGGCTGAGCTGGCCAGGGCCCTCTGGAGCTGGCCCAGTTCGAGACAGCAGAACTTACCCTCCACTGCTGTTCGTGGGCGAGCAGCACTTGCTGATGCTCTCTCTCAGAGCCATTCACCATCAATGCCAACCATCTGTGTTGCTCACCACCCAAGCAGCTGCTGCGTTGCCACAGAACACATGAGCAGCTTGGGTACCTGAACAGTGGAAACTACAGGTCCTCACCCTCAGGTGAACATCCAGCCCACCTTTCCTGGTGAAGACCTTGCTGTGTCCTGAAGGCTGTTTGCAAGGGCAGAGGAAGCAGATGGTGTTGGGCTGGAGCAGGCTGAGCTTGGAACAGATCAAGGCAAATTACAGCCATCACTTGTGATGGCTTCAGTTTATTTGTTTCACCATAAGGACTGAGAAGATCAGAGATTAGGAGACATTCTTAGATGATGATTTTATGCAAAAGCCTTGATTCATCCTTGCCATGCTGTGAAATTGTACATGAGCTCGCTAAAAAGCAATAAAACATCTTGCTTGAATCTCTTGCTCTGATCTCTTATTTTCTTTGGCTTCTTGTCTTGTGGTCGGAGACCTTCTGGCAGCCCAGGAGCCACGGCAGCTTGAAGCACTGCCTTGAAGGCTCTAGGAATTATAGTGGCTGTTTATCTGCTGAATACAGTGTAAAACACAGTTAAAACTTAAAGGGTCATATTATTAAAATACAACAAGGCAACCACATATGTCCCTTCAGAACTTTGAAAGGTGTGGAGATGTGTAGAAAGCAGGATTTATTGCCATAATTGTTGAGGTGAAGCAGGTCCCAGTGAAGAAGTGTTGGTGTCTTACCAGTCTCACTTGGCTCCGGTCCCTTCTCCATCTCTGAGTGTTGCTGTGTCAAGGAAGGAAACACCTGGGCTCAGTAAATACTTCCTGGTCTCAGTCTGTGGTGGCTGCAGATGATCCCCAACCCTGGATGGAGCAAGCTCATACAGCCACCTTCTCTCTGCTGTAGTTCACCTCAAAATGGAATGCAATCCTCCTTCAACAAGAATACCCAAAATGGGTTATCGTTTTCCCTTTAAGTCCAACAAACAACTTCTCTTTGCCATGTTAGCGGCCCCTCTCCCCTTACATGGTACAGAACAGTGATGGTTTGACACACAGGAAGAGGGTATTCACAGAGGAATAACTTTTTCTTTGTCATTAGCTCAAGGTAGAGTGGAGAAAAGTTGGTTACAGTCAATGCCAACCTGTCCTGGCATAGTCCCCAAAGACACAACAGGAAGCAGATCAGCCAAGGCTGACAATCCTGCTCTGGCTCTTCCATGTGACACCTGTGGCACACCAGGTCTACAAAAGCACCTCCAAGTGCAAAATAGGGCATCCAAACCCATTTGCCCTGGTCCCACTACTGCACAATGTGTTTGGCCAAACTGAGGTCCTGAACAAGAGCAACAAACTATGGCAGGGCAGCAGAGATTCCCACCATCCCTTTCAATATCTGTGGATGACAATACTCAGCTGCAGGCCACTAATTAAGGGCTAATCAAGGTTCCACTGATGAGTATTAAAAGGACAAGGCAAAGCCTGGGAGCTTGAAGTTACTGCATTAAAATTAGAATAAGCAACAACTACTCTTTTGCTTTGCTACTGCTACTGCATTTATTTTCCTGAAACTGCATCCTGAGTCTGAAATGGGTACACCACCTGGGACAGGGCTGTAGAGCAGGAGTCCTTTGCCTTGGTCAGAGCTAACGACACTGAGCACTGCAAGGAGATTTCAGTCCCCAAGAAGGGCTAGTGTGGGATGCTTCCTAGTCAGCAACTCTAGATCTGCTTTTTGAGGAAATGACTGGATCTTGACAGCATACCACAGAAAAAATAAAAACCCTAGAAAGGAGAGAGAGAAAGCATTTACTCTATCCAGGAGCTTGTTGCTCATCTAGTTTTAGCTTGCCCTTGCCCACTGCTTTCAGCTTTTCAGGGGACACCTCTCATAAAAAGCCCTTGCTTGTCAGCCTCAGACCACTCATCTGTGCTGGAAGTGGCAAAACACGTTAATGCAAAAGGGATGTTTGCCTGTAGGATCATCTTTCAGAAGGTACCTGCCTGCTGCCCTGCTGTAGAGGGAAGCTTCTGGCAGAGAGGAGCAGTCCCAGAGTCATCATCACTGCTCACTACTTCCTTCTGTGTTCAGGCCATTAACTCCCACAAACCTCACTGGTCTCTGAACAAAATAATGTGATCAATCACATGACTTCAGGCATTCACAAGTCAAACTTTCTACATAAAACCCCTTTTCTATGAGGTGTTTTATTTTCATGCAGGCACAGTATGGATTGTGATAGACCAGACAAAGGACACCAGTCACTTCTCAGACACTTTCTGACTTGGGAGCTTCTAGCTCTGCAATAACACCTGTTAAAACTCCTAAATACCACAGAGATTACACAAAGTCCAGATGAAAATTACCTCCTTAGAATCTTTTCAGTAAATTTAAGCCAGGATCAAACACAAACCCCAGTTCATCAATTTTTGCCATAGAGCTCTTGTGGTTTTGATTTAGCAGTAGATACTCTACAATATTGCAGAAGCACAGCCTGACACTCCCCGTAGATCTGGGCAGGCTATTTCTTTGACTTTACTTTCTCCATATTTACAATGCTAATAGCAGATACTTTATCAAGACTTTCATAAAAGATATTTATTGGTAACTCTCATGAAGAGCAATGTATGATGGCCATCCTCCTCCATTTCTGCCTGGTAGCAATAGGAATTGTTGATTTTCAAGTTAAAGTTTCATCAATGTTTAGATTCTGTGAGAGTTAAATATTATTCTAAATTGAACCAGCAGCTAAACAAACAGATGATAAGCTTTTACTGAACTCAGGAGTAGTATAGGAAAAAACCCTCCCATGAACTTTGGCTACAGGTGTGCAATGTTTATTCTCTTTCATTAAGTTGTAACTGAACTTTGCAGTTGGCTCTGCAGCATTTCAGTTGCCAAAAGATTTTGGTGGGGTGCAGTTTGTCTCCTGTTTGGCAACATAAAGGGCCAAATAGATAATGGAAAACCCACCTCCAGCTGTCTAGCTTTTCACTAGCTCTGTTAGCAGTCAAAGTCTAGATCATACTTAATTTTACAAAGTCCAGTGACAGCCATGCCTGGCCCCCTCTGTTATGAACAAAGTCTGAATAACTTCTACCATTAAAAGAAAAATTCTTTACCTTCTATGCCTTAGATACTTCACAGATATTATCATTAGAGAGGAATGAAGAAAGAAGAAAAACTCTTCACACTAGGCCCAAGGAGAGCCTTGGGATTTTATACAACACTTTGAGGCTCAAGATAATTTCCAAGTGCCTTCTGAAATACAAAGAATTGAAAATACGTCACAAGGTGACAGTGGAACGACAGATCTCATCCATCCCTCTCAGATACTGCCCTTCACCTGTCCTCAGCCTCACTAATGTGCATGTATGAAGGAAGTCTCACTCAGGAGACACAGACACTGCTAGGATATTTTTTAGGGTATATAGGAATCACATTTCCACACTGAAAAGAGAATTGCTTGTTTCTAAATATGACTTGTTTTTAAATATATTAAGGAGTGAAAATTCAGAAGCCAAGAATTAGTTTGCAGTCATCTAAAAATGCCACTAAAAACCAGCTCTCCTGAGTCTCAGAAATCTATTTGTCTTGTCTCAGAGGAAGGGCTGTAAGCTAGACAAAAAAAAAAAAAAAGCTTTCTGGTAAGTTCTTCTGTAACCATAAAATCCATGTTCCTCCTTCTTCCAGTTGCATGTTCCCTTCTCAGTATCAAACTAGGCATTCTGTTGGAAGATGTTGGCATGAATCTGCCAAAGACAAGCATGAATCCAAGCTGGAAATTAATGCCAAACATGCTCTGAGGAGGCTATGCAGTTTACATCCTGTAGCTGGCATGTTGGACTGATGGGTGAAAATTTGGCCTCAGGATTCAGGCTCTCACCTCCTAAGCAAAAGTAACACTCAGAAACTTTAAAGAGATTTCTGGTCTCCAGCCAGAAAAGGCCGGCATCATAAAGAGGTGGGAGAAGTAAGGAAAAACAAACAAAAGGGAGGGAATCTTGAAAAATCACATATTCTTTTTGCATTTCACACAGAGCAGGTTTCTTGTGGATTTCAACACCCAGCTGCTTCCAGGAACAGAACAGACATGCACGTGCCTGCAAAGCAAAACACAGCTGGGGAGCTAATTTTAGGCCTACCAGTCTTGGCAATGTCCCTTTAACAAATGAAGAATAAATTATTTTCATGCATATGTACAAACACCAAATTCTTACAGTTAATTTAGATGGTGTTTGACGCAGTTTGGTCCAGGTACCATCAGGTGTGCCTGCCTCCCCAAAGTATTTTACTTTTACCTCACTGGTAAGATTACCTCCTCCTATTCACAATGCCTCTTGTGTCTGAAAAACCCCGTAAAGAACTCCCCAGACAGCAGCCATGCCTCAGCAGGATGGGAGAGCTGGGTTTCACAAGTACTTTCAGGTTAAATTACACTGACATTCATCCACTGTAGGGCTGCCGAGTGATTAAACTTTTCCCTTTAATTAAAGGAAAAGCAGTCTTCCTCTTTCCTTCAAAGAAGCAAATGCCAACACATTTAAGGAAAGGACTGGATTTCAAAAAGAACAAGACCAACAAGTTACAGCCAAGTTTTAGAAAGACATTATCTTGCTAGTAAGAATTTCCGTTTCAGGTTCTGTTTGTAGTATAGATATCAAGACTTATTTGGTCTCAACTTAAAACTCAAGAGTTCTCTGGATTTTAAACCATTCAGCTGATCCAACACACATTGGAGATGCTTCAGAAGTTTTATGTTTTGCTTTCTAATTGTAAAACTAACTTTCCTTCAGAACTGGCCAAATGTTCCAGTACCTGGAATCATTAGGTTAGTACCAGGATTCAGAAGAAGAGGAAAACTTCCCATTTAACACCCATTTATGCCTCTCTCCAATTTGTTGGTACTTCCTGCCCCTGTCAATGCTCCCTTTCATTTCTCAGGAGAAGCACTAACTTTAATGGGACATGGGCTCAGGTACCAAAGGGCAGGTGCAGAGCACTCTGGCTGCAACCTCCCTGCACTACCCGCTACTGAAGAACGACATCAAAAACATCATGCAAACCCTCCTTCTCACATCACTGAGGTCCTCTTAAAGAGAGACCTCCCCAGTCCCTCACCCATGTATGCCATCAAAACAAAAATGCAGACTTTATTTTCTCTATTGTCACTTGCCAATTTGTCTAATGTGGGGGGCACCCTCTGTTCACAGTAGTGTGGGCAAAGGCCAAAGATTCATCAGCTTGCACCTGAAACATGGAGCAAGTCCAATAATACACCGAGCTGTGATCAAGGACACCAAAAGTTACTCAGAAAAGACAATATGGTGCCTTTTCTCGGTCAACATAAAATAAGCTAAGAAAGTTATTATGAAAGGATGGATTTCTGTCCTAAGTGATTCATCTGCATTTTGAGAAAATGGGTAAAATCAAAACTGGATGTGCAGTTTCACTGTCTGCCCTGCTAGTTCCAGTTCAGGCTTGTTCTAAAGGTATTTATCTGACACTTCTGCAAACTCTTCTCAGACTGCTAGGTAATAACTTGCATGACACTAAAGGTAATCTCAAATATATCTTTCCTTCCCTTTTTATCTTCCTTAACACCAGAGGCATCCATCCCATCATTTATATGAGAAATAGTCTGGATAATTTATGGAAACAAAAATAGTCTACTGAATTGAAATAAAATGCTTCAATATGTGGCAATAATAATGAATGAAATAAATCCTGTCATCACACCGACCCTGAGTTTTGCAAAAAAAATGTGCCCACACCCTGAGCAAATGAAAATATTAATTCCATAGAAAACTGCCTCCTCAACAAATGAGATAAGAGCAGACCATTTTGACAGTCCATGTGTTAAAAGATTTCAGGATTAAGCAATGCCTTCATCCTTGTAAAAAGCTATTACCTAACTAATTTCTAATAGACAGGAGCATTTCACATAATAGCATGTCTTTATCAGGTAAAGCAATGCTTGAAATAGATGCATGCAGAGCAGACCTATTTCAGCTCTGTTTTCAGCTAAACTTAACCCACAAAAAGTGAAATTATTTCATGCTCATTTTCTGCACTTGTGGTCATTAATTTTGCAATTTCCTAGATGCAGGGAATATTGAAAGTATCTCTTATTATTACCTGAGGTGCAATCTCCCGGACTTGATCCAGCTTGCAATAGACACGTTTCCTCTGAAAAGGGAGTGCTAAACAGGTATGCATACAAAACTTTCCTGCTAATCAGCTAGTCATAAACTATTAATCAAATCAGGCAGATTTCAAAATTTCATTAATAAATCTTATTAGTAAATATTTACTTTTTTTCATATAAAATTTCAAATCAGATCAATATGATGTGGCATTCTGGAGTCAGTGTGAACAGGTAGCAGCAAAATAAAAACTGCACCAAAACTACCTGTACTAGTTTAAAACAGAGGTCCAAAAATCAGATAAAAAATTTAAATATGCCAGCTGCTTGGGTCTTTTTTCTTGATAGTTTGATCTAGCGAGAGAATTTATAAAAGTAGTTGTGATGCATAATAGGATGTCACACCTATTTTGCCCAACAGGATGCAGAAAAGTGTACTGACAGAGCTCAGTAAAGGACATATTTTTAAACTCAGGTAGGATGCTGAAAATGCAATGAAGAAGTAGCTAAAGTTGAACTTTTGTTAATGTAAAGGTTTTCTATTCATTTGACTGCAGTCATTTCACTCAAACCTAAACAAATTCTGCTACGTTCTTTGTCTTTTTTTTAAGTGCTTATTTTACAATAAAAATGGTGACTTCAAGATGAAAAAATAAACACTTAATTTCTAAATATATAATAAATGTATAAGTAGGAAACAGTTAAATTTAAAACTGTTAAAATGAACATTTTAAAGTTATTATTAGGAGTCATGAGACTTCTTTTCCCTTCCCTGTTCTATCAGTAAAGCAGCACGTCAGTCTCTTCTGACAGGCAGACTCACAGTCAGACGGAGATAGCCAGGAGCACTGCTCTTACTTCAGACATGTTTGCTCCAAATAATCACTCTGTTAGAGGCATTTCAAGGTACAGCTTCATGCCAAATGATGCTGTCATTGCTAATTGTGTCCTTCCCCAAAAGCAGTAACTTTACCCGAGTAACTTTACGCAAATACAAACCAAAACATGCCCAGCAGGATTCTGACCAAATAACTTCCAGATTTTGCTAATGCTATTGTTTTGATGCCTGAGCACTGCAGTTTTGACCTGTGCTTGGAAGAGCACAAGGCTCCACAAAGATATGTAAGAGGAGGAGACAGATCAGGGGAACTGAACCCTTCCAAAGCCAGACCTAAATGCTCCTTACAGGGGATTCATCCTCAGGCTTTGATGGATATCCTACCATATTCTTACCCAAGAGTTTGCTTTGGATCCCAACCAAGCAGCTGAAGCACCCTTGGGCTCCTCAGGTTTTATGAGATGAAATTAAAGGACTCTATATATCCAAAGCAGGGCTCCAAATGTGAGCTGAGCATAGGCCTGCACTATGGATGGATCCACAGTGTCAGAGGTAAGCGTCGCCCATGTATTTGCACAGATGGGTTATTAACTTCAAGAACCTAATTATGTCAGTTTAAATGTCAACATTGTTAATGATGTCACTGCATGATATTTTAAGAGAAGAACCCAGCTTCTACGACTTGGGAATTTGGGGTTGCATGTCTCTCATTTTTGTCTTTGGTCCTAGAAGACAGACGAGATGCATGTAGCTGCCAAAATTTCTAACTTCCACTTCTGACTTTGGCATCACTCCACAATGAATTTTAATTTATTTCTGTATCTATTTGCCAGCCCACTGGAAATCATGAGTTTAGAGGCAACATAAAATTAGTGTCAAATTAATCAAGAAGGAAAGCTATACCATTTTTTTTTGCTTCCTTCTCTGTTCATTTAGTAAAGGAAGCCATACAGCTTATTATCTGCTGTCTTAGATAACTTATCCCTGGACCTTACTGCAGAAAGCGCTTTGTCACCAGGTAAAAGGGAAAATATTGTTCTAACTTACCGAAATTCCTGGTGAATTCTGGTCACGTCAGTAGGGATTTCTTTCCCAAATCTTTATTTTTTTAATGTGCATAATTTTTCCTTTTCCTGTGTTGTGGCTCAACCCTTCTGTTTTTATAACCTGCAGGAAGCATATTTCAAACATATTTATTAGCTTATTAAATCAAATTACCCTTGCTCCTGCTGGACCAAGTTTTATGGAGTGCCCACAAAAATCAAAGAGCCTGTGCTATACTGACAATTTGTAGTCATGGCAGAGACAACTACTCCTTAATATTTTTAATTAACAACTACAAATACTTCAATTTACTAAATCAGAAACTATTGGCAAGAATTACTCTGTCCAAATTCTGTGGCTCAAAATGGGAAAAGTAAGCAGTTATGGGGAAGATAGGCCGAAATGAATAAGCTCCCAGTAATATGATGAGCAATGAAACTGACCTGTAACTATGCTTCAAATTTTAAAAGCCATTGAGTAAATTAGACAATCTAACATTTCTCTGTTTCCTGTCTGCCTGTGGACTCAAAGAGTTTGAATAAGGAGAAATTTATCTCTTGAGATGCCTGCCATAGTGTACAACAGGGATCAGCTTCTTGTATGATCAGCTGCCTCCAACCCCAGCTACCCTCACAAGGCAGCTTAGCTATCACCCTGTGGTTTTATTTCACCACTATCAAAAATGCTTGTGTCATATTAGCCACCTCAACCTTTAAGCATCTTCTTTTTAAACTTCAGATGAGTGCAGACTGCAACGGCAGATATATGTGTGATGTAAATGGATTTTAAAATTAAAATTTATATGCTGGAAAAGACAGAAAAAACTATGCAGTAAATCTGGGAATGGACCTTAAATCTTCAAGGCACCGTTCAATATTTTATATAAAGTATTTGTGCCTATATTTGTATATATATTTATATACATGAACATGAAGTCAAAGGATTTTCAGGAGTCCAAAACAACAGCAATAGGAAAAGCAAATTTGCTAACAGTGCAAATTTTGCACTCAGGTTCAGAATGCCAAAGTGTCTAGGAGAATGGTTCCTGAATGCTGGACTTTGTTAAGCTGATTACAAGCAGGCTCATCAGTTCCAAGATTAGAATTGATTTAAAAAATGCTTACACCTACACAAACTTAGAATTTGGAAGAAATAGAATACAAACATACAAGTTGTATTTATCTCCAGCATGAAATCAAGATGACTTGGAGGGTTTCTTCCTGCTTTTTGCATTTCCCCATGATTTAAGTTTTATATTATAAATTCAAGTGTTGCATGTCTTCCCTGCAGGCACCCCTTGGTGCTCAATAAATAAGGATGGTTAAATAAAATGTTTTGTGAACTTGTGAAAACCGAAAATTTGGGGCTTCAAAGAAAGACTTCTTTCTTCTTTTCACTTTCAGTATTGTAATTGTGTAATTGTAATCGTACTGTATGTCAGTATTTAGCTCCTTTATAACCCAATTTTAGATTACATTGTTGATTTAAAAATCCAATGAGTTCATAAAGAGCAGAAACAAAGCTTCTCTTCAGGCCTCACATGTAAAACAAGGATTTTAATTTCATCCCTGCCTTTACTCAGCATTGCAACCAGAGAGGAAGTCAAGCTATTCCATGCCACACGTGAGTTCCAGTAATTTACCATAAGGAATTTACCATAAGTAATTTACCATAAGTAATTTACCATACGGCTTGTGGCTGCGTGCGGGGGAGCTGTAGATCCCGCAGGGAGGACCAGAACAAGATATCCGTGTGTGGAGGGCGGCCTGCCTCACTCTGCTGTCCCCTGGCCGGGCCGCCCAAGGCCACCGGCCAGCACGCTCTGCCAAGCAGCCGGCACAGCCAGACCCTGCCAATCTGGATAAAGCTGAAACGTGCTTGCCCCATCAAAAAATAAAATAAAATAAAATAAAATTATAAATCACAGCAGACCCACTGGCATAAAATCTTGTTCTGAATAAACGAGCGGGAGAGAGAGGGCTAGGCCCGCGGGAGGCCGAGGCGCGGGCAGCTCGGTGCCCTGTGCCGGGCCAGGGCGCTGCAGCCGCAGCGGGCGCGAAGGAAAAGCAGCCGCGGGCAGGCCCGGGGCAAAGGCCAAAGGGAGGAACACAGCCGCGTGTGCTCCGGGGCCTCTCTTGGTGCTTTCCTGCCCGCCCGCCCTTCCCGGCCTTATAAACTGTTCGCTTGTGCCACGGGTGCCCGACGTGCAGGGAAGGATTCCTCCGACTCCAAGCGCTGGAAGTCGGGCGCAGGCGGCACAGGAAGCGAAATTAAAGCTGACACCAGGCAGTCTGGTGTTAGAGCCGTCTGCATTCCTATTGATCTGGAGGCTTAGTCTGCATTCTGGCTTTATCAGCCGGTGGCATCACGACTGCCATCTCCTCTCTCTCATCCTTCTAACCTGGAAAACACTTCTGAGGGTGCTGAGAGACACTTATCAAAGACCCACTGCCTGGGAGAAGAACAACATGCCTCAGAAGAAACAGCTGCCTGGCACCTTTGAAGAAAGTTTCATGACACTTTTTCTATTTAATTAAAAAAAAAAAATCCCCAATATATACATGATGTTTCGCCTTGCAGATCATTTCAGAACAGCTTCTGACAGTGGTGGATAATAATGAACCTCTTATCAAGACATTGCCAGCTCCAGACAGACAATGTGTGTATGTATACGCATAGATCTCAGTCTTGTTAACATCAGAGAGTGAAAGGGATGGTGTGCAGGAAGATTTATTGCAGGGAATTATCCACACACACGAAACAAAGCAAAACAAGACTGAATCTTTTGCGCGGAGTTTTTCGTTCCTAATCAGTTCGTAAGCTGGGAGTGCTGACCCAAGGAGCAGAGTTGATGAAAGGGTGATCTGCCGAGATTTTGCTCCATTTGATTTAATTATTCCTCTCCTATAACTGCCACTGTGAGGAATAAAATAAAATAAAATAAAATAAAATAAAATAAAATAAAATAAAATAAAACTAAAAGAACAATAAAACCCCAATAACTATGTCAAAGTGGACTAAGAGAGAGATTTAATTTTTTCATAGCACTATTGTATTTCAGGAAGCATAAATACACCTTCATATGGGGATTGAAGGTTTAAATAACAGTATCATATTCAAGCAAGAATAAAAACTATCCTGCACATTTTCATATGGCACATTGAGGCAAAAAAATACCCTGTTGAAGCTACCTAAACTACCTCACACACTGCTATGTGGTAAAACAGGAGCAGGCTCTTAAAATTGTGCTCTCACCCACAGCTTTTTACCAGGGGCTCAAAGTGAAGTTGTAATTCAGCTCCAAATACTAGAGCTGCTCTGATATTGAATATTTAACATTTAAATTCAGGACCACAGAGCTCTACTCTGATGCTATCAAGGCTGGCATTTCATGGCAGAAGACATGGGACCACAGCTGTCATGCTGCTACTATTCCTAATATTAACTCTTATTGAGGAGAATTGCTTACAAAAAAAAGGTAAACCCCAGATATTTTCTGTGAATCTCACAACTGGTGGGTGGGTTCAGATAACACCAAAAACCCAGCAGTCTATGGATCAGTGAGGTTTTACCTAGCCAAATGTAACCTACTTAGTTCAACTCTAATATTATGATAGGCTTAATCCAGTAAACAGATAAATTGGTAAAAGTGCAAAAAGACCACACAACAGCATGTAGGCAATGAAGACCACACACGTACCTTTTTTCAGACTTAGGGCATTAAAAAAATAAGGATGTGCCAAAAAAAATTTAGACTATTGGACTGAACAAATAAATTGTGGTCATTAGAGCTGAATAATGGACCACAAATCCAAACAAATAGTCAAATTTACCAGGCAAAAGATCCCACAGTTTATTTTAGCATTACTTCAACATCATTTTCATGCTAACATAATGGGTGAAATTGTAAGTACTTTCCAATCTATAGAAGGTTTTGTCATTGATTTCTCAGCGGCAAGAATTTGACCCTATGATTTATAGGATACAAGATCTACAGCAGCTCTTCATAAACTTATGTGACACTACTCCAGAGCTGAATAAATACAACGCAAACAGAAGAAACACCACTGAAAAAGACAAGTCCATATTAAATATACAAACTCCAAGAGAAAAGGTCTAGCTTTAAGCAAAATTTGAATAATTGTGAGAGACCCATGCAGATATTGGAAAGACTGAATTCTTCTTTTGAAACCCTACTGTTAGAAATATGGAGTAGAATCTCGCTGACATGAAAGATACTCACTCATTTTAATAGCAGAAGTTTACTTTGGAAATTAAGACAAAATACGCTTCTGAATTTCTTGTTGCAGTAAAATGGTTTTAAACCTCCGTGAACTCTGTGGGGTTAGTGAGAGATAAATGAGAAAAGCAAATCAATTATAAGAGAGCTTAAAATCTCCTGTTTCTGTGTCCATACAAAGACCTTCTCCAAAGGTAAGTAAATGGGGAGGAAAAGAAGCTGCAAGAGTACTATAGCTTATTACTCAGGCAGCCATGTTAGATGATTCCAATGGTAATTTCTGGCCTCATCATTTACAGATAGCACAGGCAGTGATATACTAGAACATATAAAATCCTACTGTTATTTCCCTATTCCACATCTCTAATTAAACCTTATCTGCCTAAAGTGCTCTGCATTACTGGATATACGTAAGTGAGCAACGTGCTATTTGCATAGAGCTTTGTAAATTCAGAAAGCTTTGCAAGCAGTAACGAAGTAAGCCTCACAAATACCGTGTGCAGGAAGAAGGGAAGTCAGACATCCCACTTTTACAGGTAAGGAAAGTGGAGCAAACACATGCTTATGGCTGTGCAAATATTCATAAAGGACGAGAGAAGCTGCAAATTCACAGTGAAGTACCATTCACACCAACTGCCCATCCCTCCTCTTAGCGTGAAACTGTCACACCACAGCACAACACTGTTTTACTCAGATGGGCAAAGGGGAAGAGGAGGGGCTAAAACCCTCTGTGACTTAGATGACCACATACAACAGCGCTAATTACTTTTTAGTGTAGCACCTGGCCCAGTTGTATTATGCCAAATCAAAGTCTATATTTTTTCAATTAACTAGCGATTTCTAAGACTTCGCCTTTGGGTTCAGCTAAGCCAAACCTGGTACCAAGCCATGTCTTCAGGGCTGGTTCTCAGCTTCTTCTCACAGGAACTCAGATCCCTTGAATCCTCAGGAAGGGTATTCAAAAGCAGAATCATAAGAAACTTGGCAGGCTTGAAGCATAACTTTCCCAATGAAAAACACACTTAAAAACTATCTTTCAGTTATCAGCTGATCATCAGAGAAACTTTATGAAATTAAAAGGAGAAGGTTTACTTTCCTAATGAAATAACATTAACTTTCTCTAATCAAGTATCAATCATTTTCTCTTTGGCGATCTCTTCCACAGCATTACCAGCTCTCATGATATAATTATACACTGCAAGGTATTTGTGTCTTTGCTTTAGTTTTTATGTATCTTTGTTATTTTACCCTACCATGAGAATGGAAAATACTTGTTTTCCTGAATGGTTGCCACCTCCTGAAAGGGCCAACGGGCAGAAAACATGAACTGGCCTCACTGCCTAAACTGCTTTGCCCTCTGTTGTAAAGGGAAGCGACTCTGTCCTTTGGAAAGAGCATTTATAATTCATGCTGCAATAGTGCCTAGAGGGGCCCTTAGCAGATCGGGCTCAGGTTATAGCTAGCACTCCACATCCATGTAATCAAGACATAGATCTCTGCTTAGCAAGTAAGCATATGGTTAAATACAACAGAGGAACAAAATAGGTGGTAGTGACACAAGCTTTTGGCTCCTCAGGGTGCTCCCTCACACCAACCACCTAAGCCCGATTACTTTGCAGGGTGTATGGTGTTCTGAGGAGAGGCAAGAGAGCTTCAGTGTGAAAGACTGACATAAGGAAAAGCCAGGAGACTTTGCAGGTTATTATTTGGGTTTCCTTCTGGCCCAAAATCCAAGATGGGGCCTTCACCAAAGGCCTTTGTTGAGGAGGAAAGTTAATGAAAATGTGATATAATCTAGCCTGCTGGACTGAGCAGCTTGTTCTTGGGCCGCAGTGGGAGCAGGAAAAACACCCTGAAGGCATGCAGGGAGGGTGGGCCTCTGTTGCTTAAAGATGGAGGATGTCAAGAGCAGAGAAGCAGCAGCTCTGAGCACAGCAGAACAGAAGAGGCAATGATGAGAACATAGAGGCTGCTGTGTGTGCATGTGCACCTGAGAGCACTTAACATGAATTATTGGCACCCTGCACAGAAAAACTGATCCCGAAAGCAACGTTCAACACCACGTGTTTCAGTTCACTAATATCTCAAAGCGACCACCTCACATAATTAACCACCTTTGGTTAAGAAATTCGTTGCCATGAGAAAGTCAAAGAGACCATTTGCCCCATCTGACTCCTACAGGACAACTGCTCTGGAGCCTCTTTCCAGAATGGCTGGGAAGCCTTTGTGAAATTCCGTTGGTGTCTAGTTAATAACCATTTATCTTCATAGCAGCACTGCCCTTTAACTCTTAGTCCTGCTGCTGCACCTTGTATCTTTAGAGACAAAAAGTAGCATTAAATTATCTTTTCCTAGATTGAGTAATCACAACTCTTCTGCCCTTCTCTTGGGACATAAACTTCCTATTTTCCCAATTGCCCTGTCTTTGCTGTAGTCTGAGTTCAGCTTTTACCAGCACAGATGGTCAGAACTAGTCAAAGCCTTCTTAAATGGGAGCTCAGTGGAATAGTATTCCCCTATTCCTCCTCTTTGCTCAACATCATCTGTCAGATACACCTTTGCACTTTTTGCCTGTTTTTTTTTTCCTGGCCACATCACTTCAGAGGTTTACAGACATTCTGTGATTGACTAATAGGCCAGTCTTGTCCTTCTCCTTCTCTGTCATTTACAATTGATGGATTCCCATTTAATCATAAATTCTTATTAGCCCCTAAGTGATTGCCCATGCCATTACATTCTATCACTCAGTTTCTCAAGATCTCATCTCACGTAGCTGAAGGATATTCCATTAATTCCTTGCATTAAGAATGCATCCCAAATTTATCATTGGTAAAAGAAGAATATTTCTTTAAGTTACAAGATTATTATAAACACAGGTGCATGGCTTTAAAAAAAAAAAAAAGCAAAGAGGAGGTCACAACAAAGGTGACACACACAGGTCATTCAACTACCCATTTTAAACATTGTAGGCTGCCTGTATCTGCTGTTATTTTTTAGACTGTTTGGTGACTTTGTTTCCCTCCCAAGTGCCTAAATCCCTTTATTATGCTCAGCAAATGATTCTTGGGTCAGTTCTGAGAGATCTTTCTGTCATCCTTTCTGGTCATGCCTTCCATCCCCTTCAACTGTGCAGAAAGGAGAGACAGAGAGTTATTAAATGTTTTGGCCAAGGCTTTCTGAACAGAGAAGGGTTTCCTTCAGGAAAATGGTGCCAAGGTATGAAGACCCTCCTTCCTCTGGTGAGCCCCTTATTCCAAACCTGCTCCACTGAAAACTTACTGCTCCCCCCCTCTCTCTTCACCCAACCCCTATTCAGTTTTGGCTCTCAATTAATCATGAGAGATACCTAGGCTTTAAAGAGTCAACAAGAAACAAATCTCCAAGTGTCCTTCAGCCTGGTGTGGGAGGAGGGCGTGAATATTGTGGCAGATTCAAAGGAACAGCTTGAAAGCAGCTGGAAAGCTGTGCAAAAAACCCCCATACACAGCACACATACAGAGCAGCTGCATAGAGGGTTCCATGCACAATATTAATTATAAGCATTTTATGGAAGACAACATTCAACATTTCCAGTGCAAAGCATTCAGCATAGAAGCAGCCAGTGACACTATTTCACACTCCCTAGTGCACCTCCACTAGGACTTGATTTAACATTATAAGGTTCCAAGTCTGTCAAGCTGTGACAATTTGTATGAGTGAGATTTTGGGTATCTGACTGAAATACACATTGCAAAAAAAAAACCCCAACCCCTTCATCACAAGCCTGCCTGATTTCAAAGGCTGCCTTGAAAGATGAATAATAAAGAGTAAGGGAGTGTCCCTAAAACAAATCAAACTTGGCAGAGCTAACTTTCCTTGTAAAAGTAGTTTTTAGCATCTTCTCTCCAGTGGCCCTAGCTCAGCTGTCCCCCCCTGTGCACAATTAATGATCTTGTTGAGCAGATAACCAATCTCTGGTTGATTTACAAGGTCTTTTATTGTCTGAACTGTCTATAATTTTTTTTTAATAGAGCTTCAGTTGATATTGCAGTAAAACAAGGTTCATTTTACATATTTAATGAAAAAATGAAAACAAGCCAATAAAGACACCAAAGGACCAATTTGCCAAACTGTTATACACAGTCTGAAATATCTTGCATGCCAAGTATCTGTAAAGAAAATACACGGGCTCTCAATACTAAATCTTAAGCTTAAAAAAAGGAGAAAACCTAATAGCATACTTAATACCTATTTCATGTCATGAATTGTTGATATGTTTTGCCACTTATTATCCCTAACTACATTAGAAAGATTTGTTCCAATTCTGTTTCTCAGCAAATGGCAATATATATAGGTATTTATTAGCAGGGTAGCATGAAGATTTTAATTGCGCTCTGCTCCAAGAGCCCTACTTGATGGGAGCACAAAGTGTCGATATTCAAACGAATCCTCCTGAACTGATGTAACTCAGCACAATATACACCACGCCAGGGAGGCAAGCACTGGGAGCTAGGTATTTTAAAGTGATTGATTACACACTGTGCAAGCACAAATGAAGTCAGTGCATAGGGAGTGCATGTATTCTCAGGCACGGTTAAGTCAGGTTTTCCGCTAGCACAAAGTAAAACGCGCAGGAGCTCAAGAAACCACTTGGTTATTTGTTACAAACCTCAGCATCATGCACCTGAGGTGTTATTAAGAAAATAAAAGGCATGTCAGCTCCCAATTCTTCATCAGCCTCCCCTCGGACAGAAGTGGCCCCAGAGGGGGGAGGCAACAGAAGGCCCCCACCAGCCTGCAGGACCAGAGCGGGGGCTCACCCTGCATGGCAGCCACGTGCCACATACAGCTCACCCACGCACGCTGTCCCAATCCCTCCCAGGCTCTCTGTCATACTCCAGAGCAGTAACGCACAAGACACCACACCCCAAACATATCGGATCCTGGCCAAGCATCTAATACAAGTTTCTGATCATAAGAGCACAGCCAGGGCAGGGTGTTGCTAGCAAGCTGGTAAGACTTTTCAGTCAGGCCCTTGGAGACAGCTTTTTCTCCCTGTCACCTCTGTTTTTAAGCTGCTGCACACTGTTGTTGCCTTATGGTGATTATTTTCACTGCCAGCACGGTCTTTTGCATATTAGCGGTCTTTAATCCATTGCATCAGCCAACTTAATTGGGGTAGGACGTTCTGATTTCCAACCTCTGTCCTCTGCTCCTTCCCCCCTCTCCCACCCCACGATATTTAAGGGATGTACAAAATCTATAGTGTTTCTACATCTGAATGGAGCATATAAAGGGTATTTGGTCAGATCTGGTTAATTGGGGGGACTTGTGGTTTAGTGGTTAGGAATGGGTCTAATCAGGGATAGAGGAGGAAGGAGAGGAGGAAGGAGGGGAGGGAGAGAGGGGGGCTTCTTTTTTTATGAAAATGTGGACCTCCCTACAGTAATTCCCCTTCAGCTGCTGCCTCACAGATGGACCTTTTAATTGAATTTTCTTACAGGCCTGGGGGAGGGAGTTCATTTCAGGTCAGGTGAGGCAATTGAAGTGAATCTAATAGCTCTAGTTTCTTTTCATTGGGAGCAGAGGGAAGTGTGTTGCTTTGTTTTTTCCCCTTTCCCTCCCACCACCCCCACCTTTCAGCTCAGCTAAAAAGTTTCAATTAAAAATTGAAACACACACATGGTGATTTCCAAGGATTTGTTGTCTTCATTTTGGCACAAGTGGCAGCAAGGTCAGCAGTGGGAGAAATCTGAAGCAGTTTGCATCCTGTTCTGGTTTTGTTCCCCACACGAGGACGAATGCAGCATGTACAATGTCCACAAAAAGGGCACGAAAGGATCCTCTTAACTTGTGCTGGCAAACATAAGAATCATATTCCAGATCTAGAAACATCTTGTGGATGAGTTACCAAATTATATATCCCTTTGCTTTTTTTAATACTGTGACCCTTTTTCAGGCCTCAGTGGGTTTGGTTTTAAACTAGAGAAAATTAAAAGGGAGACATAAGGGAAGTTCTCTTGAGCGTAACTTGCTATGTCTGTATTGGATAAGGAAGGCTGGGCTTAAAATTAAAGTTTTTTGAATGTAATTTATAGCATCAAAAAGTCTTTCCCATGTTGATTTTCCATCTTCCAGAGATTTCCAGAGCCAAATTAGCCATGCTAGCAAAAGAACATTTATTCTGGCATAATATGTCTATATTTGGGTTGGGGTTTTTTTTGGTTTTTTTTTTACAGAGCAAAGCTGCAGAATCTTCTGGTGTGGGTCATTCCTTTAGCACATCAGACCATCAAGGGTGTAGTATCTTCTAGCCCAGGGCAGGTACAACTCCATGTAGAGCGACAGGCAGAGGAAAGCCAGCAGGTACACCCTACAAGTTGACCTTGTCCTGTGGGAAAATTGCTGCCAGAAGCAGAAGAGCCAGGATGGCTTCCAGGAACCTAGCCAGTAAAGGAGGCAGAATTTTCTCAAAAGGCCATCTGGTCACCTATGACTGGGACAGACAGAGAGCAGGATGCCACTCCAGGTCATTTGCAGAAAATGACGTGGGATCTGCAGTGGGAAGGGTACTGAGATTCCCTGCAGCTGCCAGGACAGAGCCTAGGGAGTCCTAAGTGGCTTGCAGGGAAGGGGAGATGGGTGTATTGTGGTCAGAGAGGTCTGGAGCAGTGTTTTCCCTTGGCTGAAAGCCTCCTTTGGCATACGACCAGCCCCAACCTCATATATGTTTCATTAGCCAATGTACAAGGCTTTCAGAGCTCCCTTCCTCCTTAGTCACTGTGGCATCAGATGGAGGCTGGGAGGGCTGTTGGCCTTTCAAGGTGAAAAGCAGCTTCCCACTGCTGCTCAGACAAATGCAACTTGAGCCAAGCACGAACCATGGAAGTGAATAGATCTCCTGGACTCGGCACCAGCCCAAAGAGCAAGCACAGGTGTTCCTATAAGGGGACCACATTACCTGCAGCTGTGTTGCTGCTGGGACCAATTCTCCCTCCTTCACTTCAACTTCAGACCTCTGAGGAGTGATAAACCACCTGCAAAACTTTGGGGCTACACATGGAGCCTCTGAACAAACACACTCCCACCATCCCAAAATTCTCTGTACAACACTTTGCACCTTCACTGGAAAACTGAGGAATTTAGCACACTCAGAATGCTTGAAAAATACCTCTTTAGGGATCATTTGATGAAAAGATGGCATCCAAGTGTTGTTTTGTTGCTTTGAACCTAATGTAAACAAGGAAATCCAGAAGTGCTAGTGGTTTTTATGTATGGGAGAGTGAACCTAAGCAAGAATCAACCCACAGAGGAAGGGAACCATTACCTTTCATCTGTGAAGTGAACAGCATAGTGATAGGACAAAGGTAAAAATTGATAGAGGGGAAATTTAGGTTAGTGATTAGGAAGAATATTTTACTGTGAAGGTGCTGAGACCCCAGAACAGGTTGCCCAAGGAGGTTGTGGATGCCCCAAACCAGGCAGTGTTCAACGACAGATTGGGTAAGGCTTTGAGCATCCTGGTTTAGTGAGAGGTGTCCCTGCCCATGGCAGTGGGATTTGGGACTAGATGATCTTTAAGTTCCATTCTAAACCCTTGACTTTCTATGAAATGCAGAGCACTAAGGCCATAGCCAAGCAACCAGAAAGACTGGGTTACTTTGTGGCTTAATCTCACTTCTCCTGAATTGCTTTGACCAGAATTTAAAAGTAAAAATAAATAAGATCCTGTGTCAACATTCATATGTTTCAGAATTTCAAATATTGCAATGATACTTCATTTCTAAATGCAACTTGATTTAATTTTAAATTTCCAAATGCTAAAGCTGCAATGAAATTATTTTGAAACTTTTTTGAGGAGGAAGAGGAAAGGGAAGATCTTACTTGGCATAGATCTACTTGCAATATCAAATAGCAAATGTCTGTATCTGTGTAATGCAAATAGCAAATGTGTGTATCTGTGTAAAGGAAATAGCAAATGTCTGTATCTATGTAAATTTAAGCTAAACCACAGTTTAAAGAAGCTCCTTTTGCAGTTGGGTCTTTCATCTGAAACCATTCTGGGTTTTGTAAGACAAGTGCACCTAGCATTTGGCTTCCCTGCTGGCTTTTCCAGGATCATTTCATTCACATGTTTCTGTATTTTAATTTTTTTTAAGACCTAGCAATGTACATAAAAGCAGCTTGGCCAAAGGGGCCTGGGCACAGATTAAATTTGGGGAGAGGGTCCAACAGAAGCCTTGGTTCTTCCTTATTGTTATCCCCTTTATAGAGCCCCATTTAGAGGCCCCAAGTGGAAACAAAGGTAGCAAGCCATCCCAATCCTGCTGCCAGGAAAAAGGAGGGGTGGTTTAATCAACCATCCGTGTAGCGCCGTAGCAGAAGGGGCAAAAAAGCACACATTTAGGACCAGATGCTTCTCCTTTAGATGAAAGGATGATTAAAGCACTTGTGCTGAGAACTGCAGCAATCCCTGCGTTATAAATACAGCAGTGCATGGCTGACCCTGCCCTTTCAAAAGCAGATTCTGTGACTGTGGTAAGAGTATACAGAGGTGAGAGGGGAAAAAACAGCAGCGGGTAACATTCAACTAAAAGCTCAGCCTGCATAGGAAAATACAAGTGCTTCATTTGCTTCTCTAAGGAAACTGGCTATAGTTTCAGAGCATACCATAGGTGCCCTAAAACTTTTCTAACCAGAAAGAAAGGGCACTGATTATATCCCTGTGTGGGATTGACTACGGGCAACATATTTGTATTGGTCCTGAGATGCCCACAGTTCCATGCATAACCAGAAAGATTTCTTTCAAATGCAAGGAAGAGTTCTGAAAAAGCCACTGCTTATTACAAGCAATCAGCTGAATGTTACAGGACAGCTGATTCTGCATTGTAAAACACATGCAGGACACAATACTGGGGAGCTATCACAGTTCTTGCCGCAAGAGATGGGTTTTCTCTACGGCACCCCTTCAGCACCTCTAACAGTGTGAAGAAAACTTTAACATACTGCATTAGAAATTGCTGCTGGACAAACATTGCACATATCCATTCTCTAATAAAGAGAGGCATCATAATGTTAACTTTATATATCAAAAGGCTTTTTACTGCCCGGGCAGCTTTGGGAAAAAGAAAAAAAAAATAAAAGAGGACAGATTGACAATAAAAGATGGCATTTCAGTCTTAAAAGGAAACAAAACACAAGCTTGGTTTTCCTTATTGTTCCCCCTATTGTGAAGCATCCACGCCCATAAAACTGCCTGGTACTGATAGAAAGGATTAAGTCTTTATGCATGAGATATTTCACATCTTGCTGGATCCTGTAACAATGATGATATCCAAATCATTTCAAGCAAAGGACAGTAGCAGCAGTTTCTCAAAAACAGAAAGAGTTCGTGGAAGCAAAACAGAAGGCAGGGCTGTTTCTGGGCACGGCAATCCAGACATAAATGAGAGTACACGATGTGACATGCACTTCACCGTGCAGAGACTAACATAGCAGTCTGCTCAGTCCAGAAACTCTAAATGCTTCTGTCAAGTGAATTTCCCATATAATAATCTCATAGAGATGCAAAGAACTAATTATAGGAAACACCTAATAATGGGAAACATAAGCTTTAAAATTGTTAGTAGATAAAAGGCAGGGAGCTAAGAGATAAAATCTTTTGCATTGGGCATTTCTTTGTTTTGAAATTTCGGTGTGGAGGGATGAGAAAAATGGGTACAGTTTCCCTTTACATGACAGGAACAATAATTGAGTAGGATTATATGTCATCCATGAAAATACTATATTTATGCCTCATTGTAATCCATTCATTGGTTTATGGATCCAAAGTCCCAGGGGTAGTGTCACAAATCCACATAATGTCCCTGAGTAGTGGATTTTGCATTTGGATCTGAGATGTAGCTGGCGGACACAGCAAATGACATGTAGCCAGACAGCTCCCAGGAGGGCGCACAGACGGGAATGCCAAACATGACGGTCGCTCCCCAGCTCAGGTGGGAAACACAACCTTTGGCTCCCCAGCCTGCCAGCTTCACAGAGGTGCTCTAACATACAGACCATTTTCTCCCTAGTCATCAGAGATTTTACACATCTACCACTTAAAAGTGTCAAAAGTGAGTATGATATATCTCCTATGTCACACGGAGCCATTTCTTCTCTTGCCAAAAGATGGCAGAAGCCTGACCCTAATTATATCTCTTGGACTACCTAGAGATATCTCTACAGTCAAATTTTGTAAATGTGAGACCCATCTCTATTTCTTTCTTCTTACATTAGGAGCAATCCTGAAGTAGCACAGTAATATGTGATAACCCTCCTTGTACAAGATTTCCTGTGTGGCTTTGCACCAGATCTATACTCCAGCTTCCCCGTGGAAATTTAAGGGTTTTCTTTTTCCTGTCAGTGCTTTCCTTCCTAAGACTCCTTGGTTGTCCATTTCCTGAGACAGATACCATCTTTTATTTCATGCCTGCGCCAGACTCAGCCAGGCTCCAGTCTCAGATGAAGCTTTAAGGCAATATCATAACAGCAATTAAAAAAGTACCTGACAAGACTTTATAGCCACTGTTTCTGTAGATTACATATGTCTGCTGGTAGAGGGAGGTTCACTTGGGTAAAAAGCTTTCCTCATAATTCATTAATTATGTATTTACAAATATCTCAGCTGCCAAACCCTTGAAGCTTCTCAGTCTTTAATGAAGAGGGGAGGAGCAGTTAAAGAAGTTGTCACATTTCCTTAGATGTGCATCTCAGACAATGATATTGGGTGTTGGTCCATTATTGAAAGTTACAGTAAAGCAATAAAATTGTTCATTCAGATATATAACAATGCTCCTGTCACAGGCAGCATTATTTCTGCAAACCCCCAGTGCCAGGACAGAAACAGCAAAGATCTACCTACCAGATCCCTGCAGCCAAACTGGCAAGATGCAGATGCATGGTTTTTCTGTGATGGAACACTTGAATCTCAGACTTTAAGTCAAAAACCAAATGGGTCGTTCCGTACCAGAAGTCTTGAATGTAACATGGTTTCAAAGCACATTAAAACTTGAGCAACAATTATTCCAGCGTCTTGGGTGTCACTACCATGAAGGCCCTAGGACTGATCCAGAGCCAGTAATAACACAGATAAGCTTCTCCTGGCTATCTTGTCTAACCCTTTCATATAAGACCATTGCACACCACATCTGACACTTGAGGCCTTCAGTTCTTTTTCTGGTTATAAGAACCTGCAGAATAATGCAGACAGATTGCTGTTCTGAAAGAAGAGTCTGCACGGAAAATGATTCCCCAGTTATGAGTGGAAAGACTGATGGCCCAGAAGTTAAACAACATCTCAACTTTCAATTTGCCTTTGCTTTACCTTCTTCCAAAACAACATATTTTGCACGATTTTAATATACAAGTGGATTTACAATCCTGGAACTTGCATTCCTGGTACACATACAGCTTCCATTATACCCTTCCATTTCATTTGGCTCACATGATAGTTAACACATCATCTATTTCAGCCACTAAAAAACTTGAAGAATCTAACCCTTCAAAAGGAGATTTTTTACCTCAGCAACAGCTAGCACTGCACACATTCTGCAGCAGTATGAGTGAGGCAATGGTGCAGGTTCTGGTCTCAGAACAGTACTTAATCACGTTCCAAGATGCCTGCTTGCATCTGGTGTGCCTCATGCACAGAGTATTCCTTAAAGGACCAAGGATGATGTGAAGCAAGCCCATGTGAGGAGGAGAATCTTTTGGGAAGACATAGAAGTTTATTACTAGAATTGCATTGTCTGTTTTCTTGGAGTTACATCAGTGCTGGAGCTGCTAAGGAGGTTAATAAAAGAGAGAGGCCTCTCAGGTACCAACCTGCCTCTTGTAATTATTAAATCTACCTAGGAAGCAAGTGAAAGAAATGTTGAAAATCTTACTCAAGAAAAATACATATATCAACTAGAGCTAAGGAAATTTTCTGTGTTACCTTGACCTTGCTGCCCTCTTTTTTTAAAAAGCAAAAATAAAACCAAACTCCAATGAAATTTCATAAAGAATTTATGAAAAGCTATAAACATGAGTGCCTGTGTACCATGCAAAATGAAAAATAAGTGGTACTTCTGGCCTTGCAGGATTTTGAAAATGTATTTAGACTTATGTATGATGTTTTTCTCAACTGATTTCTACAGAGCTATCCTGAGCTCTAGAAACAGAAGCGTGAATGGCTCAGTTGTGGACGGGTCCAAAGAAGGTACATCCTTACCCCCAATTTTCTCTCAGGTCCAGTCATAGCTTCAGTATCTCCACCCTGGACACCAAACCTTCAGTGTCCTCCCCACAAAGGCCTGGAGGAAGGGCTTCTTTCCCTGTTCAGGTAGGTGCAGCCAGCAAGGAGCCAGCACTGCAAGGGTTAAAAAGTGGACTTTTCCACCCAGAAGGCTGAAACTACTCCTTTGAAGCCATTAGTCTATTGTATAAATCCCTCCTAGTTTTGAGGATTACAGAATAAATACATTGTAATGGCTCCATAGGAACCTGGCCCATGGGGTCACCCTGACTTTAGTTTGTGCATTATGTCCCAAGTGACAAAAATCGAAGCACATTAAATGCTTCATGAATGTGAAATGTCCAGAGTTTTAATCTTGAGAGCTTTGCAGCCTTACAGAGTGTCTTGGATGCACCTAAATCCACTCTGCAGACTGATTAGAGAGGAGCTAGCTTCAGCTGACACATTCACACCAGGCAAATTCAGACAGTTTCAGATTTAGAGCAATAATTGCTCTGTGTGTGCTGGGGCGGGACTTATCTAGTTTTATGCATTATAGCAGAGTGCATCCAATAAAGACATATACAATTTATGCAGAAAAAATTCTTTTCTATTAAAAGATACTCTTTAAGAATGTAGGTTGGCCTAATAAGATACTTACAGACCCTTCATAGCTGAATGACACCAAATAACTACACAATTTCACTCCACTTGCCCCCAGGTGAGAAAGATATTAATGGAATTTACAAGCAAGAAGAATAACTTATAAACTTATCCAACTCCCTTCAAGACTGTCACCTGACAAATCATCTTAAAGCAAGTCTCCATTGTTGGGTAAAAAAAAAAAAGGAAAAAAAAAAGGAAAAAAAAAAAAAGGAGATCCTTTCACTTTCCACCCATTAATGTAGGCAGTGGAAGTACAATTTCTGCAGCCTCTCTTACCCTCAGCTCTGCCTCATTCTATTTCTATTTTTCTGGGTCTTTTGTAAGGTAGCACAGCTTTGTGTCAACTTGAAACTGCATTTAATAGGTAAATTCTGGCTGATTTAATACTCTGTCTTATTGTATTTTTCACTAACTATTTCGGTCAAGTTGGTTTTGGTTCTTTTTTTTTTTTTAACCAAGATAATTTCCATTCCTGGCAGAGCCAGAGACCCCAGTAGCACTTACTGAAGTATGAGGGAGAAAAGGAATATAAGAGAATTGAAATGATGCCATTTAGTATTTGAAATAGTTAATAGCAACTGAAAAATACTGACGCTTTCACAGACACACAAACATATGCTACAGTATTTGGCTGCTTGCTTTAGGGGTTGTGTTACATTTGCTAATCTTTTTAATAGAAGTATTCATAAAATTATTGTGACTTTTTAAAATTATTTTTCTTTTGTTATCCTCTGAGAATTATCTGCTGCACTCTGTCTCATAAATGTAAGCCTTTGACATTTTGGAAGAAACAAGCATATATTCTGTTAAATTGCATTTGAAAAAAAAAACACTTTAAAAGTTGAATTTTGCTTTTCATTGTGATACCAGGGCTCTTCTTTACTCCTCCTGAACTCTCTTTTACTTTAGAGAGTTTATGCTTTTAAAGGCACTTTCTGAATTTATTCTCTATGGATTTGCTGAAGAAAAACAAGTGTTTCTTCCTAAGCCAAAGCTTTACAAAATCATATGGCAGTAGATATTATCAGAAAGTCTGACATCTTATTACAAGAGCATCATAACATAACCTTATCCCAGTGGGGATGGGAATGTGCTGACACCTCTCTCATCACCAGGATTCCCCTGCCTTGCCCTGGTGAATTTCAGTCCTCCTAATCGCTTTCACTCAAAGATCCCATGAAATAGCAACCTTGCTTGAAAGGAGGAGAAAATTATGTTGGTGTGTCCCCGTTTCTTGCACTCCTGGTGGCACTGACATGATGCCCATGGGGCTGGGGCTGCACAAACAGGTAATGACAGACCCTCTTGCCTGGCAGCTGCAGTGCAGGGGCTGGAGAGAGGCTTTGCAGGTTGTTACCAGGTCTCAGGGTGTTTCTCCCCTTGTGAAATGATGGAGAAAAGCCCAAGCAAGAGCCCAGGACTGAAAGCAGTGCAGCCACATTAGTGAGTACCTGAGCACTTGGGCTTGGCTCTGCTGCTTTCTGAACCTCTGCTACCACCTTCACGTGGCACTGCCCTGAGCTGTGTGCCATGTATTGCCACAGCTGCTGTGCAACTCAGCTGTGCTTTGTATCGTGCAGCAATTCTCTTCAGCCATTCCTAAGGCTGGGGAGCACAGCTCCCCGAGCTCCTACCACTGTGGGAATAAGGAGTCAAGCAGAGAACAGGATCACACTGCAGTGATTTAATTTCAATCCAGCTCTCTGTTTCTCCTCTCCTTGCTATGGACAAGTCCATGTTTATTAAGGGACTCCATTAGGCTTCCCCTGTGACTCCTCCACCTTGCTGCAAAACGTTTTTTTCCTCCAGGGCTATAGCAGCAGCTGGCACACTATTTCCTTCTGAGGTGTAGCCAAATAGGGGCCTTTTGGAGGGGGATCTGTTTCATCTCTCTTCTCCATATGTTCCTTTCAATTGAGGGGCTTAATGCACTCATTTTCACAGTAGCTATCTAAGTGTTTTTCCTTTTTTGTGTCTATTACTGAAATGAATAAATGTGCACAAGGCAATGAGGCACATGAGTCAGGTCAATATACTGGAGCTTCTTTCAGAAGTAATTTTCCAGGAGACCTGGAGAGAGCAGGGGGTCTCCAGGATTGGCCAGAAGTTGATCCCCTTGTCTGGGGCACAGGGACATTAGTCATGTCTATATGAGACAAGGCAATACTCTTCCTCCCACAATATGTGAGTGCTTTTCCAAATGGATGCAGCATCCCTGATCAAGAGGACAGCATTTGTTGTAGTAAAACTACTTCTTTAGGCTATGATTTTTTACCAAGATGGGCCTAGAGCAAAGCAGATGTAGATAACTTGGCAAGCACTAAATATGCAAACAGATAACTAGATAATGCTGGAAATTTCAGGGCAGGAACAAACAATAATAAGCGAAGCCTGCAAATGGGTACAGATGTGCTGTCAAAGCCCTCCTGTTGTAGCCTGGCCTAGGAGACCTATTACTGCTGGACCTGTTTCAGTATAACTGGATCCACACTAAGGGACATAATCTGTTTAAAATATACATCACTGCATTCAAATTGCTATGTATCTGTACATAAAGCCCAAAAAAAAAAAAAGGAGCAAGTTGGGGAAATAAGAAATCTGAAAGAAGAGGTGGAGAAGCTGGCAGAGGATAGCAAAATGCACGCTGCATCCTCCCCTCACCTGCCAGCAGTACAGCACCCCAATAAGAGTGAACAGTTTGGGACGACATGGAGCAAATCAATCCAGGAAGGCCATCTTCTACTAAGGAATGTGAGAGAATGGCACATTGAGACTCTTTGCCTGGGAATTTGGGAAGGCAAGATGCGGGTGGCCAGGGAGCATCAGACCTCAGAAAAAGAAAAAGGTGACAACCAAGCACCAGAACTAAGGAAACCTAGGGTGCAAGAGCTGTCATATGAGATATTCCCTGGTGCAAAACTCATTCCCTTTTCCTACCATAACATCAGTAACACAGTCTCTCTCTCCTTCAGTTGAACGCCTATTTCCACAACACCCATAGAAGCATCTGATCTTGGAGATACCCACTGTTGTGTCAAATTTCACTGAAATCATTGTGGCTTCAAAATTTAGACAGACGTATAGCAGTGACATTATTTTCTAATAACTTAAGACAGATAAGCCAAATGAATTAAGAAAGGGCAGTGAAATAAAGAACAAGTAGCGAGGACACTTGAATTTGATGTGAAGTACATAAATCATGGAAGGAGCTTGACATGGGAACAGGAGCAGATTTCAGAAGGTAAATCTTTGCAGTGATACAGTGATATTATACCTGGAGGGAAAATAAGTGAAAGTTGAGGGGGCCAAAGAAAAGAATTAAGGTATCAATATGAAGAATTGCAGGACTCAGACTGCCACGGCCCCCAGTGATGTGATCAAAATTAACAGAGTTAGGTTTTACTTCAGGGAAGAAGGAAGGAAGTGCTCACTAATCTGGCCAAAACTGCTGTAGCCCGTTCTGGCAAGACATTAAGGTGCTCACTGCCAAATTCCAGGTGTCCTGCTTTTCCTCTGCAGAACTGAGAATCACTAGATCTTTATTTATGGGCAGTACAAACAGATCAGTCAAAACAGCCCAAACAGGGAAAAAGCCCCAATTCATGCCCTGCAGAATTTATAGCCTACAGAGGGTACACATGAACGCACTTGAAAATATCTGAGGCATGCCAAGATGCATTTCTTACACCATTCAGTACTGACTTCACTGCTCAATTTGCACTCCCTGCAGCATGGCTTGTGAAGAGAAAACAAATGGCATACCAGACCACACAGAGAAGCAATATGGTTACCAGCAAAACATTTATTAGCTTAGGGAAAGAAACACAAAGGCTTCTTTTCAGAATTCCACTCGCTCCTTGCTATCCCCTCCTCTCATACATCATTTTCCTTGCCTGGACTTCCATTTTACAGCTATCTGCATAAAGTTGCAGTTTATCTTGAGCAGCATTTTATAGTTTAATCCCACTCTCATTGTTTAAAAACAACTATTCTAATTTTCAAAAGCAGAACAATAAATGCACCTCCAGAACAGGCCCTAACAATACCACAGGTTTTGAATTTATCTTCATCAGCAGAGGTCACCTCATCACTCAGAAGAACTGCATCCAAGCAAACACAAGGGGATGGTAAATAGAGCCACCCACACCAAGGAACAATAAATTCAGCTTTCTTTGCAGTGCTATTACATATTTACCCCTCATAGTTCATACTTTTCATTTATATTCCTGCTGGCTGGACTTTTAACATTTCTCACTCTGAAGGTTCTCCAGACTTTCTTTTTGCTTTCTATCCAAATATGCCTGTTCCCTCTGTACCTTGTGCTCTGCCATTTCATCCTGTCCACCTCAGACTCCCTCTCTCTTCCCCCCTCTCTCCAGCTTCAGCAGTTCTTTCTGTTCTTCTGGCACAACATCACAGGGTGGAAGCTGAATAATAAACATGCATAACATACTAAACCACTACTTAATCAGCATACATGCTGTCAGTACACTCACTGACTACCCAGCTATTTCCAGAGATCCCTAAAGAGCTCAGGAGGTTTGTGCTATTAATATACTCTAGAAAGAGGGAAAATTCCCACCAGAGGCCTTAAACATCTCCACAGTTCTGCAGCAGACCATCAGCCCTTTTCAGCTTCCACAGCAGGGTTTGCACAGTTTTGCAGCTTGCCCAGGTATTACACTCAAGAGGAAGTTCTCAACCCCCACTCTCTTTGCATGAGAGCAGTCTGGAAGGAGCCTTCACAAACAGCAAGCGTAATGCCAAGGAGGGAGAAGAATAACCAAGGAGACAACGCGCTGCATTGGCTCCTCCATTTCTCTGGCAGGACTCCCTGGCTTTGCTCAGAATATGACTGACTTTGTTGCTTTCAACATTTTCTTCCATTTCGAAATATTTTACTCATTAGCAATCCTCCTTATGCTCAGAACAGGAGATACTAATCAAGTTCTCCTCTTCCTAGCTGCTAAATGTCTCAGTGCCGGCTCTTGAAAAGCTGCCCTTTCCACCATGTTTATCTTCCCAGGATTTTTGCTCATCTTGTTTCATCCTCCCTGTTTCGTGAATCTCACCTGCCCTCAGATGTTTGCCTGCTGTTTCCCAACCTGATGATTCATACATATAGTCTTTTGTTGCTTTTGTACTCCCCCATCCTCAGTCCTGCCTCTATATCACACATCTTCCCATCAGTTTTACTTGCCTTCTTCATTCAACCCTTCCTGCTGCAGCTTCCTCCAAATTAAGCTTTGACTCACTCTGCTCTTTTTCTCCACAAAGTCTGCCCCTATCCCAAAGCCTGATGCTTCTTCTGTCTCAACATCATCTAAAAGCCATCCTTTGGGTTTCATACTCACAAATTTGTCTCTCATTTGAGATTTCATTTTTCCTAACTTGCTTCTGAAGCACCATTTTGGCTCTTTCACTGGTACCACCATATTTCAATCCTGACTAGAGACAGCTGCAAGAACTGTTTCATTTGATCCTGTTAAACTTCCCTTCACTGAACCTCACTGCTCACTCCTATAACAAGCATAACATAACCATCTAATTTTGAAATCCAAAGCCTTCTGGTTCAGATTCTCCTTGGTCATACCTCCTAGCACCCCTTCTCCACCAGCTACTTGAAAAGCAATCATTGCAGTGCACTGTGCTCTGTAAGGTCTGCTAAAATCAGAAGTCTCTGTGCTAAGTTTTTCCTGAGACCCTGCCTCTGCCATGCTCCAGTACAGCAATTGATTTGCTCCATGTAAGCTGTCCCTGTTGAGCCCTTCCTTAGCTCCCTCCTGGCACATCCCATCTCATTTTCTTGATCCAGCATGTGGCTGCATCTAGTTTTGTAATGATCATGAGCACGTTAACACCATCAGCACCTCCAGACAGACATTACAGTAATGATGCAATGCCCACCAAAAAGAAGCCTACAGAAGTGAGGGGCACCTTCCCAAACCTACTACAAGCCAAACAGGAAAGTAATTTCTTACCACACTGAAGGCCTCCAAGACCACAGTGAAGCCTCCAAGAAAAACTACTCTATGGACATGACTAAAGACAGGAGAATCCCTTCAGATGAGGACTAACTGCCAGCCCAAGGGAGACAGTCACTGTGCAGCAAGAACATCACACTGTGTCAGCTGTCATGCTAAAAAGCCAACCTTTCTTTTCTTCTTCCAGGCAGTTTGCTGGAAGACACAAAAAAGATGTGGAAGAAGTACACCTTAGAGAATTTGTGATGTTGGCTGGATGTAACTGTGGCAACTGAACTGCATGGCAATCCAAGGACACACAACAAAAAGTCAGGATCTGCCAGCCATTTATTGAGTTTTCCAGTAAAAAAAGGCAAAGGACCCCCCCCCCCCCCCTTCATCCCTGCACCACAATCTCATGTGAGTGCTCTTGTAAAACAAATCACACAGAAAAACAGGATTTATAGGATCAGGCTGGCTTGTTTCCAAAACACATACTCAGTGCAGAAAGCTGCAAAAAAAAAAAAAAAAAGAATAGGTACTGAGAGGAATGTGATAGATTACTGCCCTGAAAAATCAACAACAGCACTTTTTAATGGGGAAAAATCCTTGCTGAGCTACTATTAATTTATTAATATTATTTTTATAGCAATAATAAATAGATTAATATATCCTATAATAACGTAAATAAAACAAGGAACTCCAACCCAAGTGAAGCTATCAACAAAAAAACAATGCATCACAGTATCTCACATACCGACATCTCATTTCAAATATCAGAAAAACCCCACATTATTGACTAATCATTTCTGAAATGCAGTTTCAAAAAAGAAAACAGCATTTTTACTCTACTGGAAAACAAAATAAATCTGCTTGAACTTGTCTTTTGATAAATTTTTACACATAGGTAACAAAAAAATTAGGGGCCTTCATGTTTTGTTAAAGAAGACATTTAGTCTGAGAGTTTGCATTTTGCTTCTTAACAGACAGGTTTCAATGGAGAAATAGTTTTTTATAGACAATATCAAACCCTCTATAAGCACAGTGCTATCAAAGGAAGCAATAATAGATGTTGTCTTACAGTTATGTGAACACTGTCATTTTGGGGGTGGCATTAAAGTCCTGAGACCCAGACAAAGACCCAGACAAAAAGTCTTTTAATCAGTGAACTGCTGATGGATAAGCCCCCTCTTCTCTCTTGGCACAGTAATCAGCACATTGCCTCTCTCATCTCCCTTCTGAGTTTGACTCTTCATATGAGAGAAGGATGACATCCAAGCTCTCTGACAGCAGCACTGTACCTCCAGGACTTGCCTGCCCACTAGCTCAGTGTCTTTGCCCATCTCCATGGCCTGGCTTTTCTCCAGTGCCCCACAGAGCCGTCCCACTCCACACTGCCACTCTGATGGCTCTTACGGACATGCAAGTAAGTTGGTTGTTTAATGCTCATCCTCTCTCTCACAAGGAGGGCAATTAAATTAGTTTACTGCAGGCAAAATCAATAGCAAGCATCTGGGGGGCACACAAGCCATTGCTAATTAGGGCTTTTAGACATTATTTGAATAAAATGTATGAGGTTGATCAACCAAGGTGGAAAAAATCCATAATGTCCCAAGTCTGCCCTTGGTTTGTCAACCCCACTCACTTTGGAATTAGAAATGGAATGAAATTCCTGAAGTAAAGGTAAGCTTTTCTAGACTGGGATAGATGCAGGGAGGGGTGGTGCTATTTATTCACAGTGAAATGGACTTTTCTATGTCAGATTAGAGGTACAACACTGGCTTCTAGACATTTAACTCAATTTGCAAAATATTCAGAAGCTTTTTTGCATGAATCTGATAAAAAACAGAGCCATGTATTTTGAGTCTACTTACTCTTAATGAATTATTTTAGTTACAGATATCTATTTTTAAAAGACATATTTAAAAATTGTAGAATTATATATGCAATGAACCTGCCATAATTCCTTGAAAACATTTTGCCAAATTAGCCATTTATTTATATTCATTTAAATAGTTGGGTTTTTTTGAAATCTGCTACTACATTTAGCATGTAAATGCCTGTTATGATGCCTACTTCATGCAGTAATTTTCAGGCCATGTAATGAATTACTTTCATATCTTCAGATTAGGTTGCAATTGGATAATGTGTTCAAATGTGAAGAATACATTTTCAGGGTAGCTTTCTTTGAGTACTCATCCATAGAACATTTTGCTTGATAGGAGTTTCCTCTGTAGACTATAGGAATCCTCATTTCAGGGAAGGATTATTTCTCCATGCAATGAAATATCTTTTTCTCAATATAGTGTTCTTAAGAAGTGACTTACAGTACAGTAGGAAGATGAGCATAACATCTTAAATATGAACAGGAGATGAGTGTGTCATCTATAATACACTTGAAAAATGTCTTTCTGAATCTCAGAATAATTAGAAACTTATAAAGACAGAAGATTGGTCTTATTTTAGATGTCTAAATAAATAAATGTTAAGAATAAATGTAATTATACCTCTTAAGTAGAATTATAGAAAGAGCTACCATGCGAACACAACATAAAAAGAGGTTTTTTACTGCAGAAGTAGAAGAAGAATTTATATATTTATTTAATTTTGGTGGGGGCAAATATAAAACAACAAAACAACCTCCTTTGTTGGACCCACCTATTCAATTCAGAGATTATGCTGTTCAGCACAATCAGTTTAAATTAGCCAAACACCTCAAAAATTTTTTTCTTTAACTATCTGGATCCAAGCATGTCCTTACAATATTTGAACTATAGTGTAGTTAATTTTTAAGTACAATTTCAGGTTCTTAAGTTAATCATGCTTTGATGAGGAAAGAGTAGAAAGAGAAGAGACTGGAGTCCCACTTGAGTCTCTGCGCCCAGTGGATTGAGATCCAAGACCAGGGACTGTTCTCCCCTGTTCAGATTAGGGTTCAACAGCAACACATTTGCGAATGTACCGTAAACTTTTGGTGCAAACAGCAGAGACCAAACCCTGTCACATTGTCACCCTTGTGAATATTGGAAAATAAAGGCATTTGAGTGATATGAAGGAGCCTTAAAGGACCCCAAGCTAACATTGCTATGTATAGCTTAAGTGCGAAAAAGCAATCAGGCAGGCAACAAATTCCCTAATTCACTACAATTCTTTGCAGTTTTGGGTAGGCAGAAGCAAATGCCTGCCAGTGTGTGGGATGCCTGTCACTGTTAGCTTAAAAAATATACTGAAAACAGGTTTTGTTTAAACTGAAGGTGGTTTTTCAGATCAGCCTCTGAGATCATACTGAGGCGTGGAGCAGTCCTGTCTCTGTCACAGGTACCACATTGTGCTGCCGGAGGGATGCTGCATCTCTGCACCACAGTGCTCCTGTCACATACCATTCCCCATCCTCTGGATCTAGGTACGTGCAATTTTTTCACTAGCATTTAACTTCTAAACTATTTTTCCAATTCCTTTACCTTGCATAGCATCTTTTAGACTTCGGCACCTTTTCAGCTCTTTGCAACAGCACTTTTTAGCAGCACCTTCTTTTCTTTACAAAGCAGCAAATACTTTTGAACCACAAATGCAAATACAAATTTCAAGATGGTTGAGCCCTCTTTGGCACCTCACATACATCCCATCTCATAGGGATTTGGTACCAACTACAGGAAATCTCATGCCAGAGAAGAGTCAGGCCATTAGCATTACACCATTACAAACGGCATCAGAAACATAATTTTATTTTAAAAACACATTTCCATAAGAAAGCAATATCTCTAGTAATGCGCTGTCTGCATATTCCATTTCAGTTTCATATTAGCTCCCTGAAATGGTACAGTTCAGTAGTATGATTATTACTATATTTATGCCCTTTTCTTTGGCTGCATTATACCTAACAGCAGAGCTCTTGGAGAGATTTATTTCCGAAAACTAAAGTACTCAACTGTGTGCCAGTGAAAGGGGTGGAGAGAACCGAATGTTAAAGATCAGAAAACATAACATGTCTATAATAGTCATATAGGGTTTACTCCCTACTGCAGCATTTTCAGCATTTATTTATATATCTACTATATACATAATAAAAACCACTTTATTAGAGGACCTTCCTTGTCTATTGGTAGCTGGACATACACAATTAAGAGCAAAGGTTCTGGATCCTGACAACCAAGTGAAACTTTCCATCTTCTAACTAAACCCTTCTACTTGTAGGAGGCCACAGTAAAGCACAGGAGCTTTTACATAATGCTTGGGATCTTGTTTGAAATTTGGAAACTGTGAACTTGAGGGAACTAAATCTTTTACCTTCAATTCATTGCTCTTCATGAAATTCAGTCATCTCTCAAAACACTGGGAGAGCAACAGAAAAACTCATCCTATAACCACTGACAATTCAACAGATAGATTTTAAATAAAACTATATAGAATTTCTCTAATCAGCACAGGCATTAAATGCATTATTTGACAACATTAGGATATACATGATAACATAAATCAAAACCCAGAGAAATTCCAAATCACTTCTTTCTTTAAGTCATAGCAAGTATTTTAAAAGATAGCAAACAAACAAAACAAAAAACAAACAAACAATAAAAAAACCCCCACAAACAAACAACAAAAAAACCACCAAAAAAACCCCCAAAAAACCAAAAAAAAACCCCAAAAAAACCCCAAAAAAACCCCAACCCTACCCACTTGAGGGTTTCACTTTGGTGGAAAGCATCCAGAAACAGTTTCCCCATCCTGTAAGATTTTTCACATTGTCAGAACATTTTCTCTGATAGGACATTCTGAATTCTGTTTGGTTCAGACAAGAATGTAAATTTGCTTAACTGGGAAGGGTTGCAGTAGTAGCTGTTACACAACTCACATTCAATTGCAAAACTACAGTGATACCAGTTCAAAAACTATAACCACACTGTTCTTCCTTAAAAAACCCAAACCACTCTATTGTCTCATTCATCCAAAACATTTCAGCTGACAAACAGGCACTTTTTGATAAAAATCAATATGCTAAATATTTTTAGTTGTGTTCACCATAGGTTTACTATCCATCTTTCTGAGGGTTTGCAGAGATAGAGCACCATCTCTGAAATGAGACTACTGAAAAATCCAACCCAGACACATTTACCATCCTCTTTTGTCTTTCCTCTTTGTCTCTGTTGACCTTACCTTCTTATTTTAGACAGAGGCATCCCATGAAACCCTGTGTAAGCGGGGCCTGGGAGCAGGTCTGAAGGGGATTCCCTAAAGATGACCCATATTTGTCTACAGCAGGTGTAGGCTCTCAGAATATAATGTGCACTTGATGAAGTGTAACATTTTCAAACGAGCACCCTGCAACGGGGCTTAAATGTCTACCAAATATTAACAAGAGCAGACTCAATAGAAATACTGAGTTTTATAAGGTTATAATTTTTCTCTCGCCACTAACCTCTGCCACAAGCTATAAATTACTTCTTCCCTCTGGTTTTCCCTTAGGAAACAGCCACCTTACCACTGCTTTCTTTACTGGCATCCCCTCTGCTCCACAGGTGCCAACCACATTTTCTCTCAGACATTTTAGCTGATTAACATTTCCAGTTAATCTCAAAGCAACTGCTCTCAACCTGGATTTCTGTTTGATGTCTGCTGCTTCTCTGGTTTAGACCTGATTAAGAGCATCCATGTGCCAGAGAGCTGCTGCTTTCTCCTGAGAGAACCCTGAGGAAAGGTCCCAGCTCTCTGACAAACCCTGCCTTGCTCCTGTGCTAAACATCCACCATCAACCCAAGATGGGGCTCAGGTGCAAAGGATTAATATGCCCCCTAAACCCTGCCATGTGAATGGCACAGAGGCTTTACTGCAGCTTAATTGCTTGCTGGCTAACTACAAGCAGCTCGATGGCCGGCCACCGCACGGCTGCTGAACTGCACTGAAAGAGCGCGCTTCTCGGCGTGACTTAGATCCCGTAGTTCAGTCAGTTCCCATCATCCCTTTGTCCCTCATATGTCTGACATGTGCATGAAGCCTTCCCTATTGTGCCTTCTCTTTTCTGGGAGAACAAAGGGGAGCTGACAATGAAGTGGCTGCCAGCCCATTGCCACAGTCCATATATCCACGCAGCTGTCATTACATAGTCAAAGCAGACGTGCTAGCAGGAGAGAACAAGCGGCCTATGTGAGACACAAGTGGGTTTGGCTAAAAAAGATATATTATCATCTACAATGCACATACTGCTATTAATATGCTATTAAAGAGAAGGAAAAAAAAATCCCGACATGTAACCCAATGACCTCAGAAACTCTGGTAGCGAAGTGCACTAAAAGAGCAGGCTTGGAGTGATTCTCCTTCATGTCCTCTGTCTCCAACTATCCTGAACAGGCACCTAGCCCCTGCTCTAAAAATAAACGAAAGCAATTATGTCATTACTTAGGTATGCCTAACACCAGTTTTCCATTGAGGAATGCATCAGTTTGCTAAGGTAGCCAGGACTCCTCCTGTTGAGCGCTGACATGTCACATCAGTGGATTTCTTGTTTACAGAAGTGGCAGATTGTTAATGCGAAGGCAATTTCCTGCATTACAGCAAAATCCCATGATATATTTCAGTTGTTGAAAACCTGGAATGAAGCAACAGCTCTGTGATATGGAAATGCCACTGAGAGCTAAGTGGTAACTGGAACTAAATTTTATGAAGTAACTAAGCAAAAAAAGAACGGGGTGGGGGTGGTTAAGAGTACACAAGCATGGGTTTGCTGTTCCTGGTTAAAGTAAAGAATGGAAATTCACAGGACAGCTGTTCAGGGTCTACCAGGTTAGGGTGAAACCTCAGAGAAACCTCTTGGAAAATTGCTTACATGACCTTTCAATGCATATAGCTTGTACTGTATATGTGAATGCAAAAAATAGAGAGGAATGTAAATTGTAGGTGGTACTGAGGTCACCTGGGACTTCTAATGGTGCTGTACAGTCACTTCCTCACTTCGGGGAAGTCGTCTCTGCACCAAGTACCATCTTCCATTTGTAAAATGAGAATAATGATATTTCTCTTTGGATTGGATATCATCTCTTTGAATTGCCTTAACATTTACACAGAGGCTCTAACACCCTGGGCCCCCAGGGATCTGCCTGGAACCTGGCCAAAACGAACCCAATCACTCTCCAGCCTCACAGACATCGAACTAGAGGCCAGGGGGTGGCTGGAATTGTGCATGCTGGACTGCGTAGTCAGTATTCTGACCTTCTCTGACCCAAACAACCACCCTGAAACCCTGGTTGGTTCAAGCAAGCCAAGCTGCCTGGCAACACCAAGTCCCCATCCCTCCAGGTGCTTCCCAAATGCTTCACTGCCAGAAACAACAAAAGTTGCTAAGTAAGCTCAGAAGAAAAACAAAAATGCTTCATTAAAATAATGCTCAGACTGATCCTGAAAATTTCTGTATCTGGATAGGCTTGGCACTGACACAGAAAGAAGTATAGCAGGATACTGGGACCCTTCCAGAGTTCATGCTGCCTGGTGTGAACCACTGAGTCTGATTTTGCATCATGCTCCCAGTAGAGAACTATGTCAAATGATCAAAAAAGAAAAATGCACGTGAACTGGACACCCAGCTTGTCCAGCCCTTTGCTCCAGTCATGCCCCCTCCTTTCCCCTACAAAGCTTACTGTGCTCTCTACATCTGTGTGGCTCCACAGAGATGATTCAGAGTCTCTTCCCTGTGGTGCCTCGTGGCATCTTAGCTCCTTCCTCTCCATCTATGCTGTTCTATCTGTAGAAAAGTTAAGGGCTTGGATTTATCACAGCACAGAGCCATTCACCTGTACCTGTTTTTGACATCACCAGCTTCCCCGAGTATACTTCCTTGTTCAAGCATCTGCTCAGAACAGTGATAACAATGCCAGGCAACTCCACTGTCCCACTGCTGATCTCAGGAGTCTTCAATTGCCATCACCTTCCCTGCCATTTCAAAGTCAATGCTCCATGATCTCTGAGATTTTGGGTTGCTTCATCCCCATTCCCTGTGTCTTTGAGTATGAGCCTACCGTTGCACCATCACCTACTCAGGGTGAAAGAACTTGCTGCTTAAATCTCCCACATTTTGGGCAGCTCTTCTGCAACAGAGCTGCCTTACTTCTGCTTCTGCCATAGCAAAAAAATGTGTTTTCCTGCTTGTTTCTAGCACCTCTTGATATGATTTTATTCTATTTCATTTTTCCCTAATTATTCTTTACTGATCGTAGTTCATCTGAAAATTGTTAAGTCAATGTACACTGTGGGAAAGAATATCATCTTGCACTAATCAAGCTACTTCTTTGACAATGGAAAGCCCCCCCTTTAGGTGTTTTTTTAGAAAGGATTTTTCCAGATTCTCAAAGCAGTTATGAAGTCACTCCCACATCCCTAAAAGGAGGATTTAAAATTGTCCTGAGGAGATTAGCATCTCAGCTCATGTTTCAGACTTCTTATCAGGTTAAGTCCATCTTCAAATGTGAGCTTCATTTTCCACATTAAACCTCTTTCTTCCCCCTTCCTCCCCCACGCCTCTGCCACCCCATTTTTTTGTCCAGGATGATCCCCAATGATATAATATCTTTGTGGTTTCAGTAAACCCAAGAAAAGGCTTTACTTTCTTATACCAATCTACTTAAGATACACTGAAATAGAAAATGCTTTGTGCGAGAATGTAACACTGCCCTCCTCCAACCTCAGCAAAACACAACAATGAGGTGATTTTCTTACCAGTTCTCATCTCTTTCTACAGAGATTTGCTAGCAAAACAAAGGCTGCTTCGGCAGCCTGGAATGGGGACTTCATAGGTTTTGGTTGAAGCATGAAAACTGAAGTGTGATTATTTTTTTTCCTAACAGTTGCTCAGTAATGTGAATTGAGGGTACAAGTACCTATTTGAGGATGAAGCATGGTAAGAGTGAGTCTTGGACTTCAACTGGGGACAGTACGACCAAGACAAAACCCTGAAACACAGACCAGTTTTCAAGAACATTTCATTGTCTACTCAAAAATGACACATTGGCTGGAGCCATGCCAATCTATACCTGCATCAGGAATGCTTCTGAGAAGAAATCCCACAGAGGACCACCTGGTTCTGGTAGACCATCTCACAGAGGTGCCTCAGCTGGTGCAAGGTCAGAGAGGGGCCATGCTGCCAGGATGTGGAAGTGGAGGGGTACTGGTATTTACCTATCCACAGGATCCAGTCTCTGGCCATTCAACCTCTCTCTTGCACTGGAGGAGAGGCAAATTTTCAGCCATGTGCTGTGGGAGACAGGACTTGACTTTACCTGTGGTTTTTCCCAGAGATGGAGCAAAGGGGAAAGAGAAGGAGGGATGTATTAATGAAGAAGAAAGCTTTTGAAAGCTTCTTACAATTTCTGGGAAGAGGCCTTGCCTCCACCTAGGTTTATTGGTTTTGAATTTGGGGCTGTTGCTGCTGTCATGTTTGGTTTTTATTTGCTAGACCGACACTTTAAAAGCCCAGAGTCATACAGATTCAGCAGAGGTCAAACAAATTGTTTGCATTTTTGCTATAAAAGGGGCATGAGGGAGAGTGAGACAGATGGTAAATTGGCTGCTAGGAAGCAAGGCTTGAACTTTTTCAATCATGTCTCCCTCTTAACTCACAGCTGGCAAAACTCTCAGTTCTGTGGCAGGTCTTTCACTGAGCAGATCAAATCCAGCAGCATAGAAAACAAAACTCACCAGGAGCCACACAGGGTGAGAAATTATTTCCTAATAAAACTACAAAGCCCAGAACAATAACCAGGCAACACTGACATGTATTGTTGGCCTTTATCACAATCCCTTTATAAGCCTGGGTTAAGAACAGAGATGCAGTTGTCCTTTGATGTCCTCGTTCAAAGGACTTTACACCCTCTTCCACCAGTGATAAGCAGGGAAAGGGGGAGAGGAGAGGCTGAAACAGAACAGAAAAGGCTTGGCAAACAAATAATTTGTCATACTTCTGTATTTCTGGAGACACTGCCATAAAAGATACAGTCACAGAAATCGCAAGTCGGATGCCACTCAAGCAGAGCTGCTTATGCCTGCAGTAGCTGCTTCAGAGCCAAGAGCTTCTTGGAAACTCACTAGCAGTTCAACAAGGGAAATGGAGAGGTAAAGTTAGCCTTGTTTGTGGGCATCAGGGTTAGTTCCACTTAGAGCCTCCCTAGAACTGAATTTTTCCTTGTGTTACACCAGCACACAACTGGGGCTTCCCAAATCCTCTCTGGTGATTCCTTGGCTCCTGATGCCCAGCCTTTTCCCAGTGAGCTGTGTGAGAACTCGCCTGTCCACAAACACAGCACTAGCACTCTCATACCATTAAATGCTTGCCAGACATGGAGCAGAAGCAGCTTAGGGACAGCACCTGAGCAAATCCCTAGCTTTTCTCCACGGTGACCCCAAACTTCTGGGGGTCATGTGAACAGGAAGAGCAGGGAACTGTCCCCACCAGGTTCACAGTGGGACACTGCTTATCGGTGTGCTTTCTTCTTGCTCCGCACGCCTGCTTTGAGGCAGCAACTTTTGGCAGAGGTGCTAGAGGAGATAATGTTCTAAACAGTTAAATCTACCAAAGATCCTCTGTCAGAGTCCTAAATTCCATTTTCAGGAACAATGTAAACACTTAGCAGCCAAGAACCAGATGCTCTTGAAAATTCTGCTTCACATCATGCACTGCAGAAACCTAGCAATTGCAATATGACACACCAAAAGTAACCCCTGATTTGGAGTTTGCTGCTGCTGCTGCTGCAAAATTAAGAGAAATTCCAGCTTGGGTCCTGCTCTTGTTCACACCACACTAACTCCATACAATAGGGCATTCAGCTGCATTTAGATCATGGGGACTTTTTTAGGTAACAAATTAGCTGCCACAATCTGAAGAGTCAAATAATCAGTCTGATCCCAGGTATTACCACTGTCATTTTATTCCAGACACAAAGAGAGCATACAACTTGGCAAAGGTCAGATGTGAAGTATGTGCCAGACCTAAAAATTGAACCCATATGTTCCAAGCTCTAACCCTTCAGAGCGAGCTCACCTCTCCTCAGGGAATATGTTGGCCACAAAGATGTGGTCACAGTGTGTGAAGATGCTTCACATTTATTATCATGTCATGGTTGAAACCTGGTTTTGAAAACTGTTTGTAAATAAGGTCAAGTTTCCCAACAACATAGGCCAAACAAACAGATGTCACAGTTGCTTAAGTGTTTTCAGCATGTCTAGACACCACGTGGTGATTAACACCAGCAGACCATGCTTCCATATGTGCTAGGAAGAGCAGAGCAGAGCCCAAGATGTGATAGATGTACAGTGGAAGAATTCTGGAAAATGCACATGAAGTTAGAGAGAGAACCAAGGGCTTTCTCACATCTTGCAAATAACTGTCTAAGCCTCAGCAGCACACAATTAAGACTGAGATAGTCACCAACCACAACTCCTTTGTCAGAGTCATTGTGAGGTGCTGCCAAAACATTAGCCTCCCTTGATTTCAAGCGCAGCCTGGCAAATGGCAAAAAGACTCTTCCCAAGAGTAGCCACAGCAAGCGCTCCAGCTTCTGCAGGCTTTGGAGCACAATAGTTTGGAAATTGCATTAAAGCCAAGAATGAGGGTTGTGAGCTAAAGCAGTAAAATGTTATACTTCCTAAACAACAGGCAGGAAGGGGAAACTGTGGATCCTGGAGGAGCTGTCAGAGGCAAAAAATGCGCTATCTAGTACTTCTGCTGCAACAAGCCCTGCTGAGACCCTGCTGGGAACAGCGTGGTGCCCCCTGAAAGCTGGGTACTTCATGCCAGCACTGACAGATATGGCATCAGTTCTGCTTATCCCACGCTCTCCTGCTCCAAGCAGCATCCTGCTCTTGGAAGTCAGTCTCCCTCTTCAGTCAGCCATGAGTCTCACATGGTCAGACATGCACTGCAGATAGTGTTAGCTTTATGATTAGAGCTGTCTGCTGCGAGACACATTTTAAAATTCATGACCTTTCCCATCAGGGTTCAAAACCGAACTGGCCTGAAGATGAAAGACTGGCTTAGACTCCTGCTGTAAGCTGCTTCCCTTCTTTCCTCCCCCCAGTATTTCTCCTTCAGCATTTACTTCCAATTATTTTACAGACAGTCTTCCACTAACTGTGGGTTTAAAAATTGCTAATGAATCGAGATAAATTAAAGTTCATCAGTATCTGAACCAAGCATGTGTTTCAACTTTACAGTCGTGCCTGACTATCAAAGGTATCTTCTTTTGTCAGGTAGAAGATGCTCTAGGAAGGCTGCAGCTGGCCAAAAGAGATAGAGCCGAGTTTTGAAGGAAGAAAAACAAGAAGGAGAATGCTTATGTTGCCTGTGTAAGAGGGATTGGCCATAATATCAGCAAGATGAAGGAGGGGGTGGAGGAGGGGAAGAAGAGAGGAGGAAATGCAAAACCAACCACAGCACACGCATTGGCACTTGCAGAGTCCCGGAGACTTTGCCAATGGAAATTAGAGAGGAATGTGTTTGCTCCTTACCACAATTAGAAGCAACCAAACTGAAAAAAAAATACTCCTCTCAGTGGGATTGTTGTCATGAATTGTATTTTACCACTCTAACACACTCCCACTGCTGGCTTTTTCTCAAGGAAAATCCATGAGAATAAGAATGCATTTTCATAATTTACACTATGAAAACCAGGATGTTTCTGCCAGTTCCCAGCAACTGCATGAATCGTGTTTCCTAGTCAGGCTGGCCAGAAAACAACAATTCATTTCACAAGGCACTTGGGGACTGAAAACAAGGCCTTCTGAACACAAAAAGGGGATTCTCACTAAATCTAAACCACGTGGGACCACTCATCGCCAGCCACCCAGCAGGGAAATGGCTGCAGACGCCTGCCAGCCTTTGCAGAGCTCGCCAGGGCACATGGCTCAGAAACGAGGATGTCCTGAGCCGTGGGGAAGCTGCACACCCGCTTGGAGAGTGCTGCTGCTTGCACATTCCTCCTCTCCTTCATTGTCACCTGAGCCCTGGAAAAAGTCCCCAGCCACTGCTGGGATGCCACTTGCCAGCTAGCAGCCTGTGCCTTCCCTGTGCTGCCGCTCCTCTCCCTTCCCCTCTCACCATTTGCAGGCAGTGCCACACAATAGCCTGGACCCACCCCAGGCACAGCATCTCCAGCTGACCCCTTCTTGGCCAAAAAACGTGTTCATGCCTGTCACCTCTTCTTGGGACTACAGTCACTGCAGCAGGGTGGGGACACCTCCTCAGGGAGGCTGGGCAGGGGCAGTCACAGACATGGCCCCTGAAGTAGCCACCCTTGAGATAATGCAGTGTAGAGCCATGCACAGCCCACACAACCAACAGATGAAGGGTGAAACTGTAGTAAATATCACTTTCACTGGTTTTACCCATTGCATGAAAGCCATTACACATGCACCTATCATCAGCTTCACCCTCTTTGCTGTTGATGAAGCAAATGTTTACAGCCTCCATTACCCTTCTTAAAAGCAGCAGTGGCAAACCACCCATGGGTGTGTCTACAGAGCCTAGCAAGACCACGCAGCCACCTAAGCTCTCCATCTGGGCTGTGTGGGGGGGAGCAGAGAAATGCCTCCATGCTGGCACTGGACCCATGAAGATTAGAAAAGCCATTGTGCTGCTAAGTAACACAGAGAGAAACCACGGACAGTCACCCCCCATAAGAACCCAGGCCGCCAAAAAATGCCTGGTGCCTGACTTGCATGCTGCTTAGTTGCTCTGAATGCAACAAAGCCTCACACATGTGTCTCTTTGGCCTTGGTCACCGGTATTTGAAGATCCTGACAGCCTTGGAGGATAACCAACATTTTTTCAGCCCTGGGACTAGCAGTTCTTCTCCCCTCTCATCCTCTAAAGCCCAGCCTTCATGATTTGCACTGGTTTCCAGCCCTCCAGAATTGCCAACAGGACATGCCTGGAGGATGAGAAGCATCCTCCAGTGATGAGTGCTTTCGTACAACACTGAGGAGAGCAAGCCTTTAAGCACAGCTCATCTATTGCAAGTGAACAGACATCACTGGTTCCTTTTCCCCCCAGGAAAGGGCAAGTTCTGCCAGTTGGTGCCAAGGGTGGCACTACCTCATGCATAACCTCAAAAAAAACCACAACTGAAAAAGGCAGGGGCTATTTGCCCGTGTCTCTCTAGTTCAGCATGACAAGAAAAGGCTGGCAGCATTGCAAATCGCTGCACAGATGCTGCACAATGAGAGATTGATTCACGTCAAACCAGGCCATGTGAAAGCCACTTCTTTATCTCAGCTGAGCAAGAGTCCCTTTACCATTACTTTGCATAATGCAGAATGAATGTACAGACAGGGGCAGTGACTGATGCAAGAAGCTTACTCTCCTGGGAAACATGGAAGGTAAGGGGTGTAGATTCACTTTGCTGAGTGGAAGTTCAAATTTATCACCCTTGATATCTTGCCAGGGGTCCAGTGTTTGATTGATGAACAAACCCCTAGGGATAGGCAGAGCATGGAGATGAAGGTCTCCCTTTGTGTGCACTTCTGTGTGCCTTTTTATTTTAATGAACAATGATTGGAGTTAATAACAGTGCCTGGTTTTGCTGTCTCGAGCTTCACACAACATAGGCTGGTATGGAGAGAAAGACCTAAGCTTCCCAGGATAAGAAGGTTCAGGGTGGACCACAGACCAAGGAAGCAGTGCACAGAGCTGTGTATCAAGAGAAGAAAAGTAAAAAACTGTGATATAAGCCACTGCCAGTCTATTTGACCCTTGGATTCACACATCTGCAAAAGCCAGGGCAAACTGGGGACATGAGAAATGACAGATTCAGGGGCATACTGTGCCTGGTTGCTGGTGTTCCTTAAAACTGGCAATAAAGCCTCTCAATCCCCAAATAAGATGCAACTGAAATAGGCAGGAGTACCTTGCATTGATGTGTGACCCTGACCCTTCAATGTGTGATGGGTAGCAAAGAAACACCTACAAACCAGGCTCTTTTAGTTCCCAAGGCTTCTTTTTAAGTGCCTGTTACTTAAAAAGAGTCTGGATCCCAGGAACAGTGGGAATTCTCCTCTGTTCCTCAGAGCCTCTTGCAGTCCTTGAAGGTTTTTAAAAAAAAAAAAAAAAATCAGCCCTTAGATGAAGGGAATGTCCAATTTCTGTCCTGTAAAATACATCCTCTAAAACAGCAAAATGTTCCCAATTTGAGACACATCCAGTTTCTGGCACTGCTGTGGCCCAGCATTGTCCATTATTATTTTTGGCTTTCCTACTGGTCTGCCACAGGATATGTGTTGTGACTACAGACACCTGCTTTTTTCATACAGTACTGTCTGGCAGAGGACAACCTGCTTGGTTTTCCAGCTGGTGCTACTTTAAAAGTACTCCTCACCTGAGAAAGCCCAGCTCTATCCAAATGATGCTGCTGCTGCAAACGATACCTAGAAAAAATGTTTTCCTGCGCTCCTCAAGAATGGCTTTGGATTGAAACTTTACCATGTCCCTTTACTAATTATCCCTTGGCCTGGGATAACTGAGTTGTTTTTATCAACATAGCTGACATCCAAAAGGGAGGGTCCTGACAGAGTGACTCCTCAGAAAGGGGATTTTCCTTCAGGATCCAGCTAAGGCAAAGGTAAATATAGGCAGAGCCCAGCCTGAACTCCTGGTAGCAAGCCTACAAAAGTCCAAGCCCAAAAGTCACCCAGGAGAATGGCAAATGTTGTCATCTCACATCTACTGATGAAGAAGGATGTAAACATCTGTCATCCATGAACTTAGAGCACAAAACTCAGAAAAGAAACATGAAAGGATCAAAAATACAAGGGCTGAACTATGTGAGATTCAACAAGGCATGCCAGTCAACCACTGGGGAATACAATAGCAAATCTCTATTGCGATTGCAGCTGATATTCAGTTATTTTCAGAACACTTTTTAAACAAATTTGATACAAGATCACCAAGACACATGTCTCTCATTTCTGAGGTGTTTCTAATGTGATCCTAGGTATCTTACCAAGGGCTTCAAGCACAAAATGTACATGTTATTCTACTGGTTAGAGCTCTGGCTTTTGTTATTGGATACACAGGTTTGCAATCCTGTCTTGAATTGAATAGAGGGCACCTGGTGACATACCCTCATTCAGCATTGATGTGAAAGTGAGATACTAGGAACACACTAGTTTAAAAAAAAGAAAAAGAAACCAAGCCATACACCACCCCCCCCAAACGGTTCAAACGCTAACTTGGACAGGCAAAATGACAGGCTAGTATTAGTAAACACAAGTAGTTTACACCAAAATCACTATTTGCATCCACTTCCACCTAGGCTGGGCATGGTTCTAAGAATCTGAAGATCTTTCCAATGCAAGTAAAAAAGAGAAATCTTATATGAGAATCTCATGTGTCCTTAACCCACTCGCTTTCATGCTGCTATACTAGCAGATAATTCTCTTTTAAAAGGAAAAGGAGAAAAAAAAATCAAGTCACTAAATGGAGAACAAAGACAACACTGTAAAGAGGTTTGAAAATAACCTAAAGAAATTCTGAACTCTGGAAGAGAACTCTATTGTCTTTTAAACTCCACAGGGCAGTTTGAAAGTTCAACAAAGAAGTTTGTATCATTTTCTCACAGAATTTACAGCAATTTTCATAGCCCCTATTTAATTGCCAAATTACTATACATCCCCATTGGTTTCTTCTTCATTATAGTCAATAAACAATCTTCAGATGGGATACCAGTATTTCATTGGCCTTTCATAAAATGGCAAATTGATTGTAAATTACATCTAAAAACTACATGTAAAAATACATGACAATTCCCTGTCATGGATATTTGATTTACTAGCATTCACAGCACAAAGCACCATTACCAAGGAAACTGCTGAATTTGGTCTGAAGGATATCAAATGAGGTTCAAAATATGGAAGCTCTAAGTAGAAAAACATTTTATACCTCTGTGCATGCTAAAGCACACTGGCCTGACAGACACAGGGTAAATTTCTTCTTCTCCTGTGCAGATGGGATGCACCAGATGCCTTCTGTATCTTGTTCCCTGTCACTTGGAACAACTACTGCAGGAGCAGCTTTCTGATGCTCTTTGGTTAGAAGTCTTTGACCTGAACCCAAAAAGACCACTTCTAAAACCCAAAGGCCATCCCGCTCTCCCCAGCTCCTCAGCAGGAAGCTTTTCTGCTCTGAAGCCAACTGGAGTGCCAGTCAATGCTAACTGGTAAGGCTGGTGCAGGCACATCCACTGTGAAGCAAATGGAGATGAGAATTTGCATCAAATAGCAAAATACATTATTTCACCCACTTCTTGTACAAAACAAGGATTTGAACATAAATTTACTCTAGAAGGTAGGAAAAAAACCATGAAACATTCACTGCATCAGATACATGCTACACCTCAGGGCACGTGTCTTTTTCAGGTCTGTGTTTCTTCTTTTAATGGAAACATTTACATTTTCTTCACAGACACACTGTTCATCTGTCTCCTCACCAGTCACTGAATTTAGGGAAATCTCAAACACCACCAGAATTCTCTTTCCAGACAGAATATTATCGGTGGCTTTTCCTGTGTTTGTAAGATTTCTCCCAGCATGTGCATTGATCACTCACAAGGGCTCATTTCAGCTCCCCTGTAATGGAAAGCCAGATGCACTCTGTGCTGAGTAAGAAAAAATGAGTGGCAGAGAAGAGATTGTCTTTAGTTTAATCTGCTGTGTTTGCCATCAACTCGAGCTTGTCAGTTCTTTTTTCCACTCTGCCCTTGCCTCCTCTTCCACCTTTGAGTCTATTAACACCTCTGAGAGGAAGAAAAATGTCCAACTGTTCTCTCAAATTGGAAGACACTTGACAAATACCTTCTACAAGCAGTATTATACCATCCTCACAACCTTCTCAGAAACCAAATGTGTCAAGTTCTGCTTGTTTAAAAAAATTCTGGCCTCTCCTAATTTTATTAGCTAAATCTTAGCTCTCAAAGGACTTAATGAAGACCAGGTTATCAGGGTTCCGGAGCGTGGCAAACAGGATTGGGGCACAGCATCACTTGTTAAAAAATGTACAGGCTCCAGCCTTGTTCACACTCTAGAGTTTTAAAATTACAGCAAAGTGAAAATGCAGTGTACATTAGCAAAAAAGGTGCTCCAGTTGCAGCCAGTTTCCTGCACGGGATAGGCTGCCCTAGCTAGAGGTAATCTGTACCACTACAACCATTTCCATTTTAGAGCCTTTCACGTTTGTCATTGAGGCAGAGATGCTGCTCTCTACTCTGCACTGCTACCCAGTAAGTGGCTGGGAGCATATGATGAGTGTGGAGCAAGTCCAAGGCAGGCAGAGGGAACTGAGATGGCCAGGGATATGGGGTGATGCCCAGTGCCATTGAGCCAACCTGCTAATGCCAGAGATAGCAGAGCCCAGAATTTCTGAGCATTGGTTTGGAGGCACAGTTGGGAAATTCTTGCTGTCAGGACCAGATGGAGGGTTTGCGATGCATCAATAGGATAGCAAAGGGAAAGGACTGGGAAAACAGGAAGGAAGAAATGTCATTCCTTGGTACAGATGGCCAGAGCACGTCTCTGGTCCCCCATGGCTGGTACACGTGGGTGTGGTGCTCCACACCCACCTGGGCTCACCAGGGAGCCTGTGGTGCACTGGGGCAGCTGAGCACAAGCTCTGCTCAAACCAGCACTGTGCTTCTCCCTGCTGTACACAACTGCTCTGCCCAAGCTGCATATTTCTGCTCCATTTCCTAAGTTTTCGCTTATGTCTGGCAGATAAAGCAGCATCCATCAATCAAACTCAGCAAGCCTGTTATCTGCAAGAGCAATAAGTCTCTCTCCATACTCTGTCCTCCAACTGCCTTCTCAGCCAAGCCAACTAAGCCAAACTATCCTGGAGCTCTCAGGACAGGCCCATATGCCCAGCATCTGGAGAAGGCATGCAGAGAGCACAGCCTGTGCCTTGCCAGGGCCATGGTAGCTGTTGGGGGTTTTCTTCTCCAGCACAGTCTGATCTGGATCCGAATGCGAACCATGAAGACAAGCAGACGGCAGCCACCTCTGGGTTCCTGCAGGAGCTCCCAGAAATCCTAGGACAACATGACAAATGCTGTCTGGAGAAGCGTCTCTTCTCACTCTTTGCATAGAAAGGATCCCCAAGTGATGCATATCCTGAGATGACAGATAACATTGACTGTTGGAAACTCTCCTGACTGTTACACTACTGGGATGTTAATATTATCCATACTGTCTTGTATAATATACTTAACTGCATCCAAGAAAAAAAAGGAATACTTAGGGAATCTTGCTACTAAAACCTGTCAGAAAAATCATTAAGAGCAGTAAATTATGATAATGAGAGATAATTTTAAAAGTGAAGGCTTGAAAATGTCTACAATTTCATGTTATGCTGGAAAAAGTAACTGAAAATGAAAAATAAAATGTTCATAAACTTAAGTCACAGAAATTAAAGGCCACGTGGAGATTAAATCATAATAATAATATACAGGGGAAAAATCCATATGCACACAACAATTTTAGGAGTCACACCTCCTACGAACAGGGTTAGCTTAGATGCTTAGGTGAAGCAAGCAGTTGCCTGCAAAATGACTCCTAGTGTTGTCCATCCTTCCTTGGCTGTGTCAGCACCCCAGACCCAGGGAACCATGGCAGCCCCCAGCCACTGTAGCTGCCTCACAGCTCCCTGTCCATGGCAGTGAGTCCAGGGAGCCCCCACAGCAGGCTCCATCCTTGTCCTGGCTGTGCCCACCTTCCCCTGCCTCCTCCAGGAGCTCCCTATCCAGGCCCCGCTCCAGCTCCTGTCCCTCAGTCAACATGGAAACATTCTATGTTGTCTTCACAGCTGAAGAGTTTGAGCAATTAACCATTGCTATTTCAGAAATAACATTTGTAGTGTCGGCAGGCCAAAATAAACCGCACCTTCCAAACTGATTTAATGCCTTTAATTTTTTTCTGGAAGAAAAAGGCAAAGCCGTGCCAATAGTGCATTACTCAGCACTGAAACTGCTGGTCTGGTCACCATGAGTCTTGTGCTCTTCCCGTGGATTTGTTACTTTCTAACTTGGACCCTGGCAGCCTATTTAATCTCTACATTTTAACAAACTCACCTTTAAAACAGGAATTGGACTATTCAAAAAAAGGCTTTGCATTGTGGAGCTGAAGGTATGGATTAAGTTAGTACAACTATATAAAATTAATTTTTCGCTTCAAAATGAAGGGGGCACTAACTTAGACAGTTTACACAAAGGACTATGAATAAGTGCACACACTTAAAACTCCATGTAAGAGGCAATTCAGACTTGAGTTGGAAAGAAAACGACAGTAAGAAGATCAACATAAAAGGGATTAGGAGAAGTTTGAAGAAGAGGTTTGAAAAAGAAGTGTGATTGGCATGCTGAAGGTGGGCAGATTTTCCAGACACAGAAAACAGCATGGGGAAGACTTCCCGTGCCAAAGGAAACAAGATAAACGGCCTACCAAGCAAAGAAAAGTAAAAATGGGAGCTATGTTTCCAGCAAAATTGATGTCACTGTTGCTCCCACAAAATATGTGCAAGTACTTTGCAACATCTGTTCTCAGGATGTCACATTTCAGCAAGAATGGGCACTGCCCGCATGTGTAAGAACTTAAGTGTGCATATTTGTATTTTGCATGGGCTCCTTGTGTTGAGGCAACTAGAAACTGATGTTTGAAAATTTGGCCCCGAATAGCTTCACTGGAAGCCGAATGCAGACAGATTTCTATGAATCAAAATGTGCTTTATTTTTACGGCACTATCTTTGCTGAATCCAGCACAAATACCATTACCATAAGCTCTGTCATGTGGCGTGCCTAACCAACCAACATAAAAGCAGGGAATCATTATTTTATGTTGCAGTTAATCACTATGTTAGCAGACTGTAATACCTATGGAGTTGAATATCAATATCTTAATCAAATGTGGTAGCAGGACCACCACTTCTTGAAGCTGCCATTGCATCAGGTGGGAATGCTGGATGGTCAGTAGGGTGGGACAAGAAACCACATGGGGAATGGAGAAAAGAAGCAGGTAAACAATGTATTTGCACAAGGAGCTCATGGGTCATGGCTATAGTGAAGCCATCAGAAAAAAAAGGGCTGAGCTGGGATTTTGTTGGGCAGAGCAAGAGATGTTATTTTCATGAGCACCTACTGTGCTCTCTCCATAGGATTTCTGCCTCAGCTGGCTGGGAGGTATTGAACATGAATTAAAGCTCCTCGCATTGCTCCTGTCTTGCCTGTTGTTGTCCTGAGAATGAAGATTACAGTAGGAAAAAGTAGAGCAGACAAATACTGACCTGATGAGATACATCTGCCTGTTGTGGGACTGAGTCTCTTTAGACCAAACGGCTTGTAGGACTTAACCAGTGCAGAGCTCACACCTCTGAACTTGGCAGAACCATTCACTGGGCAGCAGCAGCAGCCAAAATGGAACTCACTGGGCTGTATAAAATGCAGACATAGAAGTAAGGCGATAAACAAAATGTTGTCTGGAAAAAGAATTATTACATGTCTAAACCTTGCATTCTCTTTGACCTTGATCCTGCACTCTTTGCTGTTGCTCGCAACTACAGTGTGAAAGCAATGCTCTTCCATCTTATGGTTCTACTATGAAAATAAAACCATTAATATTTCTAAAGCATTCAGGATACTGTCATGCTGAATGACAGCAAAAAACCCTCTGAGGAAATTAATAACTCTGTCTTCAGTGCAGTATCTGAATAGGATGTTGGAATTAAGGGATCAGCTACTCCCTCCTCTGTTAAAAAAAGATGAAGAAAAACTACTGAATAGCTGCTTAGTGAATGAGCACTGTCAATCCCACAGCCTGGATGAGGCGCTGTCCTGTGAAGTTCATCTGTAATTGGGTCCTTTAAGCCTGTGCCATTAGTGCTCCTCCACAGGGCAGCCAAGTTGCACTGGCAGCCCCTCTCTGGCTGTGGTCCCAGCAAGGACTGGCAGGGAGGAGGGTGAAGGTCCATGTACACCCAGCAATTGGTGACCAACTAGGAAAAAAAAATGTTCCCATCTCCAACCCTTTCATTCTCTAAGTTGACTTCCAATGTAAAGTATCCTTACACGTTTACAGCCTTACATTTACAAGGCAAAACACCAGTGACACAAAACACAAGGAACAAGATAAAGCAATGGAGATGGAAGGGGCTGGGTGGCAACAGGTAACTCACCTGGCCAGTGGGGACCCCTCCAGGAAATAAAGCCAAGGGCAGGAAGCCCAAGGCACAGATGGGGAAGCTTAGAGGGGCACAGGGATCTGAAGCAAAGGCAAGGACAGGCTGGGTAGATCAGTGCTGGGGGAAAGAGATGGCAGAAGGGGTGGCCAACAGCAGCCAAAGGAAACTGCACTCCATGGCAACAAGGTATGCAATTCAATCACTTCTGAAAAAAGAAAGCTCTCCTAAAAACCCGTGACAGGCAGGGAGAGCAAGACCTCTCCTGGACAGTTTTTTTAAAAATTACTCCCATTAATGTCTGAACCATAAAACTCTACTGATTGATGTTAAAACCCTGTAAGGGAAGGCTATGGGGACTGAAATCCAGGTGAGAAGCAGCTAGCAATCTGGCAGAGGTTGTCACAAAATGCCATCTTTCCCTGGCATTCCTGGGATCCTTGAGCTTCTCTCCAAAGCACTATATATTTCCCCTGCCTTGTCCTGCAGGCAATAATGCAGGGACCTTGCACTTGGGGCAGGATGCCCAGAGCCAAGACTGTCACAGAAAAAGTCAAGCATCAGAAATTAGCACCTGTCATAAATAAACCACCACAAGGTGAACTGAAAGGAGCTGCGACCCCAAACCCAAAAGCAGAAAGCCATTGTTGTTTCAAGGGTTGGTTTTTTTTCCTATTGTGAGCACAGTAAATTTTTATATACAGATTTCCCTTTCAAAAATGCCAGCCCTTTCCTAGCCCTGCACTTTGAGGTGATTGTTGCTATTTGTGAATGACTTGGGAATTAATTAATGTAAAGCCAACTGGCTTATAAATGGTTGGCATTGTGAACAGCCCCAGAATCACGGGGAGTGCAGTTTATGTGGTCAGAGCCACATTCAGTGCTGTATGTCAAGGGAGAAGATTTATTATCACAGTAGGTCCATTTTCCAAAAGTTTGCAAGGGCTGTTTCATAATGAAGGGGCACTGTTCACAGCAGAGTCAGCACCTATTTTTTTTTCTGGGGTGCATTATAAATCCCAGCTAGGAGAAAAAGGAGGGGGAGGGTTATTTAGCACTAAGGGCATGAAATCTTAGCATAGATAATATATTTACTATGGAAAGAAAGACAGAAAAAAACCCACACCTTTTTAAAGAAAAATTCAAAAGAATACACAGCAGTAAACTTATTTCTAATCTGATGACAAGAGTTAAACTCCCACATTATAGCTAATTAAACTAAATGAGTCTACCAAGCTAAATTAAAATGTATAAATATTTTTGGTCACTTGCCTCCCTCAGAAACTATCAGAAAATATCACAGAAATATAACAAACAGTTCCTAATAATATAATAATTAGAATAATTATTAAATAATAATTAGAAGCAGAAGGAATGAAAAGCATATGTGCTTTCATACAGAAAGCCAGCTGAGTATTTTTAACTAAAAGGCAATCCTGAATACACCAAGGTAAAATGGACAGTGACAACACCCAGCAGAAGCCTCCTCACTGATCTGCAAGGAAAGGAGCACAAGAAGCCTCTGCAGCTGTGATCAGCCTTACCATCTCTGTTCCCCCACGAAGAGGCAAGGTGGGAGCAAGGGGGAGCTCTCCCGTGCCACAAACCCACTGAGAAGCCAACTCATCTGGTACCCACCTTACCCCTTTTCCCAGTCATCCCATTCCCTTCTCCAAGCAGTGTTGTATCCTCCCTGCAACTGGGATGCTGTAAGGCTCACGGACATCTGTCATGGGGTTTTACCCTGGGATTATAGTCTTGAGTGATACACGGATCAAACAGCTCTTGATGACTGTGTATGCACAAAGGTATTTATAAGAAACATTATGTGATTTGCCTGACCAATATTAGAACAGGAAAATATCTATAATTAATTCTCCCAGCTAAACTGCAGGTTACAATCTTCCCCACCTCACTATTGTTGTGCTTTCTTGAAAAGACAATCAGAAACTATGATGACAGCAATAAAAAATTATGATGCTGCATGTTCTCTTGCCTCTTACGGCAAAATTCCTAAAGCCATTTAATAATCATCCTGTATTTCTACATAGCTGGGAAGAAAATGAAAGGTAAAGTGAAAGAAGCCAGGGAAGTCCCATGAGGGAAACTTGAAAATTCATGCTTTTACCAAACCACAAGTGAGGAACCAGATAGTGTAATGTATATAAATTAGAGCAGCAGCTCTATTTCATGCTAGTTAGACCATCAGATGTAGAGACCATCATTGCCAAGAACTCCCATGTAGTTAGTTTTAAAAAGAAATCTCATATATGATGAAGTAATTTTCTGAAAAGATGTTTTTTGAATCACTTGTCTAGTGGGTTTCCATAGAAGCCATCCTGTTCTCAGAGCAGCTTAAGAGTCATGTTAAGATCCTGACACCATTCATGATTGCCAGAAAATTCAGAAATTGAAGATACTGCTCGCTCCCTCAGTCACACCATGTGCTCATAGTTGTTTACATTCAAATACTATCTCTCTTTAAAGGAGAATTGTGACAAAAGCTTTCCACCTCTCTCTGATAATGATAACAAAATAGAGAGGAAAAGGCATAAACACTGTAGAGCTGAACAGCATGAAGGGCTTATCTCATTCTTCAGACACTCTGAATTTTGTGAAATTTCCCTCACATTTCTAACAGGATTAAATGCAGCAGTTAAAAAGAAGAAAAATGAAACAAAAACAAAAACAAAAAAAAAACAACAACAACAAAAAAAAAAAAAAACCAAAAAAAACCAAAACCCAACCACCACACAAAACAAAAATATCAAACCAAACAAACAAAACCCCAAAAGGTCCCTGCCTTAATGCCATACATATTTGCTTTCTTTGAGCTTTGTGACCAACTATAAAACCGCACATACAACGTCAATTATCTTTACCAGTGAAAACCATGGGTGACTCTTCTCCCCATCAGTGCAGAAGAGAGGCAAAGGGGAGTGCAATGACAGCCTTCAAAAACCATCAGATCCTCTGCTGCAAAGTCACCTCACACTAGAGAGAGGAGCTGAAATTTTAGCTTCAGTCTGCTCCTAAGGAGCAAGTTCAACCAGCTGCTCTCTTATTAAAAAAAAAAAAAAAAAAAAAAAAAAAGGAAAAAAAAACAAGCAAGAAAGAGGGGTTTAACTGGAGTATTATCAGAGATTTAAAGTATTAAGAGCCTGTTCAGCTATGCCCTTGCTAACAGGTGTCTCCAGCAGTGAAATGCAATTAATATGGAGAGGATTTCTGGGAACATGGGGATGGATAGGTCAGCCAAATAATCCCACATTAAAATTAGTGGGTTGTTTATAGCAAGTGGTACAAAAAAATCACGATAAAAAATACAACACTCAGGTATCACTGGGCTTGCTGAAAGGTTTTATTAAAAAATTATTAAGCTTTTCACACCATAGTGGCACTGACACTTCTGTAAAACCCTGGAAAGGTTCCAACAAGCCAAAAATGCCCTGCTTCACAGCATTACATGCTAAAACCCCCTCTTTTCCTGCCTTATCCCTGCTCTCCATCACCTTCCTGGGCATCCTGGTCTTTACCCTTTCTCATTTTCTTTGATGTAGTTCTCAAGAGAAGAACATCTGATCCCAGTAATCTCAAAAGAGCAACAACAGTGGGAGGCCTATTAAATCTCATTTTCAGCTTGTTCTGAGAAATTGAGAGGAGGGAGAGGACAAACAAGAGAATCCCAAGCATGGCAGTTGCTGTAAATAAGAGAAAACAGAGGGCACATCAAAAAGAGAAAAGGTTGTTGAAGGATCAGTAGTCCCAAACTAGAGATTATTAAAGGGGAAAGAGAGAGAGACACCCCAGCTGGTTTTCCACAAGCAGCAAATGTTTGTGGTGAGGGAAGCATGAAATAAAACACGGGGCAAAGTCGGCACTAATATGACATGAGGATTGCAAGTGTGAATGCAAAGAGGCCTTTGAGGGCCATCATTACACATCCTGTGTGTTAACACTGAAGTTGGACCAAAGCAGGAATTGGAAACCTGAGCCCTTTCAATTATATTCAGCTCTGGAGGCTCAGAGACACACCTCCATCCCAGGGGCTTGGATGCCCTTAGTTCTTAACACAGAAGCTGCAGATTAAACACATTTCCAGTTTGGATTCAAACACGAACAGATACAAGGTAATACCTTTGGCAAACTAGTTTTATTTTAAAACATTTTTTGGGAAATAACCTCTCTGAGCTAACTAGGTGCATGGGAGACACTATATAAGATTCCTGGGGATGGAAAGGAGGCTGAAGTAAATTAATCCTTTTATCCTGCAGTATTGAGTACACCTATTTACTGAATGTCACAAAACCAAGCCATTGCTACCAAATTCAGTAAATTCTGCTCTTGAAGTGCTGATACAGAGAAAGGGTTTTGTAGATTAGAAGGGATCATAGAGATTACTTCTGATCTTCAAAGTAAGTTTGGAGCTCAGATGACTTACACATTTGTGGATGAACAATCCTGGGAGGAACACGACTCCATGCGCGGTCTTGGCGCGAGCTTGAAAAGCCGCACGCCTGGGACCCCATCAGCACTTCCTCTCCTCCCGGGGCTGTGGAGGCAGCTGATGAGGCTCAGCAACTTCTAGTAATTAAAGAAACAGGTGGAATAACATCACACTATCACCCAGGAACTTAGCATGCTTTTTTTTCTGTTGCATTCACACTCAGATGCTTTTCTTTTATTCCTCTCCTGTCCTCCCTCCAGCATCCATCATGAAAAGTTAATTTCCCTTTACTGGAGCTCACATGCAGGAGGCGAAGTTAAAAATAAACAACTTACATGCATTCATTTGTACCAGGGAGAAAAATCCAATCATTTCAGGCCTTAGTGCATCTGAAATTATGTAATCATGTCCACTAGTGGTGTGGAAACATTTTAGCTGGCAAGCAGGGGTGCAGAACAGGCATACCACTGGAAGCTTGAAATAGCAAGTGGCAGACACTCAAATAAAATAACCATGGTGAAATGTGTAAGATTAGAAGGGAAAAGGACACAAACCAGCTATGACTTGACCTTGGTTTCAGTTTACTCCAGATGAAATGACTGAGATACTTATAGCCCTAAGCCTCATCATTTAGTCAGGAATTGCCTGTGATGAAAGCAGTTGGAGGGAAACATTTTTACACACATTTGTCTGCTTTAATTTTTCTCCAGCTGCTGCCTTTCCCAATTTGATCTCCAGACAAAGAGCATTAAGATAGGTGATTTAACAGACCAAGCTAAACTGAAGATATTCTGGCAGCTAGCACACAAAAATTATATCCAGCTACCTGGGGTGAGGAGACCGCTCTGTGTCAGAGAACCGGGAAGGGAGACGATCCTTGGCTCAGGAGACACCTTGGATGCTCTACATCAGTCTGAAACACCATGAGGTATTTCCTCATGGAAAACCATGGTTTCTCTTTCTGCCTTACCTGCTGCTCACCACCCACTCTGGTCCCCATGCCCACCCTTGCAGATTTGGGGCCCTCAGGAAGTTCCCAAATGCCAGGATGCAGTGTCACAATCTGTCACGATCTGTTGTGTCCATCCCAGGTAGAGCTACTGAAAAACAAGATGGTCCTGCACCCCCCCCTTCTCCCTATTTTCTTCACCTGGTCTGCTTCTCCCCCCCATCACCTTCTCCTCATCAAAGCTCCTTAGCAACACCCTACAGACACTGTGTCAGGGAGCCCAGGGCACGGAAAACTGACCCTACAAGGATAGAATAAGTGGCTTGGCCAAAGACACAGCCCCCTAAACAAGGGCACAGCAGGAGAGCTGCATAGCAATGGGGGTGGGAGGGGACAAAATCCCCCTCAGATTAAGGCATTTGCACTGTTAACCAGAGCCCTTAACTTTCCATAGGAGATGTCCTCTGGTTACCATGCAGCCATCGTGGTTAGTGCAGAGGCCATGGCAAGAATATGAACACTGCTTTCATCTCTGAGTGTTTTCACCTTCATCTTTTTTGCATAAATCAGCACTGAAACTGAGCCAGAAAACAGAAAAATCCCTGGTCTGAGAGCAAAGCCTACTAAGACTAAGGGTTGCCAGGCTGGTGATTCCCACTCAAGCGAGCCAACGGTGTTACATACACACACCACGCCACGAACAGCCACAGAGGCACTGGGCAGGAGGCGAGGGTCAGCCTCCTTCACTTTCATAAGCCCAACATAAGCTCAGGTTTCCCTCCCTATCCCTCTTGCCCCTCTGTAGCATCCCCTACTCTCCAGAAAACTGTCTCCACACCTTGAAGCATTTGGGTAGAAGCAAAGCTGTGCTCGCTGGCAAGCAAACTCTTCCCGTAGAGAGTCCCTTGGCTCTGGCAATGGCACATTTCTGTTTTGCTGAAAGGTACAAGCCGTGCTGTTTATCCCACGCTTGGTGGGAGCATGTTTGCATTCTTAAGAGCAGTGGTGCAAGTCACTTTCCCTGGGTATTACCATAAAAAGCTAGGTTCCCCCCAATTGCTTTTCTGTGCTTCACAAGATTGCCACTTTGGGTTTTGTGCTGGGGCAGCAGGGGTGAGATTAGCTTCCCAAAGAGAATTAAATCCATAAAAGACGTAGAGGAGAGCCTGCTGATGCTATTCAGGGGCAGTGGGAAGATACACTCTTCTGCAGATGGAGCTTCAGAGCACACCCCCCCTAACCTTTATTATTATTCTTTCACTGCCAGGGAATTTAATTGATCAAAGCAACCCAATTTTTGGCACAAGTGCTTGAAGCTGCAAATCTGTTCAGACCTTGAGCTTACAGCCAGAAACACCCTGAAGTTGCTAGCAGGTTTTGCACTCGGCTTCTTCAGGGAGCATGTCCCAGCAGCGCAGTAAAGAGGTAGTGATAGAAAATGCTGAGAAAGAAGAAGGGGAAAGGGCTGATTAGACAAGCTCATAAGGATTTGATCTCAAGTGGGTCTGCTAGGCTCAGAAAGTTTGGACAACTGGGATTTTCTCAGCCTGCAAAGCGGGAAGCCAGAGATGCCATGGAGCACTGCTGTTTCCTCAGCAGCACCTCCTGCCTAGCATCATCATTTTGCCACATTTGTTCTAGCACATGATGGGATGAGTCCCCATCTGGGATCCAAAGTCAGAACCACAAACATGGAGAGGATGGCTGCTTTTGCCTTTCACCTGCTTTGAAGATGCTTCTTGCAAACAACTCAAAACCTCAGGAACAGGCACAAAACATAAATTGAGAAAAAAAATCCAGTCTGGAGAAACACTGAGGACACAGGTCTGTACAGCGGCATTGCCAGGAAAGCAGATCCCAGGCAGTGCAGCCACTGCAAGGGTTTGATGTGGAGCACTGGCCACCAAACAGCGCTTGTTGCCAGTGATGACAGACGGCAGCAGCCACTGGTGGCTGGGGCGCTGCCACCAACCCGCGCTTGTTTCTGTTTCTGTGTCACCAGCGCCCACAGCCCTGCCAGGACATCCTGACTGGGCTGCTTTGATTGCTGCTTGGCTGTTGCTGCTATCTATAAAAACCACCCAAATTACAGCTCCCCTTAAAACAGCAAACTAGTTACAAAAACAGCCTGAGATCAAGAGCACGGACCTGGCACTGACCTAGAAGCAATTGGCAGGGGCAGGCTTTTAAAATTATCTACCTAAATACAGATTCCTAAGAGAGAAACCAGAAATTACCAGAAATTAAAAGAGTCTAAACTGTTGTCATAAATATTTGAGTGAGAAGCAGCCTGGAACAAGAGTCTTTTGGTCTGTTAGCTGTAAAGATGCCTTTTACATTACCAAAACATCCTCTGTCACTCTCTTTCCCTGCCCGTTTATTGCTTCTGTGGCTTTTTTCAGCCTGACTTTATACAAAGTCGATGGCATCAGAAAGGAAAGCTGCCTGTGTTTTATGCTCTTCCTAATTTGCAAGAAAAACAAATGTAAATCGCAGCTCACATTTGCAGCACTGCAAAAGAAAATGTTAGATTTAAGGCTCTGATATGTACAACACCAGAATCAGAAAGTGATTGGATACCAGACAAATTATTTTATATTTCTTTTAGGGTCTGCTAGGGAAAGAGAAAGGCTTGAATATGAAATAGCATTTCCCCTTGACTCACTTAGTATTGTTTTGCATTAAAAAGGAAAAAGCCGCATGGTACAAAGCATGCGGCAAGCTGTGTGAGTGGAGCGTGCGTGTTACAGCAACGCACTCAGCATCAGTGCTTATTTATTAAAATTCTGATACGAGGTGAAACTCAATTTAGTTGATGTCAGCAAGCCTCCTAATGAGGCCTCTTTTTATTTTTTTAATACTTTTATTATGAAAGGGCAGCTTTGTGCCTCCTCTAATCAGCTTGACAAAGGACATATAAAAATGCAAAGAGACATAAATATTACTGTAATTACCAGTGAGAAACACCACAGAAAAATGCAGGAAGTAGCTGCAGATCTGTCTGCAGATGTAATGGGTGAATATTGTGGGTTACTTGTTCTGCACTGGAAAGGAGGGGCATTTTGTAAACCATAAGCCACTTTGATCAAAATCTAAAACCAGCCCCAAATCTGCAGCTTTTTCTCCAGACTCAGACATATTCAAAAAGTACCTCTGACTAAGCATGATCTACTTTCCTGTTCACTAGTTTTGCAAACACTGATGTGTCTCAGTTTATGAGCTTTCTCCTAGGCCCACACACGGGCTTTCTCCTGATGTAGCAGATGAGTAAAACTGCCGTTTGGTCCCAAGCCCAGAGCTCAAAGTGTCAACTCTACAAAGAGCTTAGAGGTGGCAGCAGCAACATCAAAGGTAGACTGCAAGGGAAGGTATCACTACAAACCTAGGGGTTGTTATGCAAATTAAATGATGCAATGTAAGGGTATGTTAATGCCTGCATTAAGCCTCTGAACATGCCCAGTGTGAACCGTTTCCAGAAGCCTAAGCAGATTCATTCTCAGCTGGAGGCTTGTATAATTAATAAAGGCACCGTGCCTTCTCTCCTGACCCAAGTGGCTAGGTACCAAACCATTTATAGCTTTATAGGTTAACACCAACATCCAAAAACGTATTGGCAGCTTGTGCAGATCCTGGCACATTAGTGTGATGTGTTCCCAGCGTGAAACACTACTTAATAAGCGGGTCACTGCATTCTGCATTAGCTTCAGTTTCTGAGTGGGCTCAACGTATAGCCCCATGTAGAGTGTATTATGGCAAGCACATCTCAAAGGGACAAAGGCATGGATAACTGCAGCTAAGGCCATTTGAAAAAGAAGTAACCCTGTTCTCACTGAGGATACAGGCATTTTGAAAGGGCCACTGTCACTGTTCAGTCATTCTGGAGCATTCTTCAGTCTAACACACTGAAGAATTTCACATGTTAGAGGGAAAGGTGGTTGCTCCTTCATGTAACAGAACACTTATGGATTCAACCCACTCCTGCCATGGCCGCACTAACAACAGTTCCAGTTTCACCCACGTGAGCAAGCAGCCCTGCTCCTCCTCAGTGCCAGTCCCAAAACAAGCTGGCCCATAGGCTGCTTTTGCACTGAGATAGAGGATTTGTAAGAGTAGAGAAGTGATTTATGGCCCTACTAGCCCTTCTTCCAACTGGAGATTGCTTGCTGGACAAGCAAAACTTTGTCTTGCGTGAGTGTCCACAGTGAAGTGCAGAGTCAGCCCAGTTTTTGTGAAGATGATCCAGTAGGAGTCAAGCTGACTTTGCAGTGTGATGCATCAGAAAGCTCAAAGAATTAATTACTCAGCTAATTCTGTGCAGAAGCCACTGCAGAATGTGCACAGTGTTCGATGCTCGTATTTATGCAGTGACACATTGGCAAATGGAAATGGTACCTACCAGCACAGCCCAGTGTGCTCGAGTTCCCTGGGCCAGATAAAGTCATAAAGTAAAGAAATGATCTATTGCACATGTAGTGCATTAGAGCTCTTCATTAACAGAGGGACTAATCAATTTATGGAACTCATGAATCAGTAAAGCTATTACTTATAATGATTATTGGCAAATTAACATATCACAGTGTGCTGACCCCGATTCATCTCTAGTGCACGCCTACCCATCCACAGCCAGTGAAGAGCCCAGCACCCTTCCCTGCCTTTCCACTGCACTCAGCTTGGCTGGGTCCACTCAACCCAGGGGATAAAAAACCACAGCAGAGTCAGCCTCCAAGGTTTCCACTTTGGTAATCATACATGCGTATTGTAGTAAAGTTAAAAAAATGTTAAATGTATGGAAGAGTACGAGCCTTAGCCTCCGGGCACGAGTTCAAAATCCACTCAAGGGTTACACACTAGAAGACCCAGTGATGGGGTTCAACTCATGACAGAGAAAGAGGTTCCCGGCCAAATTCTGATGCTGATCTCATTGCCCATTTAATGCTTGCTCCTGTTTTGGAGGTAACATAATCCAACACATTAATTTGGATTCAGATTTTGCCCAACAAGGATCCTAAACAGAGGAAGATCACAAAAATCACGGGGCCAGGCTGCCCACACCTCTATAGTCCAACAGTTCCATAGACAAAATGAGCCAGAGTGGGACATACCTCAATGCAAAATGAAAGAAAAAGAGAGGAAAAGAAAGGGAGAAATGGCATTATTCGACTTACACTCAGTCACAGAGCTCAGTAGGCCACATGTGTGAAATGATCCTTTATTAGTGATCCTGTGGCTTTAAACCAGAGGAGACATGGGCTTTGAAATCCTACAGACTGATGATCATTCCCTATTTAATTCTAGTGGGGTTTTTCACAGAAGTTTTTTACAGTCTAAACTGACATTCTTCTCTCTATTCATTACCGCATTCCTGGCCTAAAAACTGTATGACAAGGGAAAGGAAGTGGAAAATTAGGTTACAGTGCAAACAAACATACTGAAAACATTGCACATTTGAAAATAAATTAAGTTTAACTATACTTCCCAAAGGTTAACTTCATGGGTTTTATTATTAGAAAATATCAAAACACTGTTCATTTACTGCAGGGCTCTTCTGCCTGCTGCTTTGTTTCTGGGTCGCGCAAGTGTCACAAAGGGTCAGCTCCACATTACTTACAAGCCACGCTTGCTTAACAAAGTGATCCACAATCTTTCCAACACTCATCCACTGTTAAGCGCTCGTGCACAGAGCATTGTGGACATCAACAAAGCACTCATAGGTTCACCAAAAGAAGGAAGCTCCTACCAGCTGAATCACTGGCTTTCTGAACATACTCGCAAAGGGCAGGACACTCCAGCCTGCCTTAAATCAACATTTTCTTGCAGAAGTCAAAGGAAGCATGCTGGTCTAGGCCAGTGAAAAGTGAAAAGCCCATCCTTGACATCAGTCATATTGCTGTTTGCTGAATTAAGGTTCAATCAGAGGTTATCACTGTCCTTGTTAATTCATTATAGCTTTTTTTTTTTGTTGCCAAAACAACAGCCTCACCAATACAAAGAACAAATAAAACTGCAAAACTGCATGATATTAGCTCAGGGCTCTGTACGCTTTTCTGGTTTACAAAGGTGAGTTTGGGGTTTTGGCTATGCCTGGATGGACCCTCAAGCTCTGTGCTGATGCCACAGCCCTGTGCAGTTGTAGCCATTCTCCCTCGCCCTGCTTCAGTTTCCATGAGAAAGGAGTACAGGAGCCAGCAACACTTGCATGATTCAGCCAGGTCCCCACTCAGGAAGGTCAGGAGATGACAAATATATCTCCACAGATCAGTTTAGAATCTTTGTGCCTCCACGTCCTACACGTTAAATTTGCACACAAATACTTGAGAGTGCGTGTGCCTTAATGTGATGGGGGAAAGCCTATGTTAGCAGTCCGATTTGAGGCAATGCACCAGAGAAGATGACATAATTGGAAAAAAAAAAGCTCAGTTGTTTAGAGCTATGCTGGGTCTTAATAGGTTTCATCTTTGTGTGTGAGTTAATTGTCAGTCCCCTGTCCTGCTGCCATCACTCCACAGCTTCCTCTTGCTGAAAGCTGTCCAGTCTCTTGACTAGCAGGACAAACATGCACATCTTAATCATCACCATCTTAAATGGACTCTCCAGAGAAAAATGACAGAAGCACAGCTGCAATATTTACTTTTCTACAATGAAAGTCCCCTAGGGAAAAAAAAAAAGAGGTGGGGATAAGGAAGGGACACTTGCTTTCTTTCTTCTGAGCACTCAGTTTAATTACATTCCTAATGGTGAATTTGTGATATCTTATCTTGTGCACAATGAATACTCTACGTGAGTCACCAGATTTGATATGACACTAAAAAGAAAGAGTGGCTCACAGTTCAGTAAAGCTGGAGAACTGGATGGCCAAGTTTTTGTTCTGTCAAGCACCAACATTTCATCACCTTGAGGGCATTATTAAACTTACCAACCCTTTTGCTCCTCTTATTGGTAAGACATTTCCTGGAGAACAGGAAAGGAGGAGGGGAAGAGGCACTAAAACATACTTTCTAAAGACTTGAAGACATTTGTCCATTTTATGACTCTTATTTGTTCTTGCTCTCTCTGTTCTTCCCATTGTTCTTCTCCCCATTTAGATCTTGTTAACATCACTCCTTTGTTATCATCCTAAATTAGCTGTAATGAAGTCCTTTGAGCTACATGTGCACGCCTTATTTCTTCAGTTTTTGCTTCTCTGAACTGTCCCTATTCACTTTCCTTCACACTAGAGCTTCCCTTCTCCCAGTCCACAACATGCTTTCTAATCTGCTTTTCATTTGCTTCTTTTCACCTTTAGTTTCCCCCTGGCCAATAGCCAGTGTGCTTTACAAAATAAATTACTTTATAACTGACCCTCACTGAAAAGTGATGGGCACATAGATGGATAAGCTGAGCATCTAGAGCAGGAGACACCTGAAATTTCAGTGCCACAAAACACAATGACAAAGAGAGGAATCAAAAGGAGATAGCACAAAAAAAAAAAACCCTCAAGGGGCCCTTGTAATTTCTGGCACATGCAAACAAGTCTAAGGGATGTTTGTAGCCATGAAACCTGGACTGCAGATCACGTAGCTGTACCACAGCAGCCGGTCTGGCCCCCTGACCATCACCCAGCTAGGCTGGGAGCTGTTCTTATGTAGCCTCTTTCATAATCGTGGTATTTCACAGCACTTTACAGAATAATGAGTTGGCATACTACAGCTATTATGCACTTAGCAGTAGTGCACAGACAACCTTGCACATCTAGAATCAATTTTATTGAAAAAGCTGATGGGCAGGGCAGACAGGTTATTCTCTGCCTTTTTGTTATGAGAAGTGTCATGGATCTTGAGCTAGCCTCTTGCAAGACAGTATAAAAACTGGCCTTTTATATATATGTGAGGGGTTTTGTCAAAGGAAAAAAGAAAAGGTGTTTTTACTGAGTGATAGCTTGCTTAAAGTGGGTTACAAGGACTCTATATCCCAAGAACTGCCTTCTAGCCCCTATTAGGATTATAGGAATATTCGCATGATTAGCTACTATGCCAAACAACATGATTTTCATCATCCTGGATCTGCTTGAAAATTTTCTTCAAAAAGACAAAAAGTGGATTCAAGTGGAAGATGAAGATGCCACTGCCCCTGAATGGCAAGTCCCAGAGGCAACAGCAGCTCCCTACGCAGTCTATGATTTGTCTCACCCTATTAGCCACCTTGATGAATATTTACATATCATTCTTTTATGCAGGAATGCACAATCGCACCCACAGGTAATGGCACATTGTGTGACATACACTATGAGCTTGTGACACTGGACTCATCCCCCCCTTCTCCACTCTGTGCTCAGTGTAGGAGCAAAGCACAGCACTATCCAGGACCCCTTAGGAAAGTGGCTTGGTGGTAAATTCCTCTCTTTTTCCCTTCCTCTGCAAAGTGCCTGACACACTGTCTTTGAGGATAGGCACAAATTTTTCTCCTGAAATTGGTCTCAGCCTCACACATCTCCACTATCTGAAAAATTAGATGAATCACCAGCAACTACATCTCCCTAACCACTGTCCTGTCCTGGTAAATCTATGCAGGACCCAACCAGCTGAAACATTTGTTTTAGTTGAAAGTTAGCTCACAAAAGAACAAATTAAAACAGAAAACACAGCTTTCAGCATAGGCTCATAGTAGGACCCAGAACCTTTTTTTTTTCCCCAAAGTTCTTCAATGTGTTTTTTCTTGCTTAAATGAAAGAAGAGATCAGTACTAACGGCATGCTACTTTTGAATTTCTTTTTTTTTCCCCCAAATGTAGGCTATACTCAGAATTTTTCTTATCACACTGTTCCACAGTGGCTTTGTAATTCTCCTTGGTGTTTCCCAGAAGAGTCATAAATACCTTGCAAGACCCCAGCAATGTTTGTAATAGCGATTACTGGGAGGGGACCACAACTGCTAACATTAGATATCCTTTAAGTTAGAAACAATAGACACAAGAAAGGCAACATGGCCCAGAAAGAGGGAGTTTGAGGGACTTACTCCTGTGCCTGTCCCTCTTCCTCTTGCACTTGGTTTAGCTCATCCATTTAAATGCTGACCTCAGCAGAACAGTTGTCCTCTATGTCTATGGAGACATGGAGCATGTGGAGGTCCTTCTACAGAATATCAGAAGCCTTTAGCCTGGTACAGTTGTGCAGCCAGATTGATGACAAATTTCCAGCCACACTGATAGTCCATTTCTAAAGGATGCATACTTCTTATCTATCTTGGCTTTCATGTGAGAAAGATAACTTCCAGCTTACATGTTTACAGTGAAACTTTCAAAACAATTCCAGCACAGGAAGATGTTGTGACAAGTTACCTGCAAACCTGGAAGATAATAGCTCTCAGAGGTCAAACTACTCTGTTTACCCAAAAGAAGCATTAAATCTTACGTCTGATAAGAATATCAATGTCACTATTCAATATGCGACACATTCTCTTTGCAGAAATACAAAGACAATCCGTTTATCCATTAGTGCAGGGTGTCACATCAATTACTGGGATAGATGCATCAGGGAAACTCAATTGCTCTCATAGATTTTTCCAAGCATTAGAGTTGTGCTTCCCTTAACTGCAAGGGAAGGAAGAGCATCCTTTTCTCATTACTTAAAGTCTCCTATGCCACACAAATTAGAAATCACAGCCAACTTTCACAACTCCACGTGTGCAAAATCCCTCAGTAGCACCAAGTATGCCCTTAAGGGACCTGCAATCCTTGATGCCCAACACTACAAGTGTGAAGTCTTTCCACCACCCACCATGGACAGATATTTTCAGAGCAGCACCCTCAAAGTCTGTGCTGTTCCTGCAAGTCTGCAGTCATTGCAAAAGCTGATCTCTGTTCAGGTCAGGTAGTTTCTCAGTCCATGTATGGAACTACTAGCCCAAGCGAGAAGTGCATACATAGAACAGTAAAATGGTTTGCACTGGAGCTCTATTAGGTGTTTCTAATCTTATTAGCCCCATTTTATGGTTTGGGAGTCTTACTGAAACACCCCCAAGGGCCAAGGACTGTGACCAAACCTGCACTCCCTTACTGCCTCTTATGATGTATCCTGGATCCATTAAATAAACATTCTTTATTAGCCTCTGGAGGCACAGATGATGGAATGCTGCAAGCAAGGCTAACCCTGCTTTTCCAGGATTGACAGACGTCAGAAACACTTAAAATCTGGTGAGAAACTTCCATCTCATGACATTTCTTCAAACCTGGGAGCTCTGCATAACTTATTCAACTTCTTCAAGCACAGCTCAGCTTCCAGGCCCTGACCTTGTGTGGAAAAGGTACCACAAAGGCAAATATGAGATGTAGAATTTAAGAAGCAGCCAAAATTTTTCAGAGTACGGAAATACTTTGCTCATTTCTGAGTTTGCAGCTCGGGCCTGTGTTTTGCTCTATTTAGAACAGTTCACTAAATAAGGGAGGTCATATTTTACAGAAATACTGCAAAAGGACAGAAGGCAAGCTGGACTTGTCAATCTTTTCCATCCCATGTCCTCATAGGAGGACCACTCTCTGGAGAGCTTATTCCTATTTCAAAGGACAAGCTGTGTTTCCTGAGCTGATTTCAGTCTGTATCATTTCTGTCCCAAGAGTGTTGGCACAGTTAACAAAAACACTCCCAGCAGCAAAGCAGCTCTGTTGCTAACACAGCACCATGTGTATGTGAGGCATGCACATTAGTCACAGTGCTACACCCCACCCCGGGCCCTTGTGTGCTTTGCTAGTACCAGGCACACTCCTTTAGATTTTTGACGCTACTAAAATGATCAGAAAGATGCAGTTTCAGCTCACTTGTGAGCTCCTCTGCTTGGTTCAGGAACAGCTCCTGCTCGGTTCCCCACCCCACACACCCCCAACCTTCTTTTTGAGGATCAGGAGGGGTGGAAAACACATCAGAGACACCGGAATGATATCGTGCCTCTCATCCCACAGTCCAGTGACTCAAGCAATCTCCCAGGAGGCAGGAAACCCACCTCCAGTTCCCTCCTCTGCCTCAGAGCTGGGACCACCTTAGATGATCCCATCCCAGAGTATGCAATAAGGCAGTGGGTACTTGAGGATGCAGATTTGGTGTCAACCACTCAAATTAGTCCCCACGCCTTAGCAGGGCAGCTGAACAGGGAACAACCATACAAGGTTCTTGTGTGAAGAGCCCTGGTACTTGTACATCACCTCGTCAAACACATTCTCCTAACTCTGAGCTTAATTTTACCACCCGTTTATTAATTACTGACTTCCTAATCAAGCGCCAGCAAACAAGGCATTAAATAAACTGAGCAGCAGTACCAAGGCATTTGATAAACTAGAAATAACACATCAAAGGCTACAGTCTCATGGTAATACAAGTTCTAGTTAAAGGCCTCCCCATGCATATATGCCTTGATCTGTTAAGGTTATTAAAACGGCAAGCACAGCTGTATTTTTATTAAAATAATTAGCTCCTTCAGTCTGTTTTGAGTGATGTTCCTCATTTTAGATTCAATTTAAGCTCCATCCTATCCAAAGCAGCATATGATTGCAAATTATCTCTATCACAAATGAAAGTTACAGTGGTATTTAAAACCTAATTATTAACTCAATATTGTAATGGCTTGAGCCTGTAAGGCTCAGAGTTCTTGAAGGCCCTTGTAATTCACAGGCATCAAGGTGTCACACAGCCTCCTACAAATCCCACAACCACATCCCATTGCAGAAATGCTCCCAGAAAGTCCCTATTTGAAAGTGTTTGACACTTCCTATAGACAGCAGGCAGCCATCTAGCACATGTTTGTGAACTTCTCTGCAGCAGGGTTAGTTTAAGTAATAATAATATTTATATTCTAAAGAACACTGTTTAAATACACCTCCCACACAATGAGATTAACTATTTTTAGATAGAAGATGTCTGCGCATCAGAAAAACAGCAAAGATCAGAGCAGGGAGTTTGCAAACCTCCAGTTTTATGATTTTACTGGGGCTTGAGAAGGGAATGTTTGATCATTATTTTTTTTAGCCACCTCTATCTCTTAATAATCTTTTACACACAAGTCACCAGAAATACTGAAACTCCAAGAGAACTTCATGAGGTCTGCCACAAGCACTCACCACTGTTGGGCCTGGACTAAACTCCCTAAATACCACACACTGAAAGTTAGCCCATCTGTAATATACATACAACTCTTTGCATGATGGAAAGGGACCAAATTTAAGTTCCTCCCTGCCACAGTGGTAGAAGGGCAATGCTGCATCTTGCTCCACCAACATGAGTGTGGTGCTACCCTTGGCTCACCACCCTGCCCCAATGCAGAGCTAGCAGAGTCTGGGGCATCACTACTTGGAAGCAGCCCCTGGCTTTCTCCAGCTCTGTCATCCCATCTTTGGGGCAGACATGCCCAATTCTCTCAGGTCAGAGCTGAAGCCATGGCCTTGCACAGCAGTGGCCAGGTGTAGGAGCACAGCTGTGAGTGTTTCATGCAGGAGAGCTTGTGGTGCTGCCCTGCCCAGAGGTACCTTCCCATGCCAGACCCCATCCTCCCTGTAATGAGAAATGCTATTTCTCACTGGTAGCACCATGCCTGGCTTTGGGCAAGCTGGCTCCCAGCCTACAGTGACTGACCTGCATGCTAGGAGGGAGAAAAAGAACACTTTGGAAGTCCTACTAAACCCACTTTCTGAATGTGGGCCAAGTCATTAATTATTTTACAATAATAATGCCTGAGAGTCAAAGATGACCAAAAAGCCAGCTGAAATCAGAGGGGTTTATCACAGCAGCAAAAATTAAGGGGTATTTAGGATGTAATTGCAGATAGATGTTCTTTGCTGCTCTTCTCAATAGAGCTTTTTCCTGGCTTGTAAGTCACTGACCTTCCCTCATTCTTTGCAGGGACATATGGCCATCACTCTCATCTCTGTAATAAAACTCTGCACACAAGGCCTTAAACAAAAACAAACTTTCCACCTTGAGCACAGCAAGTAATCACTGCTGTTTGAGCACTTTTCACAATTGGCAATTTTTGCACTTTGGCAGTTTTACTCTCTGAGTCCAGAAGAAACTCATATCTTGGCCTGGATAATATATTGAGAAGGGTAAGGTGATTATAAAAATTGCTAAAACAGAAAAAGTGGCAGGTAATGGCATCAAAATGATGGCACAAATTTCCTGCAGGTAGGACTTCAATAAAGAAAGGAAAATAGGCTTTGTAATGAATGTAAGCAATGAGAGAGACAAAGGTACAAGAAAAAATCTGAACCAGACTTCCAGAATTTCTGAGATACTGTTTATATTTACATGCTCATCTAAATTCACCTCAAAAGTGCTCTATACTGTGAGCAGCCTGCCAAGAAATAATAAAAGAATACATATATTTCTCTCTATTTACTCTTTTCTGCCAGTATTTCACATCAACAGACCATAGGAGGGGGGACAGGGGGGAAACACACACATGCACAAATAAAGTGCTTGAATACTCAGCAATCCTTTAAGGTTTTTGGCTTCAAGATTTTTTGTAGCTGCCAAAAAAAAAAAAAGGCAAAATGTTTTCACTCAAGCAATCAAGCAGCACTTAAATCCTATTTAAACTCCAGTGACGGACTGCCAGTGAATGCTCTGTGCTAACACAAAAAGATAGAAGACACACATAGACCTTTTTTTTACCCCACTAATCAGCAGTTTTACTCCACTGGTTAGTGTTTTCTCTTATCTGCTCATTTCCCACAGATTCCTATGCACCAAGAGATGTTATATTGCTCCTTCACATGCTAACTGTGTTCAACTTTTACAGATTTCTGCACCCATGAAAACATGCACTGGCATTCAACTGCTTCCCTGTTAGTTTTCCCAAGTGAGCCTGTGCTGGAACTGATTTATTCCATCCCCTTTTATGACATTTCCCTGCAGACAGGCTGCACACAGCCGTGCTGAGAACTGCCATTTCCCTTGCACAACAGGTCATCAAAACAGCTTCTCAGTTCGTCAGTGGGCACTACACACATGTATCATATGCAATGGACTAGACCTGTCAAATAAGGGAAAATGCAGAAAAGATCAGCTTTCCCTCTACAATACAGCTCTGTCATATAAAACTATTGCTGTGATTAGCCTAGAAGCTTGAGACCATGACACATGGGTTCTCCTCTGTATTTTACCACTTGGGTCTTCTTGTGGTTATTCTTTTCATATCTCAACAAATCTAAGTCCCCAGAAATGAAAAATACTAAGGGATTCATCCCTCTTATGTTCATGAATGTTTCAGAAATAAAAAGACAATTCTGGTGTACAACTTCATCAGAAAAAAACATGCCTTCCTTTTGAAGGCTTCTGCATAGAGCATGCTAGCAGAAGTACATTGAGGTAGGCAGGAAACATCACTTCTGTGATGTGAGACTTCAAAACAGAGAAATATATTCTATTTTTGAAGTTCTGCTCTGTGTGTGTGTTTGCGTGTGCTTCCTCCCTCCTCCCAACTAAGCTGTTGCAGTTCAGTGCTGTCAGCTTTGTTTCATTCATGGGTCCTGGCCCAGCTCTAGAGAACAGGGCTCTTTCTGATAAAGCTGGATACTTTTTTAGGAGACATTAAAAAGCTCCATCAGGAACACAGTGGTCTAAAATCCTGCCAAAAATCTGACTGACTTTATAAGCTCTATTAGTGGTCAGCCTCACTAGCAGAGTTTGTAAGCATTGCCAAACTGCTCTGGCTGCAGTTTGACATGTTGTGCTGGCTGCAGCTGATGCAGGCTAAAAAGTGAGTCATGATTACACCCCCCCCACCCCCCCCCCCCCCAAAGCTTGTAACTACCTTCCTATCAAAATTTACCCTGCCTCACATCTAACAGAGCAGCTCCACAAGCAATCAGCCTCTCAGCCAGCTGTGTTCATACAGGCCAGGTTGAGAAATACCGTGGTTAGAAGTGCTTCAGCTAACCAAGGTCATATGGCCAGGACTGGGGCAGGAGCAGCTACAAAACTGGCAGGCTGATGAGGCTGCAGTCTGGAGCAAGATGGGGGATCAGGCAAGGTTTGGGGACAGCAAGGAGCTCATCAGTGTCCTGTTTCAAGAAGACCCAAAATGAGAGGGCTTCTCCCCTTGGAGTTTTCCAGCAGCTCCATCCAACACAGCAAGTCTTCAACCTCTGCAAGGGACCCTGCTCTGCTGTTTCCAATCCAATAGCCAGAAACACACAGCCAAAAAGCTTCACACACAAAGGCAAAACCACTTATGTCCAGGCAATTTTGGACACCAGGAAGCCTGCATAAGTTTCTATTAATAGCAGTAACAGATTATCTAAAAGGAATGAAAGGCAGCTAATACTAAACTTGGTGCATGGGTCAGTCTGTAGACAAAACATGTTGCTTGCTTTGTGGTAACAGTTCTAGCATAAACACAAGATATTTAAAGAACAAACCCTCACTGTCAGTGCATTTGGGTGGGATTTATTATTTCCCTTTCCCCCTCTAAACATGCAGAGCTTCTCCACAAATTTCAGTCCTGCTGCTTCCCAAGAAATACAATTTGAGATAAGAGGGGAGGCTGTATATCACCCCACTGCCATGGCCCCAGGCACCACATGTGCCCTGATGCACACAGTGCAGACCCCACACCTCCATTCCGACTACAGAATGCACCAAGAGTGACCAAAGTCATCCAAAGGCCCCAAAGATATGTATCTACCACTAAAGAGATGCCTTCCATCCCCTTCTTCCTGTAGGGATAGTTTTACAGAATTGGCTCTCAGTCTTAATTGTGACAGTGTTTTAATGGAAAAATATTGCCTGGATTTGCCATCCGTCTCAACTATTGGATCCTTAAAAAGTAAAAAACCAAAAAAACCCAAAAAAAACACACATCAAAAAACCCCAACCAACCATAAAACACAAGGAAAACCCTAATTCTAGTGGAAGTTTTCTCCAGGACATCTTCCATTGCCTTCCTCAACACCGAAAAACTTAAAAAGAATAAAAACTCAATCTCCTGCCACTGTGGCTCCCCAGAAGAGGGGCTGTTACCTGCCATTGTCAGAAAAAGGGAAAGACATTATACAGCAAATAAAGATGGAGAAACTCTTCCCCTGAAAGACCCTCCCTGAGACCTGACCTGGCAGTGAGGCATAACCTGCTTCCATAGGACTTCTCGCTGTAGAGCAGCAGCACGAGGTATCACTGGGGCTGACGTCCCCCAAGGGTACAGCACCCTACCAGCCAACTCACTCACTCTTCCAGGATCAGCAGCCTTCCTGATGGCCCAGTTTTGAGTGGAACACCCCTCCCCAGCAGGGAGATCAGCCAGCCATTAGCCCTCCCAGTTCTTCACCACCAGAACAAGGACAACACCTTCCTGGCACACAGGAGAAAGGAGGGAGGCATGTGATTTAAGGAGGTGAAAACAAGGCTGTGCTGAGACCTGTGGTGGCAGAAATCTCACAAATTTGTGCTTCTGGTGCTAGTGATGGTGCCCAGTATTGGTATGGCATGTATCAGCACATCCAGCTGCTTCTGGGACACACTCAGAAACCAAACCTCTGTGAGCTGTGAACTGCTGTCCTCATCTCAAGATGATTCACTCAGATGCTAGAACTTTAAATGTCACTATTGTTAACTCACAGCTCAGCAGAACACGCAAGAAAGACTGGGGAGAGATGGATTAAGAAAGTCTGCATGAGTCACAGCTCATTTTAGCACCACCAGCAAATAGGCCATGCATCCAGCACTTCATTGCCTTCAAGAATCTGAACCTCAAGGCAGACGGTCTGAACTCACCCACAAAGGGCCTAGGCTTCAAAGCAAAGCCAAACCAAAGGAGCCAAGCAGAGCTCATGGGTCTATTCCAAGCCCACAGAAGGAGAGCTCAAAGTGCCTGAAAACACTTGCACAAGACAGTTTATCGTAAGAGAAACATATGATTTTCCAGCTGTAGCCATCTTCATGGAGGTTTAAGGAGCCCTTGTTCACAAAAGACTTCACTTCTGCTCCCCTGCAAGCCAGATACTTTTTATAGTCCTGTTTTTCCTGAGCATAACTGCAGTGTATGCCCAACTACAGTCTTCCTTGAACTAAATTTGCCTCTTACATGAAAAAAAGAAGGCAGAAGTTCAATACCCTCAATACTGGATGGAAGCTGAGTTGGCTAAGCTGACAGTGTGCCAAGCATGCATGGTTTTGCTGGGGAGCAGGCAACACAATGCCTGTTACTTTTTGTTGAGTGTGGGTGAAAATGCAGGGTGGAATCTCTATCAGATACAATAGAAACTGAGATTTTGTGGCAATGAACAAGGAGGTTATTGCTGCAGGCCAGAGAGCAAAAATTCATACCAGGCAAATGGATGCAGAGCAGAGCAAAGTGCATGGTTTGGAGAATATGAACAAAAGAAAATTTATGTAAACTGCATGGCATGTCTTAGATGGCAGCACGTGGACAGGAAGAGTCCTTTTTCAATTCTAAGACTGCTGCAACAACAGAACAATTTTGCTTAACACCATAGCTGTATTACCAGAGGGGCTGAGAACTTGGAAAGCTTAGAAGCAGCACAGCCATTTTCACATTTTGGAGGAGTCTTACCATGACCATAGGAGACTGTCAGTAAATAATTTGGGATGTTATCACTAGGTATGTCAAGGATGGAAGAAAATAGAGCAGGGGAAAAATGAATGCAATTACCTCTGATTTTGCATCTAAGTTATCAAGGCTTCCAAAAGGAAAGAACCAGCTTTTCAACATCCTCACTGTCTCTTTGTTCAGAAAATGCCACAGCCCTGTTGTTGGAAATGCTCATGAAGGCATTGTATTTATAGACTGTATTTTCACAAGCCCAGAGGCAAATCAGTCTCATGTCCTTCCCAATGCCTCATTATCATTTGCTTTGGTTGCCTTTCATTCCAACTCCAGCTTCACAGCTAGAACATCTAGTCCATTCCACCTGCCCTGCAATGGTGTGCAGCATTCCTGAAATGCAACACAATGATGGGACTGAGTCTGCAGGTCTGTGGAGACCTGAATCAGTCCAAGACAAGTTTATGGCATGCTGGTGCTCATCCCACTCATGCATTCCCCCCCCTTTCTCCTTCACTAGTGATGGGGGTTATCCACTTCAGTGCCAACCTGGTCTGCCACCCACAGCAGCAAACTCTCTGGAGCAGCCCACCCTGCAACTACAGGAGCAACAGTATGGCTGCTAAGATGGAAGTTAGCTGGTCAATGCTTCAGTTGTGGTTCCAGGAGGAGGTAGCTCTGGAGTGGAGTCAACACTGTATATAACTCCAAAAAGATACTTCCTAAAGAAAAATAACTCTCATGTAATAAATTAATTAATAAATCAAACATCCACTCAGAAATATATTCCCCCAAAGCCTTTCCCCATCATTGAAGCATAATATTCCATATTGCCCTTTGCTTTTTGTTATGTGGGAAAAAAGAAAATGGAGAAGAACATTTCAAATATGTTTTCTGTACAAAGTCATGCAAACACTGTTGATATCTCTTGCAGATGTGCAAGTTATGTTTGGATACAGATTCCAGTGCCTCACAGCTTTCAGTCATACAGACATTGACAAAGCCAGAGTCAAAATAGCTCATTTTAGTTTCCCACAGCTCTGATGTCATTCACCGTAACACAGATGATCAGCATTTCTCTGATTCCCAGGCATCAGCAACACTCTCACAGAGCTTAACACTCTGTGTGACCACACAACTTGGGAAGAGAGAATTTGCCAAAATCCTGCATGTCATTTGGGGGCTGCACAGTCTCCATGTGTACCTGTCATCAATTTCTTTATCTTTAATACAGCATAAACAATCACCAAAAAGTTGCTGCTATCACTCTCTGCAAAGGGCTGTCTTTTGCTGCTATGCAGAGCATCAGTATTAGAGAGCAAGCCCCTGAGCAGGTGCAGACCAATGCTCCTTGTAAAGAAGACACCACCATCCCCCAGCATCTCTAAAGTTTGTGCACACAATAAGGAGCTTCTGTGCATTGGCAGGGGGTGGGAAAAGGCAGGAGGACATTTATTCCATGTTGTTAAGACCGATAAAGGCATTGGTTAGGTTTATCAGCAATGGATGGATTTGGGGTAAGGATCATCAGGACAGGAGGATTTAGAGAGTCCCTTATTTCCAGTGTCCTTCCCCTTTTTTTATGATGCCCTTTTCTTTTTTTTCCACCAGTAAATTAAAAATGTTGCTGCAGTATTGCTGACCTCTTTCACACAGGGCATCAAATCTCCAAAGAATCCCTTAAAGCCCAGTCCTTTCCCAGTGCAGTATCCTATTAGTGCATTGACCCTTTGTGCATCCAGCAGAGCTGCTAACCAAAAATGCCTTTGGAATCTGAAAGCTGTGGCACAAAGGCAGCCCTTAGGTTTGAATAGGGCAGAGTGGAGGATTTATTCCTCCTTGGAGTGAGCTCTTCATGGCATGGGGGTTAAAGCAGAGTAAGCAAGGAAGGTGAGGGCTCTTCAGCTGACATAATTCTCTTATTAAAAAGGAAACAAATTGGAGTCCGTACCAAGGACTTCCTAAAACAGAGCTCTTACCAGCTGATTTCAGTTGCATAAGCAGCCTCAGATGTAGCCCACTTCCCAAGCCTAGGTCACCATGGGGAAAAAAACTCAGGGAAAGAGAAAAATCTGGGTTTGAATATGGATCAGAAGAACAGCAGTCCAGTTGTGTGTCACAGAAGGGCATCCCATTCAGAATTCAATAAAAGGAGTACTTGAAAAACAAAGCGTCTTTCAGGTATCAGAGCTATGAAAGCTTTTCCAAAACATTCCTTGAACTTAAAAGATGGGAGCAAAGTGCCTAGGAGCTCCATCAAGCTAACTTTTAAATAAGTTGGTGTGAATTGATATAGAAAACACCTCCTTCCTTCATGCCTCCAAAAGCTTTGTAAAGGAGAAGGAGACCTCCACATGCAGAGGGCAAATAGATATGGTGGATTATCTGGGACAGTCTCAAAATATACAGACTACTCTCATGGGCATAGCTGACTCTCAGGAAGAGAAGTCCAGGATGAAATAGCATCCCTCAGTAATGAATTTGCTCTTACACCCCATCACAAGTCAAAGGCCCTGAGCTGACTTATTTCCACTATTACAGGCAAAGACTGATAAGACAGAGGCAGTAAACACACTCCCACATCCCGAATGCTTGTTTTTCTTTCCCTTCACCCACCCAACCAATGAATTCTTTATGCAAGATTTTTTTTTCTCAGGAAGAAATTTGGGATTGCCATACAGTCATGAACAAGGGATCACAAGAACACAGCTGTATTCAGTATTTCACTTGAAAGTTTTTGTACCTATAGTTTTGCCACAATTACATTTCCTCTTGGATCCCCACCAACCATACTTTGTTCACAGATCATTTAAGACTTTTAATTTCTCTTATCCTTCAATTCAGATACTTAAGATAGGAAATAAAGACTTAAAGATTGGATGAACGCACATATTACAGCACATCCCTAATCTGCCTTTCCCATTGTTATCATCACCTTCTTTCAACAGGTAAGTTGGGAAACTCTGCCAAATTTTCAGCCAAGTTACCAAGAGGCTTACAGTGATACATCCATCACTACCACTGGAGTCAAAACAGAAGCCTGTTCTTCCTTTTTCCACCCCAACACTTATTTATGTATCTGACTGATCTACCTAGTTGACTGACTGTTTGTGCCTCAGAAAACAGATTTCAGTGTCTGGTCCCTTCCCTGGCTCACCAAATTCCTGAATCACCTTACGACAAATACCAAGAAGCTAATACTGAAAACACAGCACTCAGAAGGGCACTTGGGCTCTTCAGGTACAGAGGTCTTGAATTTTCTATAAAATATTTTTTAAATACTGAAAAAAAAATAACCCAGAAAAAAAAAAAAGAAAGGATTCTTTAATATTTAATCAACGTCGGCAACAGTGCTTCATCTTCAAAATAAAACTTAAACATGAATGTTTGTGGATATTTGCAGCTATTTGCTCCCATGTGTGTGGGGGAAATTAAGCAAAAATACATACTGTGGCCCCTACGTGATCTAAAAAATTTTAGTTATTATTGAAAAGTTAACTGCTTTAAGTGGAGACAGGAGAGATATGGACAAAATCATATTGAAGGTAATACAGTGAAAATAATTGATGCTTTCTATCCCTTCTAAGTATTTCTGCTATCACCAAAAAGGGTAAACCTAAAAAAAACAGACAGAAGGATAATTAGATATGTCACTACTATTGCAAGCCTAATGTCTTCACAAATCAACAGAAAAATCTTTCCATGCTGCTTACTTGTTTCTCTCAGCAGCAGATCTACCTTTACAGGAAAGGCCTGGTTTATCCACAGCTCTATGCTCATGTAAACTTCTTACACAGAAGGGTGTTGCTCCCTTAACAATTCTGGAGTGTTTCAAGTATCAAAAAGAAAGTGTTTGGACAGTAAGAGGAAGCAATGCACTTTCAGTCTCCCTTTATTTTGGATTTCTATTGCCTACATTACTCAGCCTACATGCAGCATGCAACATTCATATCATTAATAAAATAGTTTGCCCACTTCCTTGGAGGCAGGAAAATAAACCTGGAGCATTGATTTCAAGCTTCAGCTGGAACAGGCACCCAACATCAACTGCACAAAATGAAAGATGAAAGCCAAAGCCTCTGGCAACATGCACACAGCAGTGTCTAGCAGACAGCGCCCACCTGGTTATGTTTGTTACCCCAGAACCACAGGACATCTCCTCTGCTCCAGATTGACAGCTCCAGTTCAACAAAGTCAGTACCATTTCCATAGCTGACTTTGCCTACAAGGACAAATGCTGGCCCATCCCTCCCTTCCAGCCTCCCCTACTGCAAACAATACAACTTCACAGCGACTCTGAGGAACCTAAAAGGCTGTAATCACATTCACCTTGGAGCATAAAGTTAAGAACTACAGCTAACAAAATTCTCATGGAGATGTTTCACCCAGGACCGATACAAGTAGAATATAACCCTCAAAAGTAATTTTTCTTCCATTTGGTCTTCTTATTAGGCATTTAAATAATTGATGACCTAAACAAAATAGAGAGCAAGCCCATCTCAAACTTACCTGCTCCTGCACCCTCTCTAGCAACTTTTCCACTGCAGCTCACCTGCTAGCAGTTAGGCATTTCCTTCATTGCAAGAAAACAGGTGTATGCATTTTTGTTGTCTCAAGGTAAGTAATACACTGGTAGTTAACCTGATCTGAACCTAGAAAGCAGAAAGGCAAAGTGAGGCCTTCACCAACATCCACATTGGCCCTAGCAGAGAGCTCCCACCTGACTGTTTGTTACCCCAGAACCACAGGACCCTTTTTGCTTCATTTTCAGTGCAATCAGTTCATTTAGGTCAGCTGCAGAGAGGCAGCACTGACCTCAGGGTAAAACTAGAGAGCTTTGTTGTTGTCCCTGTATCACAGGATGGGTAATATGCACCAGTTACCTTGGTGTTTAAAAGAAATATATATATACATACATATATGTTCTATGTGTCCTGATTAAGAGCAAAGAGCCTACCTCAGAGCACCGTCTCTTTTCTAGGCTATAAAAAAATAAAGGAAGGAAAAAAGCAGAAGCCATAGGAAGGCTGCCAGCAGAGCACCTCAGTGATCAATGCAAGTGAAAAGGATGAGGCAGTTTTCATCACTTCACAGCAGAGCTGGCTGCTGCAATCAGCAGAGCACTCTTCCGCCCTGCACTGTAAGAGGCCTCATCTTTGACCCCCTTCCTGATAATTATCCCCTCAAACAGCTCACATCAAATGAGACTTCTCAGGTGCTCCAGTTGCACTCAGTCACCATCTTGGTGTACACATCTTATGAATTCTTCTGAGGACAAGCAGGCAGAAGCCAAAAATAGCTTCCTCATCTTATTTACACAACAATCATGAACACTGTAATAAACAATTAAGCTCTGATGATGCTGCTTTTTAAAATTAATTCAAATATTTTATCTTCCACCAAGAAGGATAAGCAGAAGTGCTAGCACTATCTTTAAAACAACAACCAAAATAAAAGCATAACTTCTCAATTGATTATTTCTAATGTGTGTGTGAATAGTGACGATAATCAGAAGCATAGAAAAAAAATTTTTTGAGCTTTTTCCTCCCTTCAGTTCTTACTAAGAAGTCTCAATCAAACATATTTCATTCTTTCCATAGCTGGCAAAACATATGCTTAAGTCCTACTGACATTACTAAAACTTAGCCAAGCAGAGTTTATCTTTTGATTGCAGTGTTGCCCTCAAATCAAAGTGCATAACCAAATGCAAAATTAAAGTGCAAAGAAGGCGAACTGCAACAGAAGTGTGATCCTGAGAGTGAAGGAGTTCACTCTTGGGGGATTTGCTTTCTGGTTTGTCCAGTAAGTCAGATCAACGAGCTAAAGGTCTGCAAGAGTGTATGCTGGAAAGCTTCAGTTTGGTTCCTCTGTTTGATGCAACTTCATGAAGCTTCCATTTCAAGAAATTGATGGGCTTTATGACCAAGATTTTGGAAACAAGGGACAGAAGTTCTGAGCCACCTGTCTGTTCTCATGGCCACCTTGAATTCAGATGTCTGACTATGCATGGCAAAGATGACTGGCCTTAATCCATGGCTAAATCTCTGCTGATGTTGATGTCTTTGGTACCATGACTGTGGAGCAAGTTTCTGTAAAAGACAGGGACACTACTGTAGCTGAAGAAACCTCACGCTGCACAGACACAGCGGAAATATCACACCAGCTTGGAAGGAGTATCAATACCTGATTGTTTGCCAAAAGGTGAGGAGTCATTAAAGCCCTTTAACATCTAAAAGTAGCAGACAAACTTGTGGGAAGATCCTCATTTTATTTTTTGGTGGCACTATGAATGTCTTAGTGCCAACCAACACTGAAGCCCTGACTTAAAGAAGACCAACCTGCTTCCTCTCCATGATGTACTCTAAACATGCAAGTGGACTGGCAGGAGATTGTGGAGACTGTGTTTACAGCAGCTTTGAGCTTTATGCCAGGGAGCACACATGGAAGACTTCTTTTGGTGGAGCTTGCATAGAAATCTTCTACAAGAATCAGGTCCTAACAGAGGACTCAGGTTCACAAATCACAGAACCATTCATTTCCACTTCAAGTATTTCCTAAAATCTGAAAGACTCAGAAACTGAGCATTGCATTTGCACATTTCTGTGCCAGCACAACACAACATATGCTTGACACATCTAGAAACATTATGGTGCTGTTTCCATTTCCTGCCAACCACTACAACTCTTTCTTTTCTTTCCTGATTGTAGGTTTTGGGAATTGTTTCAGTGAAGTAAGAGGAGGAATAGAAGAGCATTTCAATACCTGGGAAAAGGAAGTGTTTAGAGGAAAGAGGCAAAGCACGTATTCTCAGGATCAGTTGGAGGCAGAAAATACCACAGAGCGTGACACAAACTGAGAAAAGATTTTGTACTTGCTTTTCATTTGTTCCCACAACAGATGGGTGCTGGCCTGACTCAAATTCTCCATGAAGTAGCAGTTACTGCATATGCTTCCAGATCCGTGTCAGCCTAGCTGAAAGCAAACGCGCCACTAGCCAAGCACGAGTTGAAGAATCAGTGTAGTGGCTACGGCCATGATGGTGACATGTCCTCAGAGCACCAAAAGGTCTTCTCCCACTCTCTTAAAGGCTCAAATAGCTTTTGGTTGTCTCTCCTACAAGAAGCACTGGGGTTTAGGTACATAGCAGTGTTGATAAACACTTGGTATGCAGTTTTAGGAAGACCACAAATGGAAGATCCACCCTTCAAACATGTTCAGATTTGGGAGACAGTATAACATGTGAGATATGATCCTTATCTAGACAATTTGAAACTTTTCAGCACCACCCAAGTCTGTGCAAATGGACTGAAGCCCCTAGGGAAAGCCCTTTCTCATGAAATTTTGAGTATTTCCAAGCCTGGCTTGGCAAGAAATTAACATGAAAGCAGATTCCCCTGTGGTATTTTGGTATTTCTAATTTCAAACACAGAAAAAAAGCAGAGCAAGAAAATTTTTTTGATGTATCATCTGAATTTTTAGACATGTAATTTAACTTTTTTTTTCTGCCAACAAACTCTCTAATGCTTTTGAACACAGGGCCCTTAATCTTGACCTATGCAATGGGTCAGCTTTTCTATTGGCTTTAAAGCCTCAATTCTAGGCATTTGAGTTCTGGCTTATTTTAAAAATAAGGGCATCACACCACAAAGCACCATCTCTTCCCTTCTTACAGAACACTGGCAGACCACTGCTCAGTGGGAGGCAACACTAAGATTCTGCTACATTTTTACAAGACATCCTCTGTCTCTTACCCTATTGGCAAAATAGATCTAGCAAGGGTTGGTGGAAAACCATATACTCCGGAAGGCCAAAGAGGGACTGCCATCCATAAATCTCAGAGCCAGTTTAAACAAAGTAATAAAGAGCATAGTGTCGCCTGCTGAGGAAGTAAAAACAGTGCGATATTTCTCCCCAAAATAAAGGTGCAAGCAACTCCAGAGGTTACCACAGTCCTCTTGACTGGCTGTAAGGGAAAAGCCACATTTTGGAAAAGAATGAGGGAGAGTGTGTATTTATATCCAGCAGCTACAGGAACAAAAAAAATAGTATTTTACCCAGAGTCTGATCCCTGAAGAGGCCCAGAGTGGCAAAAATAGGATAATTGTAAAATAATAGCTCACGGTGTTCTCACACTTTTTTTTTCCATGCTGCTAAAAGCAATTCACTCAATCAGCAGTTGGCTATCATCAAAATTCCCTCCTTCATCTCTGTATTCCACTTAGGGAGTAGCAAATATAGGGCACTCGGCTCATAACTTTTGTTTTTTTCAAGCAAGGAAATTCTTATAAAAATGAAATAAGCCTCTGGTTTAATGGCCATCGACTGAGCACAATAGCTATGCTGGGAACAAGAGATCTTGAAGAAATTCCCTCCATGACTATAGGGCTGATTCTCTCATATTAAATGATCATGGCGTGATTCCAGATGCAGAAAAGCCAACTCCTTCAGGATGGTTTGTTCTTGATTTTAGCTAATCCTGCCAGACTACAGAGTATTCTGTAATAAACCAATCAGCAAAGGGGCTCCCAGGGTGCAACACCCCACTCCTCAAAACTTGGATCTGTATCCTGTCACGCAAACTAGTCAAATCCTACACAAAGGCACATGTCTGTGCACCCACTGGTAATTTCCAGAAAGCCTTAACCAAGGATGTTCTGGGAAAGCAGTTATCTTCCATCTGCAGTTTCTTTTTTCAGCTGGTCTTCATAATCAGTTGGCTTTCTCTGTACCCCTGTTGATCACAGCCACTATTTCTGCACAATGTATAAGACTGCTTTAACCTGGCACAAGTCTGCATGTTTTCTACTTTTTCCACAGACTCCTTGACAAAAGGTCATTCTTCCCAAAATATACTAGGGTGACCCAGCCTCAATATAATTCAGGACCCAACCATCTCATTAAAAACAAATAAGACTAGTTAAAAATAGAATGAAAAAGTAAATTTTTTGTTTGGTTTTTTTTTTGTTATAAACACACCCAGAAGACACATCTGCTAAACTGAGGTTAGAGAGATTCAGTATGGGCCTATACAGCAAAAAACTTCCTGCAATTACAAAGATCAGGTCTAGTATAGAAGTTGCTGTCTCTTCAGACACCCTGTCAATAGGCAGATTCACCTTTCTGAAGCTTTATTTTGTCTTATTGAAATAACTGTACTTCTACTACGTTCTCCTGCAGTTTTCATGGATCAGATATTCCTCCCCTCCTCTCAAAACATTCTGTGACATTATTATGCACAATCAGTGTGTTGTGCTCCATCCCAAAGTCAGCTGAGGTCTTTGAGGATTAAGATAAGGTGCAAGGTAAATGTTAGATATGTTATTATTACTTTAATTACATGTCCATCTGCTAACAGCTCCTCACTGAAAGAATGAATTTAAAATTGGATCCTACCAACTTCCTGCTCCAAGCTACCCATTGCCTTCCAGACATATGAGGAAATTAGCTGAAGCCTGGGGATATTGGGGGCAGAGGAGGAATCTTTGACCACACAGCAAATATTAATGCAGAGAAGAAAGGACTCTCTCCAGAAGCCACACCCTGGTTTTCTGGATTCCACATATTTCATCTCTTAATGTACTCCCTCATTCTTTAAAAGACCCAACAGCTGAAATATGTCTGAAACAAGGGATTCCTGGAACCAAGTCATTCTTCCCCCAACAGCTCCAAATACTGCCAGCACAACACACCAGAGCTGTCAACATTCTACCTTTCCTTCCCTATTCCCTCCAAGACAGCCCACCAAAACAGAACTGTTTCTGAAAAGCCACTGAAAAAGACCATGCCAATAGAGCAGAAGCCCTACCTTGAGCACCAGCCAACAGTCTCAGAATTACCACCTGACCAAGCTGACGTGAATTTCATTTGAGCTAGCTGAGTTTACCCATAATTTGCAAACATTCTCAATTCATAAATCAGTAATGATTCAGAAAGTGATTATTGCAGCATTACATCATTTTCTAAAAACAGCATCACAATGCAGCTGCTTGCTACATCTGTGAGTATTTTATGGATACTATCCACAAATCAAGGAAAATATTTTCTGCCAGGACACACCAATTATTAATATGCTGAGAGAGTAAAGGTAGGCTAAACTGAGGTCTGCTTTACCCTTTACCTCTTATGAGTTACATTTTTCTCTTTTACAGCTCTGAGTGAAAGGAGCCTGGCACACCCTTTGAAACAGTTCATTTGAATTTCCATCCCCAAATCCACCCTTTGCAATTTGGCACGGTGGGAAGAGTCTCTGTAGAGGTGCAATGCAAGTTGCTGCAAATCAAGACTCAGGTGCTTGGCAGGTATCTGCATCCAAAGTTCAGATAACACCTGGCTGTATGGTCCTGCCTGTAGATAGAACAATGATTATCTGTCATAAGTTTAAGAGAAGAAAAATGCAGATACCTAGATAAGAAGCGAACGGGAGATTTACAGATGGCACTGGGTCTTGAAACTTTGTAGGAGGCAGAGAAAAAAGCAAGTCTCATGGTGTGGTGAGGAGGCAATGAGCTAATGTAGCTTGCACTATCTCCCTTTTCTTGCTTTTGGATAATTTGGTTTTCCTATCAAATTTCTTAGTAGTCTTTGTTGAATGAACATATGAGGTTTTAAGGATTTTGCTCCAAACCATCATGTGATTTGTATGTCTTTTTGAAGTTTATCTATGTAATTCCCTTTGGCAATTTTTGAATGAAAATTTTTCATTCTAATACTTCTGGAGACGATATAAAAATTACGCTTGTACTTATGATTACGTACAAAGCTGGCATTACATAACTGCAACTCTGTAGCCAGGAGAAGAATGGAAACTCCCTAAACCAAAGATCATTTTAAAAAGTAATTTCTTTCAATCACACAAGATCTGGTGCATTTCAGGTTGCCATTTTTCCACCTGGTCCTTCTGCTTTACATCTATTCCCTGTGGACTGACACCCATTGTCAGCTGTTTAATCCTCATACGTCTGCCCATATATTTAAGCTGCCATTAACATCACATAAGAGACTAGCTGGAAGATACACACTCTGAGGAAAGCAGAGCCAGAACATGCCCCTTCTCTGCAGCCAAGTGCACCATGCTGCCAGCACATCTGCTCCCCACCAAGCCAGAGAGTGTCAAGGTTATTTTGGGACCTGCACCTACATGAGATGGTGGCACAGAGCACCAGGAATATGAAATGCAAGGAGGAGTACGTAGCTGAAACCTGCAACTCAGGGACCAGCTAGCACCAAGACAACTAACCCCTGGAGAAACAGAAAGCAGAAATGTAGTGAAGGACATGAGCCCCCATGAGGTATTAGTCTCTGATACTCTGAGGTGGAGAAAGCAGGCACAAAAAAACACCATAAGAAGGATGGGGGGGACACTAGCAGGTCCTTCTGTCAATTTTGGCTGTGCCTTAATTGAGGCAAAGCTTCCAACAAGAACACATGATGTGCAGGACTTCAGGCTGTCAAAGACCAGCCATGGAGGGGAGCCAGGGCTGCCAGGCTTTGTTCCTCTCCCCAGCAGAGAGGTTGCAGGCACCTTGAAAGTTGCCTTTTCCTTGGGAGAACAAACAAAGCCTGCCACCAGGAGTTCATTTGAGGGGATCAGCTAAAAGGCTTTGCACAAGGCGGGGGGACAAGGAGAGCTGAGTATGGAGCAGCCATCCCCCAGGTGTGGGAGGAGATCCAGGCTTAGCAGTAGATGTCTGTTGCTTTCTGGCAGGCAGAAGGCCTCCTTTAAAATACCCACACTTTTCTTTTGTTACTCTATCATTTATTTGCCATGGGGGTAGGGAAAGCTGTGGACAGGCACAGATTTTGGTGGGGAGCCCATCCTTGGTGGGCACCCAGGGAATGATTTACACCCCGTGGTGAGGAGGGGCTGCTGCCTGAGTCCCTGTGGCAGCAAGCACTGCTGGGTCCCAGACACACGCACTCTCCTGCAACACTTCCAATTTTCCACCTGAGCACAAAGGTGTCTAAGAGTAGCAGATACCCCCATGCTCCCAAGTGCCACGAACTCATCCCGAACTCAGCCTCACAGTATCTGGCAGGTACATTTTGAGCTCTGTCTGCCAGGAGGGTCACCACCTAGTAAAGCAGAATGAAATATGGCTTTGGAGGTGGAAAGGGAATTGCAGGGAGACACGGCAGAATACCACGTCTGACAAACACTTAATCACCTCTCCAAACAGAAAAATGGGAATTCCAGGGAAAGTTTAGACTGGCTACTAGGGATTTCTTCACCAACAGGGTTATCAAGCACTGGAATAGGTTGCCCAGAATGACCACCCCGGAAGTATTTAAGAGATCTGTAGATGTGGTGGTTAGGGACATGGTTTAGTGCTGGACAGTGCTTGGTTAACACTTGGAGTCAATGATCTTTGAAGTCTTTTCCAATCAAATTGATTCTATGATTCTATGAATTGTGGTAGCTAAAGCTGCAGGGGTCTTTGCCCTCTTCCTTCTAGAATTTTCTCTCTTCCATGCCCAGAGAAGTGTCCATGGGCTCCAGGGCACACCTGGATATCTGCACAGGGACATAACCTTCACATGCAAGAATACAGCACTCCCTTGATAGAAACCTTGCTCATTTATGGTCTAATACCCATCCCAGCGACAATGCTATGATTAGAATTATTTATTTCATGGCGAAATCAGTAGAGACTACACTTAGGGAAACAAAGTAATGCAAACCCTGAAACATGAGTATCTTAAACTTTAGTAAAAGTTCAAGTCTCAGGCCCTTCTGCAAAACTTCACCAGCACATCAAGACACATGACTACCAAGAAAACTAAAAAGAGAAGATACCTAAGGAATAAAAATGCTCCTTTAGGATCCATCATCAACAGTTTTTCACATCCCTCAAATTTCCCAAAGGGCTACCTCCCCAGCCAAGACCCTTTTTGCTGTGGGTGTCTGGAGTGAACAGTGGAGGCAGCACCTGGCCAGGACCCAACCCTTGGACAAGACTTGGGATATGCTGGTCTCCAGCCACAGACTGACTCCTCCAGGGTAAGCTCTGGTTTTCTAGCAGGTGATATTTCAACAGCACTTTGAAACTATATGAAGAAAGCAAGTGTTCTGCACTGTTACTTACCCAGATACTGAAAACACAGGTTCCCCCACGACTCCCAAAACCATGTCAACAACAAAATAGTCCTGTGAAACCAACAAAACTAGCACTCCTCATGAAAACATTAACTGCTTTGGAAACGGTTTAAAATTGTAGTTTATATAAATACATAATGTTATTGGAGCCATTCTGTACATCAAGATCAGATCACAGTACCTATCTGCTGCTGGATAGTCTGCGATTTATAGGTTACTGCTCATGGGCACATAAAAATAAACACTATGAAAACTACTCAAATTAGCTCTGGATTCTAGGTATTTATAATTTAGATGGCAACCTAAATAAAACCTTGATCTAGCATGAATTTATATCCAGTCTATTGTCTGAATGGTCTGTCTTGTTCATCATCTGAGCAGAAGTAGGGCTTTTTTTTTTGGAGGCACAGTCCAAAAACATACAAGTCACAGTTCTGCCACTGCATCTTGGACCACAACAGTATGTAAAATAAAATAGTTGCCATTTATTTCCACTGGAGAAAGGATGCTTTCTTCTTTTTTGCCAGTCTTCTCACTCAAATATCGAGTGGCTTATATAAACATTACAGAAGCTGATTGACTAAGAATTACATGCTAGTTTCCTAAAATATCCTGTCTCACTCAGTTGTCTATCACAGACTTACTTTTGTGGCAAGGAACACCTTTTAATATCTGTTTAGAACCAAGACAAACTGAGGCTCAAGGTGGGTGGCTCCACTAAGTTCTACTGCAATATGAACAGCTAACAGCATAAACCTCTACCAGCTGGTGTGTACAAAAAGCAGGTATGTCACACTAACAAGGATCAACTAGGGTCTTCATCCAGGGAAGCATGCCAGCTATTCACTTTTTTATCAAGAAAAAAAAAAGTGTTTTATCAGAAAGAGTTATTTATTAAGAAATCCTCCAAACCTATGTTAACCAAGAAGTAATTGAAAGAGAAACTTTGAGCAATGGTGCTTAATTCTCACAGAATAAGCCTGTAACAGAAAACCAGTTAAACCCTGGAAAGTCTCCTAGTAAGGACAGGGGTATAGCAAAACCACTGCACTTGACATGACAGGAAACAAGCAAAGTTACTAAGACTGCTCCCACACTCAGCTCTGATGAACTCTCAAAAGGGAGGTCAGGTCATCCTGTAGCCAACAGCATGCCAATAATTTCAATTAAATTCCGGTGGAAAAACTTAACATCCGGGCAAAAAACCCCAGTTTCCTTCAGCTATTGTTTCCTTTCCAAAGATCACTCCTTCAGCTAGGGAAGAGGAAAGAAAGGGACTGGGTGAATAATGCTCCATGACTAATAGCCGTGATCTGACCAGTCTGAAACAGCTTAAAGCACCCATGACCTTTCGAAGAGCCACAAGTTAGATGCCAACAAAAACGCGTAACGCAAACCCTCACACCCCCTTCCTTTTATCAAATGGGCGTCGGGGTGAATAAGCTGACAAAAACAACGTGGAAGTAATCTGCTGAGTAATTCCCCTAATATTCCACCGTGGGCTGCCTCTGAGAGTTGGAGGCACACAGCTACGAAGGCGCTGTGCTGACTGTATTTCAGATGACAAATTCTCATTCATCACACACAAATACTACGCACTGTTCCACAGCTTACACAAATGTTCTCCTGAAGCAGCACTCGAGTCATTAACAAATCACTGAGCCCTCCCATATATCTCATTACACAATTGCTCCAAGAGGACGTGAAGGCTCTACCCAACTACTCCACGCATCCCACTCCCTGTTGTCATCCTATGGGACTTCATTCACTGCACACACTCCCCACGCCATCAGGATAATTCTGATTTCAGGGGGTTGCACACCAGTTAGCTGTTGAGGAACTGTTTTGTGTGTCTCGCCTGTCAAGCAACACAAACCCCTAGCTGCAGCATCATTAGATCAAGCTTGGCAAAAGCAGATAATTGCAATAACATCCAACCCTTAACAGGGTATTTTAGCACTTTTGATCAGCAGACTTAAAAGAAGATCACCTAAACTGTACAGAGGGGTGCAATATCTTCTGTGGCTCTTCCCTTCAGATTCCCAGCCACCTGGAAAGTCCTTCACTTCTTTTATATTGCTGTTCCATGGAGACATAGTCCACTAAAGCAATACATTCCAGTCCTGTGTAAATGGAAATGTAGTAATTTCAGTCAACATAATTTTTCAGTGAACAATAGACAAAAATCCATCATAAAATTACAATTGAAAAGGAAGAAATAATTCTTAGGACAGAGCTTGAGTATTTTTCAACTCTCAGAATATACAGCAGTCCTAGTTATTATTCCAAAATTTAGTTTAGCATTTAAAGTTTCATCTGTTTTTATTCCAAAATCACATTTATGACACTGAGCTTGACCTATTAATACCTACATTAAATGATCAGAATTACACAAAACACAGCCTTATTTCTTGAGTTGACAAGTACACAATTCTTGTACACATACTGAATTTCACGGAAACATTTCTTGAAACAATAAATATAAGAAAGCAATACAATGCATTCTGTAAAGAAAAAAAATACTATGCTGATTGCATTTTGAACACACACTTCCAAATTCTTAAATAACTGCATGATTAGGAAAATAATGCACACAATTAACTATGACTAGTTATCAAATGTAACTCAGTAAAGCTTAAAAGAAAGTGCCCAAAACTCCCACATACATAATTTGCTAGCTATAACAACTCGCATATGAATAGACTCCCAAGTATTATTTAACCAGCACTGAAGTTGAGGACATTATCTATCTATCTTTGGGAAAAGCAGCTTGGGCTAAAGCAAGAACTGTGATGTGATATGACTGCCACTCAAACCTTTCGGGAAAGTCTGGCAGTGCGTCCAAAGTTCACGCCTACCATGTGCTTATGTAAGTCAGAATCCTATCATGTGACTGTAACAACCAAAACATAAGGGAAATTCAGATTTCAGGCCATCCCTATCTAGAGAGAAACTTGTTTATAATTGCAAGCAGAACTCTTTACCCTAAAACCATGGAAAGGCACTATGAGAAATTCATGCAGCTGCAGAACTGATTACAGAGCAACAAAGCAGATCTTGAAGGTACAGCCTGAATACCAGAAGCCGAGACCACTCCAGTCCTGGGGAAAGCTGAAGCAACAAGCCTACCTAAAATAACAGCACAGCAGCACAGCAAACTGTGGGCACACCCTCTCAATTGCAAAGTTGTGGACAGGAATAAGCCATGGATGAGAACAAAAGAGGGGCAATGAAATGAATGTCTTAGGCACTGACAATTCTGAAGATGAGAGGTGACAGGGAAGATTTTGAAGAGAGAAGTAAACAGAGTGGAAGTCACAAGCAGGAGAGCTGACAGCCAGAAACTGTTTGGATTTTAAATGAGCTCAGTGGACAGAGAAGGGGAAAGATCATTGAACTGTTACCCATGAATGACAAGGATGGAAGTGGAGCACTGTGAGAAAGAAGACATCCAGCATATTTGGCAGCAATAGCTTTAGGAGGGTCTTGGACAGGGACACAGTGGCAACTGATCCTGCTTAGTCTCTGACATGTATCAAAGAAGAGGGAGATGGGAATAAGTGGAAAATTGTCCATCCTAGCAGGAGAGATGAAGAAGAAAGAAGCACCAGAAAATTCAGCAAAGAAAAGAGAGGAAAAACCCTTGGGCATGTGCAGAATTGCTGATGAAGTGTTTACTGATGAGTGGTGAAAGAATCTCATCATGTCAGCTCAGCGAGCTGGGAAAAGCACCTCAAGACTGAAAAGGGGCAGAAGCAGTCCCTAGCACAAAGGCAGCAAAAATGAAAAAGGAGCTCAATGCATTCCTCAGACAGCATTTTTAGTAGAGTACGGGGAAACTGATTGAGGGGGGATGTTGCAGAGTCCATAGGGGATACAGAATCCATTGCTTTTCTCCGGGTCTGCAAAAGATATGTTTCCTTTTCCATCCAGCCCAAAGATCACCTTCTAAACTTAAGATTAAGCCTTGAAATGTTTTGGTAGGTCATCAGGGATCTCAGGAATAAGAGAACCTAAGAAAACTTGCTCGGTGTGGCTAAAAGCCTTTCTAACTCCATGGGAAAATGTCTTGGCAAACATCAGCTAACAAAAGCCAGCAATGGCCAGGAACACAAACAGTGCTCCAGCTGACCCAATACAGAGTATTTGCTGAAGTAATTTTTTACACACATATTTCTCAGATAACATTTGCCAACAGGTTTCACACTCCATTTGTCCCCTCAGAGTAATTTCAAGGTGACCCCCAGAGGATGGATCTCAAACAGGAGGGCTGAGACCACTAGTCTCAGTTTTCACCACAGGTACTCTGACACATTTTGCAGAGGAAGATCCAGGAGAAGCCTCCTTGAGCTGCCACCAGGTCATTAGCTACAGCATGACCACACCAACCCGTTGAGTTTTTTGAAGTGCATAAAGACTGCCCTGCTCTGGTGCTGCTTATTCAGCAGAGGATGCTACTGCTACTGGGATTTGTTACTTCTGAACCCTGCTTACCTATGGCAGCACAGGAGGTTTAAAGCAGTCAGTGAGACAGGAAGGGCAGGGCTGGAAGGAAGAAAAGAGCTCTGGTTTCTCTAACAAGAATGCCTAGGTGTTAGCTGCTACATGTGAAATTTGGCTCATGTCAGTTCACTGGGAAGGTCCAATGGCATCAAACAGGATAAGGCATCTGTAACCACAGCCATACTAAAAGGTCTGTGCTGAGGCACCTGAACACGCCTCACAAGCTGCACTGACCTGTTGCAGTTAAGTTTTCTTCTATTCTGACCAAGTCTGCCAGCCTCTCATGGCACCCCATGTTAAGCACTGGGCAGGAGCCACTTCCACTGCAAGCCAGCAGACCCCACTCCTGAGCACCCCAGAGGGCTTGCCAGACACCACGGCACACACAAGGTGCTTCATCCTCCTCCCTGTCACAGGGGCTCCACGCTTTGCTGAGCTAGGGAGAGCAGACACCTTTTCCATATATAATGAAGCCTCTCAGCCTTATATGCGTTAGGGACCCTGTAAGAGGAGCACTGGAAAATGCAAGGTGGTATTGTATTGTATTAATGTCACTTAATGGTAACTGTCAATGATCGTGATGGAATAAATATGGAAAAGGAAATTACTGTAATTGATTGACAGTCTGGAAGCTTCCACATATGATCTAATGAGAGAGACCTGTGAGAAGCTGCTGCAGTAGAGGCTATTAATGCAAATCATATGCACCATGCCTGCTCTCTGAATTATGCAATGCCATGTGAATGTCTAATCCGTTTCACCAGGCTTGTCTCTATCCAGAAGGAATATTCTACTGACATGCTGATTAGTATATTAGGGGAGCTTTAGAAGTTCAGTGCTAGAGTGGGGCTATCACAGCGCTATTAATTTAGTTCAGAACAAAACAAACAGGTCTGTAAAGCCATCAAAATCACTACATAGGTCTACAAGATAAGTTTGTCACGACTGATGGGAATTTGCAGGAATTCCTTGTGATACATGGTAGAAATTAACAAATAGATAAGGAGAGTATCACTTTTCTAGAAAACTACTGTTGAGAACTCAAGAATTGAAGACAAGGCAAAAGGCTTAACATAACTTCATGATATTTTGCATCTGGATTTCAAGAAAGAACATTGTGATAACAGAAACAGGTGGGAAATTTGGAAGAGGTAGTTGGCATATTCACATTGCTGTAGAGCTGTAGACACAAAAGCTGCCATGCAAACGTGTTCGAAGATGGAGTCTGTCCCCAAGTTTCTGGGCTAATGCCATTGTATTTTCCCTCTAAAAAGTATACTTAGATCAATTCTGGAAATTATTTTGATGGAGTCATCTTGGTCTCTGGGGACCAGTTGTCCTTCGTGCAAAGCAATAACACAATTAGCACTACAGTACCTATTAGAGAGAGGGAAGCACAGGTCTGGACCACAAAGGACTTCACTCAGTTTCAGATTAAGCTTGGGGATGTGAAGAAAGATTGCATACAGCCTCCTATGTCTGTGCTGGCTGTCTTTCCCGCATTTCCACCAAAATAAAAATCATTCAACTTTAACAAGAAATTGAGAGAAGGCCCTGTGATCTGTATAGGATTCCTCACTACTTTCTAAAAACAGCCCTTTTACAAGACGGCAACCTAAATAATAAAGCCAAAAATTAGCCCCGAGTCATTCACTTTAGCTAAAATGAACACTTAGAGCAACAACTTCCTTTGCATCAAATGTTCCAAAAAAGAGGTGGAGAGCCCATTAATCTAGTGACAAAAGTTTAAAAAAACCCGAAAAACTGAAGAACAACTTTGTCTGAAGACAAGCGTTGTTCTCTTATTATGCCAACAACATCCTGACCGTGAGAGACACCTTGGCCTATAGTACCCACCTAACACCTGCCAGGAGACGGGAAGGATTCATTCCTGACAACTTCAAGGACAAGGAAGGCCCAGGACAAAGCCAGGCTTTCCAGGTAAACCAGAGTTGAAGACACTTGCCTCAACTCATGTACAGTCAAGAAGAGCCTGGTTACGAGAGGCCCCAGGTCACCTCTGAACTTCTTACATGGAAAACAGGACAGACACCAGGCAAGTGGTCCTCAGGATCCTCTACACTTCTTCAGAGGTCCATACTGGACCACAATTTTCCACCATTTTGTTTGTCTGCAAAGCACAATGACAATAAACCTCCTCTTTCATGTGAGTGGTAAGATGTCACAGAGTTATTACTTGTGCAGAGACATTACAAAACAGCCTCATTATTGTCGAGGCATTATGGTACCTGGATGTGCCTAAAGACAAGTGCTGAGAGCAGAGCCAAAGAGATCTTGAAAAAATACAAGGAACAAAGCAGGGTTTCATCTTTGACAAGTCAGCACTAGGGCAGCAGGGATCCCAGGGTCACTATAAGATTCCATACTCCTGTAGGGGAAAGCTGCCTACAGCCCCCCTGGATGCAGGCATTGCTACTTTATTAGTGTTTTACAGTGCCGCATGACAGCAAAGTCTCAGCCCATAAGCTGTGCAAGCACAGCAAAAGGCAAGCAAGACCTTGACCCAAAGACCTGGAAATTCCCCAACAGCCCCTCAATAGAGGATACTCATTTTCTGAGCTGGGTGCAGTGATCAGCTCTGAGAATTTACATTGGGGCAATACTTTTGCAAGGAGATGAAAAGCTACCTTCACCCACACAGGGAGCCCACGGGCAAGGAAAGCTCAGAGCCAAACACCAAGTTTTTGGGCTCAGCAAGGCCCTGGGAGTGGGGAATCCCTGCTTGCTGCCTGGGACTCAAGAGCATCATGGGTGGCTTCACTCCCAACCCTAATGGACTCCAAGATGTGTCTTTGCAGGGAAATCCCAAATCTTCTCCCTTAGGATAAATGCATTTGGCAGCCAGCAGTTTAAAATCCCTTCACAGTGATTTCAGAGAAGAGATAATGAAAGTTTGTAAGCTCTCAAGAAATCACTACACTTTGCTGGCAGCTACACAACTCCCCAGGAGGATGCAGGAACCCTGGGACCTGCAGACCCCCAGCTGGGACAGGAGGATCTACACTGGCACAAAGCATTTCCCTGGTTTTTCCCTTTTTCCTTACTGCCTCACCTCAGAGGTTGCTTTGATAAGGCAAATATTAAGGACATTTTGATCAGACTTGCCTTACTAACAGAAAATATGAACTGTCTGTGACATTTTGATGCTTTAAATTCACACCACAGAAATTTTTAATTTTTCTTGTGAGGTTGAATTTGTCTGAGAGGGATGCATGAGGCAAGGATGAGGAGGGGGTCTGCAGGAAACCGAAGACTTCTCTAGTTTCAGGGAAGTTTTTTGCCACCCAGGGGCCAACACTCATATTTTTGCAGAGATTTATATTTTTAACCTGTGGAAACACTATGAGGGAGAAACTGTCTGTGTGCATTTTCAGCATTCATGATTTCACCATTTTACTTGCAGAACAGTCTGCTCAGATCCTCTCTGAGCTCATTCAATGCAAAAAGTTTGCTTTTGGGCAGGAAAGGCAAAACCTGTGTCCAGATTTCAATTGCTCCCAAAAGTGCAGGAACACGAGGTCTCAGACTGCTGTGCAGCAAGTAGCCAGCTGTGAATTAACACTTCTGACATTGCAGCATGCTAAACTTCCACAGGAAAACCAATCCTATGCCTTAAACCACGTGGCACACCACTCCACAGAGCCTGGTAATGAAGGAGGACGGTATTAACATTCCAATCAAAACATCCAGGAGGAGGAAAAGGAGAACTGGTACTTCCAGTGTCAACTCCAATTAGGAGGAAATAGAAGCCACAGATGAGAAATAGGAAGCATCTGTATGTGAAAGCATATTTAGCTTTGAAGCTGGTGTGGGAATATTGGCTTAGTCCTTACTTTCCCCAAGTGTTATGTCATCTCATGTGTAATGTTGACACTTACAAGGATTACTTATTAAATAATTCCTTTACAAACAACAGGGAATAATTCTGGCCTTTGATATAGACAGATTATGATCTCAGATGCTACTATAAAGATCTTATATTCATCTTAACAGGCTAAGCACATTAAGAATCTGGGAAAAAAATACATGAATGCAAAATATGGAAAGCAAACCAAGGAAGGAAAATCAGAAAAGCCATGCTGAGCCACAGATTTTAGTACCTGAGAAAGGGAAATTATTAAGAGATTAAATCAGTCCACACCAGTCTTCAATTAAGTAAAAATAGTGTTCTATGCCAATCTGGGAAAAGGCCTTTTTTTTTTTTTTTCCTTTTATATTAAACAGTCCTCCATTTTGGGACTGCAAGGGAAAAGGCTTTAAGAACAGCCTGCAGATGTCTAATTAAACTGGCACTGCCCTCTGGTCAGGCACAGGCAGCTCCCAATTACCTGCAGGTGCTCTGTCCAGGTTGTGCATGAAGTCTGGCAGGATGCAGAGACTCCCAGGCCAGCTCTGTATGGGTGCAATGCTCCACGTACACTGCTATCCTGCCCCTCCTAGTCCTGGAGCACTTTAGACCGCTTCAAATGGCACAGAGCCAGAGTTAATAAGCTTTTCTGGGCCTGGACTGGTTCTCTGAGGAGCTGGCCTGGATACTGCATAACCAGGAGCACCAGAGGAATACAGCACGTGGGCACCCATCACGACCTCAGGCTCCCAAGAGCTGTGAGCAGATCAGGGGACCAGACCAGTGACTTCCCAGGGCTGTTTGTCCCAGGAGAGCTCCTTATTCAGGCAGAGGAATGGAGGAGCACCAGCCCACCAAGCTCAGACCCTGACATCCCACCCAGGTTGCTGTATCCATCTGCCTGTTGCAGAGCGCTCAGTGACTTCTCTGCCATCTGGGGCTTCCAGAACAGAAAATAAAGAGCTGGCCATTAGCTATGCCCTGAGTGCTGCAGTCTGTGTTACAATCAACTGAGTGCCACAAGTCAGATTGCCACTGAAAGAAAGTCTGAATTCCATGCTCAAATCAAGCCTGAAACAGAGCTGCATTTGCTGTGTCAGGAGAATCTGGACCAGTATCATGGTCTTTCTCCGGAAATCTTTCTGCCTGGAGCTCTGAATGGGAAGAATCAAGGGATCAAACGATCCTCCCTATAAACAACAAACCTTGACTTCAGGGAAATTGTACTCAGAGTCACCTTGCATCAACTGGGGTTTATTTTGGGGGGTTTTGTTTGTTTGTTTTGTTTTTGGGTTTTGTTTTTGTTGGCTTGCTTTTTTAACAAAAAAAAACCCAAACAAAAAACAACCTAACCTGTCACTAGGATATTTTTTCAAGCTGTCCCCATTTAAGCATCTGCTCTAACATGCATGGGGGGGGGGGGGGTGGGGAAGAATGAATAATTTAGAAAAAAAGGTGAAATAAAAAAAAAAATGAACAGCACTAATTTAATTTGTTTTCTCAAATTGCAAATCCTTGTACTTGTACATGCTTGAAGCAAATGAGCCATTAAAGCTGTGAAAATGCATGCAGGCCCTTCAGTAGCACTTCCTTCTGAGGAATGAGAATAGGAAAGGCCCTTTGCATACTGTCCCATTGTCCCAGACAGCCCTAGGTGTTCAGCCCCAAGCTCCAACTAGCAGCACAGTGTGGGGTTACCCAGGGCAATGAACAACAAACAATTTAAAACTTTTCCATAAATCTGAAAAACAAAGCAGCTTTTTATCTTTGCACTGAAAAAAGTAAAGGAGCAGAGCCTCCATCCCCAGAGCACGCTGCACTGGTGTGATCAGAGCAATCAGGCTGATGGTGTGACAGCAGACCTGCAGCAGGCAGCCCATTTCTTACGGCAAAGAGTAATCACTCAAGAAATCCTTCTGCAGTCACCTGCTACAAAAGGGGAGGCCCTTCCCCCTGAATCCCAGTACCCTTCCTGCTGGCATAAGCATGCTTTTGCTTCTCCTGCTCCTCACACCATGGACAGGCACAGGTCCCTCAAACCCTAAAGATCACAGCAACGTGACAAAGGCAGAATAGGGCCCACTACTGGCCTCTTCCTGAGTGTTAAGGAGCAGCTCTTGCTCTATAATAAAAGAAATCAAGCCAGAAACACTTTCTAAAGTAGTGAGTGGAATAGCAAAGCAAGAAGAACTTTTTTCAAACCTAGAGAGTGGTACAGAGGAGAGAATAGAGACTGAAATGAATGAAAGCCTGCAGAACATTTTATAAAACAGTTATTTTTCCCCCCAACAATGGTACTCTGTCCCTGACATGAATCAAAAATGTCACAAGGCAGTTTGGTGAGGCCGCATGTGAATGCTGGGTATTGAGCTGCAGCAGCTGCAGGCAGACTTTGTGGTTAACCCTGTGAGACTTTCACTGCTACAGCTGGCTCCCATTCTGTCACCGCATCCAAGCGGCCGCTCCTTCCCACTGCGCTGCTGCTCAAAATAATCACAGCCTTATCAGTGCCTGCATTTCATTCCACCACAGGCATCACAGGAGTAGCCCAATGGTGAAGATGTCAAATCAGGAGATATGTCTATATATACATACTGCATAGAGGCCTTCTGTCTTTTAAAATCTTACATTTGGGCTCTTAGGTTTCTAAAATACACAAAGCATAAAGTGGCCTGAACTCAGACCTGTGCTTACTCAGGAAGTGTCAGTTCGGTCTACAAAATCTTCAGGAGGAGAATAAATCATCTTTGCCTAAGGAAAACCTCTTCCTGTGCCCCTGGGAAGCCTTCTTTCTGACACCAGCACTACAAGATCTGCTGTCATTCCTCCACAATCCAAAGCACTAGGATGGGCTACACGCCTGCATTTTTATCTCCATGGTGTCCAGCTCTACAGCAGGACACTTTTCCTAAGACTTTCAGCATAAGTGGGGAAAGCTCTCTGCTTCTGCAATGCCAACAGTAGACACCAACAAGGTAAGATCAATAAGTGAAAAACAAGTATTTTATGTCTCAAGTGTAATGAAAATTTCTACAATTTTTCAAGCCTTTGTTAGAAGCCTAGATGATTTTCAGCTCACCTTATATAAATTTCTCTTCCTTACAAAATGCCTTCCCTGCAGACAAACGGTAAGGAAAGCAGAGCTGACAGGAGAGGTGCCATTATCAAGAAACAGAAGCCTAATTGGTATTGAAAGTTTCAGTTCAAAAATATATAATCTTTTTAAAAGTTACTGTTTAGCAATCTGTAACCAGCTTCAATCACTACATCTTCCCCAAGAAATCAGTTTGAATGGGATTCAAATAGAGGACTCAAATAAGATTCAAATTTGAATAGAGATCTTGACTAGTATCTTTAAATACATTCAGAATTGCTCTAGTGACTCTGTAGCAAGCACCTCGTGGAAAAAAACCAAAATATAGTTTTAATTGGTTTTAAAGTCTAATCAAAACAACTCAGCCTAGTGCAGTATGCACTCTATGCACCAGTACAAGTCTTTGCATAGTGATTGTCATTATAGTCACAGGCTACTGCAAAGAAAGTGTATTGGACCAGAGACTCCTGTATTTGATTGATTGGGGGGGGGGGGGGTGGGCAGAAAAAATCTTGCATTTCATTGTGGATTTACATGCACACAGGGATTTACTTACTGGATCAACCTTTATGCACTTGCCTCAGCATAAGCCCACAGCCAAGTTAACTAAATGGAAGATGTGTTCACTACCACAGAAGTGTTTTAAAACAAAGGCCTTATAATCCCTAGCCTGAAATATTTGCAGGAAGTTCTGCTGCTTTCTGGTTGTGTGAATTTTCCCTTACAGAGCAGGCTTGGCCTTGCATAGAAGGAAGGCTGCAGCCCTAATAAATATTCAGTGGCTTTTTGCCACTCTATGTATCAGAATCCTCTCCCAGCTCTATGTACCTGCTGACACCTCCCCTCCCACTAAACCCCCTAAAGCACATCCCTGTTCCCTGCAATCCAGCCCTTCACCAAGAACTCTTTCCAGTACAATTATGCAACAGATATCTTTAAGAGCAAGGCGCTAGAAGACACACATCAACTTAAAGCAGAATGCCTCTCAGATACAGCCTCCCAAAAAACCACCAAGGCATGTGAACACGAAGTCATCCACAATGTCTTCTCAGCGTGTCTAACAACAGAGACAAGAAAAACCAAAAAGGCAAATTCCAATGCAAACTGCTTGTAAGCACACCCTGTGTGTGCAGGATGGCAAGGCAGGCAGCAGAGAGCCTGCTTCCCTCTATCATCCTCTGCCCCACCTGACAGTGTATTAGCCTGGAGCATACCTAAGGGCCACAGCACGAACTGTCCACAAGGAAAACGGCAACATGAAACACTTCATTGCATCATTAGGTCACTATTTGTGCTAATCCCCCAAATTCTGTGGGCAAATGTAAGCACCTAGAAAATAACCTGCCTTTGAAGAAGTCATGGCTGGACATAGACCACCTGTCATCCATTTCCTTTACTTAATCCCTACTCCATCCCTCAGCCCCATTTTCTTTACATTAGGAAAGAAAATTGCAGCCCTCCTTCCCTAATACTAATGCAAGCCCCCTGATAGCAAGCAGCATTGTTTTAATAAGCCATGTCCATTTTTAATCACGCAGTTTATCAATAAAAAAGAGAGAGAGGAAGAACAGGAGAAAAGGGAACTCAGGGCTGCACAAAAGCAATCAAAAGGGGAATGCAGTGCCAGTGTAAAATGTGGGGATGTGCCAAAAACAACCTGTGGTGTCCACCAGGAGGTCCCAAGCTGGAGTCAACAAATGAAATCAGGAAGAGAGGGATGGGCAGAAGTTGCAGGGACAGGGTGGAGCTCCCCAGCAGGTCACTGTCTCCCCTCATCCCTCCATCGCCTGCCAGGCACTGGACTATGCTTTCAGCTCAAGCTGTGAGCACTACCAGAATGTTTGTGGTAGATGTAAGTAACCCCTTTTTCCCTTCCTGATTTTGGCTGGTGAACAGTACTTCACCATCCAGGAGTGGGGGGTTTTGCTGTGGGGCCCCTGACTTTCACAGGAAAGGCAGAGTAGAGAGCCTTTCTGTGGGCTGGAAGCCTGCCACAGCATGTGCTGAAGAGGAGGAAGGGTGTTTACCCTTTTGCCCTGGCCAAAATCTGCTTTGATTAATACTATCTAGCAGAATAAGCACTCCTCTCCTCCCTGCCTTTAGCAGGAGATGCCACCCACCACTGCCTGGCCCAGGGAACAGAGGTGACCAGCATCACCTCCCCAGCACCTTGGGTGTACCCCAAAAGCAAAGAAAACATCCTGAATTGCCCAAAAGTTTTGTGGCTATTCTTGAAATTATCAGTTCACCCACAAGTCATCAGGAAGGGAAGGGAAGGATCCCAAGAGTGAAAAGCAATTGGGTAACACCTGAACAGTACTATTGAACTAAAGTACCAGCATTCCCCTCAGCCTCCCCTGTCCTTAGGCACTGGCTCAGAGGTTTCTGCCTATATCTAAACTTTTCAAGTCTGATTTACCCTGTGAAATCAATGAGGCCACTCATGCAAATCAAGGCTAAGCACTCACAGACCCACAAAAGTCAGCTGTGCAGCATCACTGGAGGAATTCAAGACAAGCATTATCTTTGCAGAAGTGTGTGTACTCTAGGTTCACACCCTCCAGAAGGACAAGAGGTGCATATTGCATCAATTGGCCATCAAATTACCTTAGTAGATGCAGCGAGACATATGTTCAGTACAAAATTCTACACCATGACATGCACATTAGGGAGACTTCAAAAATACTATTAAATAGAAACTTAGAAACATTTAATGTAGGTACAACTATTTATCAAATTGCACAGTCTCTGATTTTAAAATCAATTTTCTGCTGTAGCATAGCATTTTACAAGAGCCCAAGCCTCATAAAGCTTCTCACAAAAACAATCTTGGTCAACTGGACACTGCCCAAAATAAGAGCTACATCTCAGTGGAGAGAGGGTTATCCTGTGACAGAGCTGGGCCAAACCTCTGAAGAGTTAAGATTCTGCTTTTTGAAAAATTATTTTGACACACAAGATTTTAGTCACAGCAAGATTTTAACCCTTTTTGACAGTGTAGATGATGAACAATCCAGGTTTTTTTTCAAATCTGTTCTGAAATTTCTCATATTTCGCATGCTCTGCAGAAAAACAAGTTATTGGACTCAGAAACAGTCCAGACCAATTATGTTCCAAAGGTTTCCTGCTACAAGTTAGAGGAAAAATACATTAGCCAGTCACGTGTAAAGACTGTGCCTGAGAAGCAAGAAGTTCATCAACTTCAAATTGTACATGGGAAAAAAGAAGAAAAAGTAAGTTGTTCAAACTCACACAATTGCAAAGTTCTACTTAAGTTTCTTTATGGTAACAGGAATTACCCAAATCCATTCATGCAGCTCAGCAGTATCTGCAGAAATACCAATACCAGTAAAGAGGGACCCTTGGAGCTACATCAGTTTTTTGACACGCTTTTTGAGGAAAAGTTGCACAGCCCACATTCAGAGCTCAACTGATAAGCAAGCAGTGTTTCTCCTTGGCTATTAGCAAAAACACCAGACTGAGAAATCTAAATGTGAATATCCATCAATGTACACTCATTCTTTTGTCCTGTAGGTGCCAAGTGCCTGGCATCATAAAGTTATGGTTGATAGCCAGGCCTCCTGCACATCACTGCAAGATGGGTAAGGAGCAATTAAGAAAGACTAAAAAGCCACTGAAATAAAGTTTTGCTATTGAATCAAAACAACAAAGAAAAAAATAACAAAATCTCCATTTCAATGGATTTGGGATTCCACAGGAAATATTTTCTTAAGATTTGCTACCTACGTTATTTCTCTTTCACTTAAGTTTACCAAACTCCAGAGAAAGTATGACCAAGAAAAATACCCTCATACAATGAAAATCAACAAGGAAAATTTTCCTTGTTTAAATGATGCTTGAAAGGCAGGAGAGGACAAGTAATCTTTTTGTTTCTTGCTACTTCAGATCAGAAGAAGCATACATTTGCTTTCTGGCAGTAGTCACACTCCTTGGACCCTCTTACAGTAAATAAGGGAAATGCAGATCTCTACATCTCTGCTCTGTTTCCTAAAGCATCACCCACATCAGTAACTGTAAGAAAAACAAGGAGGGGGGGAAAAAAGGCCTATTTCTTTGCAGAATTCTCACCCCACAGCCCCAGCTGCTTTCCTGGCACAACCTCTGCCAGTTCATCTTCAATCCTTCCCCATGGCTGGTACCTCACCCACCCATAAAGGACTTCCCTCATGCTCAGGCCCCCTTCTTATAGCCAAGGGGCCTCAGTAGGTGCTCCTAAAGGACCTGCAGCTCCAGCACACTCCCCCAGCTGGGAGACCTTAACCACAGTATTGGAATTACCTGGTAACTGAATGAGCAAGAAAGCCAGAGTGAAATCTCTAATCTGTTGCCACATCCTTCCTACTGCCTGGCCACTGTTGAGTGTTTGTTTCTCATTAGAACAAGCACATCCTGCCATCCACCCTCCAACCTGCCTTGCCCAGGGCTGACTGAAAGGCAGAGGTGGGCAATGCCCAGCCTGAAATCCCACTGCTGCTCATTTCCAAACTGCTCAGCCCCAACTTTTCCCCAAAGACCGTCGTGTTTATGGTGGCAGCCCAACCACAGAGTGTCCCTCTCAACCTCCACCACACATCCCACTCATTGTCCCAGTGCCATTGTCCCAATTCTCTTTCCGCAGAACAGCCACAACAGCACTTTTCATCCCTGAAATGCACCGCACAAATGGGGAGCACAAGTCAAACAAAAGCTACAGCCGCTCTGTTTACTACCGAGAAAGATCAATGGCCTTCAATGAAAGGACAGGAAGCTGATGTTCTCACTGTAACTTGTTGGTAAAACAGTGAATAGTGCTATCGAGACTGACAAAGGCCCTTTTCTTCCTCCTGTTACTTTTTTTTTTAAATGAAGAATCCAATGGAGAGCGTTATCGTGTAGTTATCAACAGGCCATGAAATGGGGAACATCAGCAAGTGTATTCAACTCCTTTGTTTGCTCTTAGAGAGGATTAAACAGAAGCCTCAAAGTGCACACAGGAAAAAAAAAATCAACCCACGATAGAAAAACACAAGAAAAATCACACAAGCAAAAAAGACAAACTGCTAAGATTTTTATAAACCCCCCAAAACCCACCAAACCACAAACGAGAACACAGATCGCAGGCATTTGCAACCACACTTGTCCAGAATCTTTGCCTTGCTCAGGGTGTATAGAGCATGCCAGTGGATTAGCAAGGAAGAGCACGGCAGACCTAAGGAAAGAGCCACCCCTCCCTTATATCCCTACAAGGCCACTGCTATGGCAAGCCAGCCCCTAGGGTCTACAGAAGCTCTACACCCGGTGTTGACATGATTAGATCCTTCTTTCAGGTACATCTCCAGCACTCCTGGATGCTCCAAGTTAAGTCACCACCCACATCTCCACATTTACTGGATATCACTAGCTCCAAGCCTAGTCATAAGTAAGGAGGGTTTTGTCCTTCTACAGATAAGGCCCCTCCTCTCTTACCAAGATTACTCCAGCACAGCGTAACAGCATTCTGCAGCTACTCGTAGAAATATTCTTAACCTCTGGATGACTTAAAATGAGTTAGTATGACTGACATCAAAAAGCACACTGCTGGAAGATGGGCAAATGTGTGTGCAAATACCATAGTTCTCAGCACCTTTGAACTGTGGGAATCTGTCACACAGCCTAGATGTATGCTTTCTGCTTCTGCATTAAAAACAATACACCTCAACATTTAGGCACATCCCACATGTTGTGCCCATGACATGCATCACATGTGTGCATAAATCTGATGAACAGTTAAAATGCTATCCATACAACTAATGCCAAGTGTTCTGCAAATATTTTTTGGTCTCCCAGGACTTCCTCACATTATCCTAAATACAAAATTTCAGGCTCCAAATTCAAAGCGAAGCTTTGCACAGGGGGAATTGTGATTTTCCTTGAAGGCTCAAAGGAAAATTTAGGATTATATGAAAGACACGAGGTTAGTTATTAGTGATGTTGTTCTTCAAAGGACGATAGAAACTGAGAGGACTGATGCCATGGGAAAGCCAAGTAATTGGTGAAAATGTTTTCAAAGGTTAACCTTTTCTTTTACTCCTTCTGAAGATCTGTAAAGAGACTCGATAAGATTTTCTTCCCACTTGCTTTGTGCTAGAAGTATGATCCTTTGGACCTACTGCTTGCAGTGAACCTGTTTCCCTTCCTAAAGGTTCTCATTCCCATTTTTTACATTGATATAAAGCTGTCTGTGCAGCACCCTGAGCACAGCAGCACATCAGCCAGAGCTGTCCTCCTCGCTGAGCACCCACTGTCTATTGGGAAGCCATCGAGAGCCTTCCAGTTCACACCAACCCCAAGGGGTCCTTAATAGCCAGGACTACTGGCACACAGGGCATGGCCCCGCTTGGTCATGCCATGGCAGAACCAATTGCTGTCCTGAAGCTGGACTGAACCAGAAACATGTAGATCATGTACTATGTGGCCCTAACAGGAAAAGCAGATGGGACAAGTGCTGGCCTGGCAAGCACCTTCTCTGATGCTGCTTACAGCCCACTTGTCTTGCACAAGATGTACATAGAGGAAGGGTTGCAAAGGGAGGTGTCCACATACATCTTTTCCCAGCTTTGCTTCCCGTATCAGACCAAAATGGAGGCAAATGGAAAGGGAAACCATGCTGCTCCCTCAGAATTTGCAGCATGTGTCCATGCAAATAGGTAGCCAGAACTTGGGCCTCTTCCTATTCCTTCTTCTAATGAAAATTAACAGGCCAGTGGCTCCATTATAGTGACTTGCATCAGGGATAGTGCATAGCAGAAACTCACTCTAAATAAAATATAATCTTTTTTTTTTACTTGATAAAAGCCCTGCTTCTGCTAGCCTTAAATTTCAAATTCTCTACATTCCTTAGTGTCATCCCAGTTACACATCACTTCAATTTTTTCACTAAATAATGACACAAATCAAAATATTATCTTCCACGTATAGTTAAGACGCATTTCATATCCATACAGAAATAGCATCAAAAATAACTATCCCTTAACATCTCTGAAAGTGAATGCTTCTTCTGGAATACGAGTTTACAAGGCCTTCAGCAACATTTATTACACTTTAAATGTATATCCTACCTTAATCCAATAGAACTTTCAGCTTCCTATTGAAGGCATAACAGCTGAATTGATCTTTTATACAGGGGGACAAATTTAATTTTCTGGCTCCAATTGGGATAAGAATGCCTATTCAGGACAGCACTTAAGCCTCATAGAGGTCAATAGGACCTAAACACATGTTTACAATTAACCACTTGCTTAAGTGGTGGTCCAAACTAGGTGAAAAAATGTGAAGTCAGTAGGTCTGCTTGCTTAAAAAAGAATTACCAGTCTGGAAGAGAATTACAGAATTTGGCTATAAGAGGCTGGAGGATTAGTAACAAACATGTCATTCCTGTAAGCAATTTACTTAAACCAAAGCCATGGCAGAACTGTTTAAAGTATGCACTCAGATTAATCTGAGGGACAGACTTAAAACATAATTATCAACCAGGGACAGCTGTAAATTTGTAATAATATATGAGAATCACCAACTGATTTTCAAATGAAATCCACAGAACTGAACATCCTGCTCAGATTTAATGAGTTCCAGCCCATTCCAGAGCTAGGTTGTGACTTCACACAGAAAACTGAGTAAGTAGCAGTGCAGGCCAAAGTAGTTATTATGGCTCCAAAAAATGAAACCAAAGAGCATCTGTAAGACTCTCCAAGCCCTTCCAAAATAATTTTTTGCAATAGCAGTTTATGAGAAAAATATGAGAAGCCATCAAGACTTAAGGTATTTAAGTTCCCAGGTCGCATTTACTATTAAGGCTCCTGTAGACTGTCAGACATTTCTCTGGGTGCACTTAAGATACTTAACAGCGAGGATAAATCCCTTTATTGACCATATTTAAAGAAACATATTATGATTTCCAGGAAAAATTAACATGTACATCACTTACTTTCTTTCTTCCCAGGCTGTCTCAGTATTTCTGACACATGAATAGCTGGTACATCCACATTTGATGAAGCTGGCACACTCCTACATTACATTGGAGAGGAAAGGGAATCATCCCCAGACGTCACTCCAGTCCTGTAAAATCAGTCAGATTTTTAACAATTAAGAATACCTGGACCAAATAACCCTTATTGGCAACCCTTGTTTGTTTTTAAATCAGTGTTCCTATTGCACTTCTAATGCATTACAGTCCCAGCTGGCTATGGACTATGACTTTCCAAAGTAGACTGGTACCACTTTTGCAGTACCAGCAGCTAAAATCAACAACAAGAACTTGAAGAGCACACAAATGAATGTAGCCTTCCATGACAATGCAGGGCTTCAGCAGCTCCAGCTCAGCTCACCCCAGGGCAGCTGCATCCCACTGCCCCCATGCCAGAAGCCTGCAAGTGCCCACAGGACCCCAGGGCAGCAGTGAGAGCCATTGCATCAGGGTATTTCCCTCCTCCTCATCCTCAAGAGCTGCAGAAACAACAGGCCAGGCATCTGTACCAGCCTTCCCCTTTGCAACAAATGACACTGGTCTGCTTGTGCTCACTCCAAGGCTTTGCAGGTAATAACCCAGCTCTGGAAGTTACCAATTAATTCACTGCAGCTGCTCTGCCCTCTTCACTTACTAGCAACTAAGTCTGGTAAATGTGTGGGTTGTTGGGCTAAGGAGTGCAGGACTCTGAGGAGGGATATGCTATTTCCTCAATTTTTCCTCTACTCAGCTCAAGGTACAACTCTCCAGAGAGTCAACACATAAAAAAAGAAATATTCCTTCAGAAGTATGCCAAGTGCTTATTATATAAAGAACAGCATGCATGTGAGTAGGGATGACATTACTGCCACTTAAGTGATTTACATGTTCCAGAGCTCTGGTAGGGCTGCTGCTGCTGCATTCACCATATCCATGTGTCTCTGGCTTCCCTGGACAGCCTCCAGCACAGCCTCATTCCTGGGACCCTCTGGAACACACTGCTGTCTGCCTGCAGACCCTAGTGTGAAAAGGGGCCTGCCTAGCTGTCCTGGGCTCACAGGACAAGACCTCCAGTTACTTTAAAAGGTTTTTACCCCCAGAATTTCAGATTTCAGTCTTACATACAGGAGGAATTACAACTGGTCTCAGAAATACAAGAAAACTGAAGCAATTAATAGTCTTGGCTTTCAGCAGATCAAGAAATTCACCTACCTAATAGCAACAATACACCAGTACCTCTTTATGTGCTGCCATTCCCTCATGAGACTGAGATGCTTCTGAGGCATTGAAGATGTTTTTCCCACCACAGAGCTCCAACCCTTCTGCTAAATCACTCAGCATCACACCCACCTCTGCAATCACTACACCCCCTTTTCTGAAAGGGCTCCTAAGCAGCCTTTTTAAAAACATTCCAGCTTGTGTTCCAGCTGACCCACATGATTGTCATTAATGGGTGATCAAAGCCTGAGGCACATCATCTGTTGCTTAATTACCAGCAACTCAGTCTAGGAAAACAGGTCAGGACATCCCTTTGCCCCAGCACGCTGTGCCCAGTATGTGATCATGGAAATGTCGTGACCATCACTGTGGGCTTTGGGACAGGTGCAGGAATTTCTCTGGCAGTTTGCTACTGAGTTTAGATCAGCACACAGTCAAAAAGCAAAGAGAAAAGGCAAAGAAGGCCTGTGCTTAACCCTGGCTTTGTAATCTGACACTGATATACCCAGTTCAGTATCAACCTACCCAGACAATTCCCCAGTTTGCCAGACTGCATTCAGGGCAAACCAGAAGTCTGCAAAGAAGGCTCTACATACACCCCCCCATTTTAAGGAGTCTTTGCCATGCCAGGACTGGACAGAGAGCTGTGTAAACCCCTCAGATAAAGGGCTGATCCCCACATCAGAGTCAGTTTGCTCACTGGGCATGGGATGCCAAGCATGGACCAGGATGTGAGCATGGAGCAAGACTCTGCCCTGCACCAGCCCAACCTGCCTGCTGCCACAGGCAGCTGTCATAGAGGAGCATACAATCCAAAGCCTCTGGCTGGCTTTGGATACAGCAGATGTAGCTGGTCAGCAGGCTAATCAGCAGTATTTGGCACATGGTCTCCCAAAGCTGGAGAGAAACCACAGAGCAATGCTGGGAATCATATGAGTTGTCAGCACCACAGCAGGAGAGAAAGAGACGGGGATGAATGGAGGCCTCTGAGCTGGTTAAGTCCCTGTCTGCAAGCACAACTCCTGTCAGAGGACAGACCAAGATGGGCATGGAGAATGGGGCAAGAGGGGTTGGGCAGCTCAGCCAAGGACATGCAGTGAGTTGGTGGCACAGCTAGCCCAGGCATTAACATGATGGAAGGCTTGTAAGCGTCCTGGGTTCGAGTCCCCTCTCCTTGTCCCCACAAAAAACAGTCCCTGGCTATAGCATGCCTTTCCTCAGTTTGCTTTCTCTGATCCTTGTTGTAAGACAGGGCCCTGGCTTCCAAAATGCAGTATCTCTGCTCAGCAGATCCCATGCCCTCATTGCCTGCTGCCTCACAAAACTCCACGTGCCAGAACGCCGTGCTCGGCACATCCTGCTGCCGCAGAAGTTGCTGCCGTCAGTGCTGTCTGTCACTCAGCACGAGCAGCAAGCACTGGTAGGCCTGTGGCAAGCAAAGGAAGGGAAAACAAAGCAGGCTGAAGTGGCAGAGCAAGCCCCTCTGGGAAGAGGATTCTTTCTTTCAATGAGATGTGACATGTGGCACTGGCTATTTTGGAAGAGCAAAGGCTGTGCCAACATGGGAGGGCCACTCATCACACCAGAGTGGATTCTTGCAACTAATATTCTCATTATTCTTGCCTTTTTTCCCATTTTTCTTCATTTTTTGGGGATGCAGACTTAATGACACAGGGCATAGAGTGAGCCAAGTCATTCCTGGCATGACCTGACACCTCCTAGAGCTCCCCTATCTGAGATGCCACACATCTTCTAAACAGAAATGCAGCCCATGGACTGTCCCACTTTCTGCTCTTGTGTTACATTACTCTGCTGTATCCAGAATCTATCTATAGGTTCTCTTGCAGATACACAGTACCAAGATATTTTGTGTCTCCTTTGCCTCCCCCATAGCATCATTTTGGATGTGTGGATCCTTCTCTAGAAGATGGATGAAGCACTAACACGTGTTGGACATTAATGCTCGAGCAGGGAAACTCCTTGTCAGAGGATGCTATGGGCACCAGGGGCTGGTAGGGGTTCAAGAGGCAACCAGGGAAATCCATAGCCAAGACAAGCATGGCAAGCTAAGAGTTACAATTATGCTGGTCCTTGGTCAGGCAGTCCTTGAGTTACAAACTGCTGGCCACTGAACTAAAGCTGTGCACAAGTGACATGATCTGCTGGCCAAGTCCTCCAGCTGCATCCGTGTAAGCTGTGCAGAGACCGGACACTGAGCTAGGTGGACTGCCTCTCTCAGTAAGGAAGAAGGGAATGGGGCCAGCATTTTTCCAGCCTCTTCTTGTTCCAGACAGGTGTCTTATCCCCTGGGGGCCCTGGGAAGCAGGGGAACTTTGTAGTGCTGCCAGGGGCCCAGTCCTGCCAGCATGAGACAGGGGAGAGCGTGCCCCTGCCCACGTGTTCCTGCTGCACTCTGCATCCCCAGGGCAGCCAGGGATGCAACTCCAGCAGCCCTGGCTGCCTGCTGGCAGGCGGATAATGTGGATGTGGAACACTAATGACTGGCTGGGGAAATTTATCAAAGCTCTTTTGAGGCAGCTCATGTCCTGTGAAAACAAAGGAGAGACTCAAGACATTAGATCACCAAAGTTAGGCCCTGGCCCAAATTTTGAAATAGGGTTTCATCCAAGTGAGAAAAGTAAGGGAATGACACAACTCTATGCATGCACACACATGTGTGATCCAGGCAACCTCCCTTTGCTTCAAACCACCACCTCTCACAGGGCATCCTGCTGTCCAGCAAGGTTAGGCAATTTGGGGGCTTCAGGATTTGTATCTGCCATTGGGATATTTTATGAAGCAGAATCGGTCAAATTTAAGATGCAGCCCTGAGCTATTGGCTTGGTCCTTCCCCTGTTGACAGAGGGGGCTGGCAGGCTGAGCAGAGAGGCCAGGGATGGAAAGGACCATGGAGAATGTACCTGCCAGACAGCTTTCTTTTGAGTCACTGCTGAGCACATTTAACACTGCAGCATTTAGAAAGAGCCCATGTGGCACACACAGGCTGTTACAGACGTATAGAGCAGTTTTCTGACCTGGTTGCAGGCGCAGTGCCAGTACTTTTATAGTTAGTTAGTTAGTTAGTTAGTTAGTTAGTTAGTTAGTTAGTTAGTCTACTTGTTTACTACCCTGTCCCACTTCTGAATGGAATCTTCTTCCGACTAGCCATTTGCAATAACCCTGAAAGTCAGGAAATGGCATGTTCCCATGCTGCAGACTGACCATGACATCACACCAACTGATAGCAAACACTCCCTCACACAGACCAGCCCACTCAGGCTCTTCTGGACACCAAGGACCCTCCCAGGTCACACACTCACTGCAGCCCTGACCAAGGAGACCTGACAGTGTTTTGTACAGATGTGCATTCCTATGCCATGGACAGAAGCAATCACAGGTTGCATGGCCTCAGAATCCCCAGCAAAGGTTCCTGCTTCCTCATGCCACCAAGAGAAAAGACACAGAGGTAGAGAATTTCATTTATCAGTCAACTTATGCTGAAAAATCCCATATCCTCCCTGGTGGGGGAGCAGGGCAAAGACAGCATGAGATGAGTCAATAAAGAGTTCTCTATGTGTGATGGAAATAGTCTGGAGAGCCTTTCACTGGTGAGGTTATTGTTCTGAAGCTGGACCTTATCAAGCACAGTCACCACACAGCACTTCTTTCATGGCCACGAGTTGATTGGTAGGCTTTTTTGGTAGCAGCTGTTTGCACTATTAAAAATACCACTGGCAAGCCAGGCCATCTTAGCAGAGACACCAAGGGTTTAATTGAAAAGGGCACCATAAATTTTCTCCTTCTGTTAGCCTAGATGATCTGCCTCAACCAGGCCTAAGGCATATTGATGGAAAGGCTGTAGCCACCCTACCCTGCACCTAAGAGTCGCTGGAGTGATGAAAACAATGCATCAGTGAATGGTCTCAGGGAAGTATTTGTTTAAATGGTAAAGGATCCCCAGAAAATTATTAGCTAACATCTGCTGAACTGCTGGCAGCTTGATTTATTGCCCTGTTAAGAAAAATGTCTATTTAGAAAATAAAAGAAATGTATATTTTGAAAAAATTAAATTAGAGCTGCTATGTCAAAATACTGGAACTGAGGGCTTTGAGCAGCAAATTCTTGCTAGTGCTTTTTTATAATTATAAAATATGTCCATTTTTTTGTACAGTTCCTTCCCTAGCAAACCTGGAAGACTACTCCTCAAAGAAGCCTTGCTCTAGTAACAGTGAGAGTTAATATGTTTTTTCACTAGAGATTCATGTGAAGTAAGCTGCAGACTCACATCACCTTATCTTTTGCAGTGTCTCTTAATCAGATGTCTAGCTGGTCTTCCAGCTCTGGGGCAAGCCTTCACCTTTGGAAAATAAACTCAAAATAGAGAATTGGGAGGTTAGTTTCAAAAGATTTTCTTTTGGGAGTTTTTGCCTCCCCGTCTTTCCTCACCTACCAGACAGAAACTTTCATGTTAATCCCAAAATGGCAATATGCCTCTGAGTCTTGAGCAAGTCTCTGTACTAAGGAAGTGGCTAGGATTTCATTTCAGAGAGTAAAGTTTTGAATTAATAAAATTTTCAGACTTTATTGCCATATCAAGGGAGCCTGGACCTAAAAGGCACTCAGTGCTTGCTACGGTTGGACCTCAGCAGTCAAAATATGAACATAAACATCACACCTACAACAGACATTTTGCTCTACTAGAAGCTGCTCATCTTTACCCAGAATTTTAGAGAGTCATCCTGCAGTTCTGTCCCAGGAAATTATACTTTCAGTACTTTTCCCCATATAAATATATTACAATCATATATAAATATATATTATAATGAAGCACATGTATCTAGTCTGTCTATATCAGACCATGTATATATTTAGTAGCTATATTCACATACTGTACATAAATATTGCTTTGTTTAGAAATGTAATATATAAATACACTACATTGCATTGCTCTTTCAGTCATGAGTACACAGAACTGCAGCTGTAGAAATAAGAGGAATAAAAGTCAATATTATGATGTGTCATCACTTATTTTTTTTCCTGTTTATCCAATAACTCACAGTGTCAGAAAGGTTATAAGGCATCCTCAGCTGGTAGTGTGAATTCACAAAGTTCCTGCTGTACACATAGACTTCTCTTACACTTGTTCTTGCCTTGAGTTCTCGGAAATGTAGCGGTCAAGGATCTGAGCAAGATGGCTGGGAATTTTCTCTCTACAGAAGTAGCCCATAGCACCCAGAACACTGCTTGGACCCAGAGCTTGCCTTAGAAATCAGTGGAATTAGTAGAATCCTCACCTGGCACCCCCCATTTTCTGGCAAGGCTTCCCCAGCCACCTCAGCCCCCAGCCCTGGTCACCCACCTCTTCCACCAGCACCCATTAATCACCTCAGGACACCCCCCTGCTGAAAAGCACCTCCTGGGGCACCAGCACTACCACAATCCCTCCTTTTCAAGCCCAAAATTTGGGCAGGCACAGGGAAGTTGCATTTTTAGACACATGGCATGGGTGCAGACCAGGGCCAGGGTGGAAAGCTTCTCCCTCTGGTACATTTGCACCCTTAGCCTAAAGGCACAGCCTTCATCCCACGTGTTTATAGTTGCTCTGCACAGTGATGGTGGAAAAGGATACCTGTGGATATTGCTTCTGACTTAGATCACTCCAGCTACAGAGGCTGTTTCTGGGCTGATCTGACGATGTGTGATGTGGAGAAGCTGAGCCTGGGTATATGCTCTGTGTGCCCCTGCTACAGGGGCAAGCCCTAAAGTAATGTTTAGAGACCATCTGTCTCTGACACTGAGTTGAGACTAGTTATTAACCCTCAGTCCAGACTTAGTGGTATGTTCTACCTTGGGGCAATTAATGGGCACAACACACCCTGAGGGAAGAAAACAGCAAAAAAAAGGCCTTAATCTTACTGTAAAACTGAGCCAGACAAAGCCAACACTGTTCCTCTGAAGCAGGAACGTGCCCTTGTGGATGATATAACCATTGAGACAAGCACTCTTAGGAAGATGACAACTTTGTGCCGATTCTATTTTTCTGCATTCTTTCGGGTTTTTTCCCTTCAGTCCCTTTTCTGGTTTTTTTTTCCTTCAGTCCTTTTGGGTTTTTTCCCTTCAGTCACGTCTTGCCTTTCCAAATGCTGAGGACTGAGCTGAGCAGAACCTAGCAGCAATTAACACACAGCACTGAGCTCTGCTTTTGAGATGAAGGTGAGGAAACAGGCTGGCTATTATGCAGAGAGCACAGAGACAAGAGTCACACTAATGAAGACAGGAAGGATGAGGAGCTCAGACTCAGGAAAGGGAATAAAAAGCATCAGGCTGAAACTCAGCAGCAATTTTATTCTTGTTTATTATGCAACCAAAACTGGGATTAAAAACATGTTTACAATGAATGACACCCCTGCTGCAGCCCAGCAGTGCTCATGTGGAGAACAGATAGCAGGGCTAGGATTAGTCACCAGCAAATAAGGAGTTGCAATGGATGGTAGAGCCTCACAGACCCTGCTCAAAGCAAACCCCCTCAAGATAGGGCAGAGGCATCACATCCCAAACTGAGCGCTCTCCTGGAGCCTTATCATCAATAAAATGTAAGAACAATAAAAATCAGGACAGCAATTCACGTGTTCAGCTTTTCATTCTGGACAGCAATATCACAGGGCAGTGACCAGCAATCCCAGCCATAAAATACAACCCAAAAGGGAAGTTTTTTCCTTTCTACTTTTTTCTCAGCTGAGACACCTACACGGAGAAATCACTTATCTCCCAAGCTCCCTCTGCTCCAGCAAGAAAGAGCTGGCAATTCTGTAGGCATTGAGGTCCTGATCTTGCTCCCAGCAAAGTCAAAGGCAAAATTCTCATTGTATAAAGGATCACAACTAATTTCCTGCAAGCTCAGTGAAGTTGTTTGAGTCAGTTCCCAAACAAGCCAATGCATTTTTAAAACCACAGTTGGGGTTCTACTGTATTACAACGTGACCCCAGAGAGGGTAGAAATTGCTGTGAGGTGAGTGCTCACAGCTATTGTTTTAGGCTGCTGACTCAGGCAGACAAGGCTGCTTTGTTTCGCATCTGAAAGGACTTTTTTATTTGTTTCAGGACCACACAGGCTGGAAATGGCTTGGAGTTGTTGGTTTGTGGGTGGAAGGAGGAGTGGGAGGTTTCCTCCATCAACACAAATAGTGAGGAAAATCAGAGTACATGAGAAGTAGTTTTCCAGAGCCTCAGGAAGGTGGAAGGCCATCAGGGCTCTTGCCAGGGCTCCCCATGGGCAACAAGGCTGTAAACCAGGGTTCCAGGGTGGCAGGTGCAGCCGGCAATCTGTCCCTAGGGCAGCTGGGTAGTGGGAGTGACCTTCTGGAGAAGGTGGGAACCAGATCACAGGGCACTGCACAGGAAAATACTGGGGATGGCTGAGCTTGGAGAGGAAGCCGGGGCTGCAGTAGGCGTCCTGCAATTCCTCTGAGCCACTACTAAATGCCAAAGAGGAAGGGAGTTGAGTCGGGATGCTGATTAAGGGCCCCCCTTCTCCCTGGAGGGCGGAGGAAGGAGTCTAATGATGCACCCTTGGTCTGTGAAGGTCTAGAAAGCTGGTGGCTGGTGAGGTCAAAGCCATGGTGTGCCACTGGCACAGCCCACGCCATGCTTTCTCCAGGTCCCCTTGGCACATGACCACCAGCAGTTCCCATGGAAGCAGGGAATGGTCAGTTTACAGCAGGCACAACAGCAAACACTGAGAGAGCTGTTGCCCAAGTTGGTTTGACCGGCCCTGAATTAGCCCCCTCTTAAACATATGCAGAAATCAAATAAGCCTATCACTTTCCTATCAGCAATTTATGGAACATTAGAGTCTGGATTGGCAAAAGTCCCACTTTGCTGAGAGCAAGATCGGGTGCTGGCGCGGCACTTTGTGTACAATTACTTTTAATTCGGCTCAGTTACCAGTGAACTATAATATCTGCGAGAATTTTTAAATTGATCATTTTGTCAGTTTTTCTCCTTACACTTGGTCTGCCTTAGACACTTGTCACCAATTTTATTTAATTAGCACCACAATTGTATTAACACTACTTTTTTTTTTTTAATTTAATTATGCTCCTGCAGTACCCCAGCTTGTTTTGTGCAATTAGCGCTCTACTTTCATACAAATTAATCTCCCTGGAGAACAGCATCGAAAATAGAGAAGAGACCTCATTTAATGAAAATAACATCAACTGAGTATATATGTATATAGCCCTCATATGTTGCCAAACACACAATTTGAGATTTTTACCTCCTATACACATGAAATGATCAAGCAGTTTTCTCTGCAGTGAATTGAGTAATTTAATTTTGTCAAGAGCTTTCTGTCCTGGTTGTACCACAGAGAGTTAAATCTGTCTTCTGCTCTATCAGGCAATTTAATCTAAAGAGGACAAGAGGAAGACTGGTTCCTGTGTCTGGTAAACATTTGCTTTATCAGGGAATGTAAGAGTGCCTCTAACAGCCCTTTCTCACTTTAACTGCAGAGAATTTGAGCTGAATTTTGGGTATTTAAAGCTGCTGACTGCTCAGTCTCCATGATGGTCTTTCCATGCTGAGGTTTATTTAGTGTTTTGACTGCCCTCCACATAAATGGGCATGAACCTGAACCACTAATCTGTATTCCATCTTGCTTATACAGGGAACAGCAAAGCAGCTAATTCCTGAGGAGTGGAAGAAGTGAAACAGACCATTATCCATCTCTGTGCCATGGTACCAGAAGTGAGCAAGAAACATGGCTCAGGACACAATGTTATCCCCAGCTATTTGCTTCAAACTTTTTTAATGACTGTTATGTTAATTTGCCATTCCCTGCATTTGAAAGTGTTTAATCAGACAGAAAAACTTGTGGAAAGTCTGTGTGAGAGAAGAGTATGGGGCCAAAGGGGTGTTCACGCACATACACAGTCAAGTGGCTAGAATGGGATGAGATGGGATAATTTATCTGGAGTACCACAGCTGAGACCAGCAGAGTTTGCGGGAACAGTCTGCAATGCCAGTGTAATGAAAAAATGGTTAGCATGATGGCATGGTGACCAGCCAGGTAGCACCCATTCAGCACAACTCAAAAGCTATTTTTGATTTTTATGAAAAAAAATCAGAGAAATTGGACCTAGGGTGGACACTTGAGACCATCACCAAAATCACCAGTAAAACCAAGATATGATGCATTTTTGCATGTTTTCACCAGCTGGGCTTCACAGGAGTTGATGCCCTTGCCACTGTCCTCAAAGACAGAGCACAGCAGCAAACTCTTCCAGCCCCCACAAATCTGGCAGGGTGGCAGAGTCACCTCACCTTCAGACATCTCTCTTAGATATGCCTATTCCTGGAGCCCCGGCTTATTGCATGAGGGCCCACAGAGCAACCCAAGCAGGCTTGGCTGAAAGCTTTGTGGTGAAAAATAGGGGGGGGGGAATTTGTGCCTGAAGCATGTTCCCTCACACACCTTTCAGCCCTGAAGCCATGGTGCTTTTGTGCCAGCCTTCAGCTGGTTGTGCTTGAGGAATCCCATACTGAGTAGCTGTAAGAGGCTTCTCCTGCAAATGTTATCTGAAGTCACAGAGGAGTGGAAATAACTGCAGAGAAGGGGACTTTGGGCTGCTCAGATATTATCCCAAAACCTTTTTGTCCTGTGGAATGGTACTAGAAGTTTTGCACAAAGATGCGTATACCATTTGATCAGAAATACTACAAAAATACCCTTGCTATTATGGCTTTTTTGCTTGCTCAAACTGTGATGGAGAACAGATACATTGAGAAAAAAAGGCACAAATGGAAAGCTGGTAAAAAACCGTGGGGATGAGTCAATCAGCTACACAGAACCGAGAAGAGATCAAAGACTGTATCAATGATTAACAGGAGTATATCAGGGGTTTTGGGTTTTCAAAGCTTACTCTCAGCCAGCTTAAAGTGAAATGTGATGTGCTACAACCTTCTGTTGTGTTTTAGTGCAAAAGAAGGTCCTGCTTAACATATATCAGCAAACTACAGGCTCAGTATTTCTTTTCACATCTGCCCTCTTGTAACTTTACACTTTAGACAGTCAAACAGGCCATTTTGAGCATCTGATAAGCCTGCCCTAACCAAATCAAATTAGCCATCAAGGAAATGAAAGCACAGGACTTGCCTGAACATCTTTGGTGCTGTGAGATAGCTGGACATTAAAGCACTGCCAGGGTGACTTGACTTCATTCCATTGCCACTAGCCTGGTTTTTGTTGGTTTGACATTTTTCGGCTTTAGGTATATAAGACAGAAGGAAATCATTTATTTGGTGACAGAAGAGTTTAAAAAGGTAGGGAGACTTAGAGTCTTGTGGAAAAGCAACCAGAAGTTCAGCAAAAGCCTCCCTCACATCCCATGATACTCGCTGGAAGAGACAGAAGCTGTGAAGAGCTTGGAAAGAGCAAACTTTGAGATATACCAGCACTATTCATGCATGGATGAGCTGTGGGCTCTCCAGCACAGTCCTTACATGGGAGTTGTCTTGTGCCTGTAGTGGAGGCAGAGGGGCTGTTGGCTGCCCACCTTGGGCAGAGACCTGCATTTCTGAGCTGTTCCTATGGGCTGTAGAAGCAGTACATGTCTTCATGTGGGAAATCAGGAATGCTTTAAACCCACTTTTTCCTTTGTGTTTCCTACAGGCTATGCTGCAATTTGACCTTAAATCAGTTGCCAGTCCTTCTGTCTCTGTGACATCCATGATATCTGACATGGGCAGCTTCTCCCCCTGTTTTACCATCCTCTCCCAGCCTGCAGCAGGTTTGCCAGCCTGTGTGTGTTAAAAAGGCTTGTGCAGGGCTCTTCTGCTCCTGGCCAAGGTACAAAGAACCCACTTTGTGGGGCCAGTGTGAAATGCTTCCCGTGTTTACTACTGCAGCAGTGTTGTGTTTCTAAACCTTCTTACCTGATATGAGTGGTCCAGTGAAGGGCAGAATGCCTGCATGACACTGGCAGAGCCAGTGTTCCTAGGAAAACCTGGCATCTTTAGAGGTTTCTCAATAATGACTCTACACCTTCTCCTATTTACAACCTCAGGGCAGAACTTGAAAGGATGATTGTGCCAGGGCTGCCCTCCCCCCCAGGATGCTTGGTGGAGGAGAGGTGGGATTTCATCCCTCTTCTCTGCTTGCCAAGCTGAGGAGGAGCACATTACTCCTGTATTCCAGGCAGCTTGCTTCCCAGGCCTTCCTGAGGGCACCATGAGCACAAAAGGCTCTGGCTAACCGTCACCGCAGTAAAACTGTAATTATTCCCATGGGACAATCCATAAGGGCCTCATCTATCCTGGCCATCTGCCTTGGTCACAGCCAGCAATGCTCTCAGCAGCAGCAGAGGACACAGCCGTGCCAGGGCACCGTCCGCACCTCAGTGGTTCCTCCAGCCGGGACAAGCTGTCGGGTTTGGAATCCCCTGTCGGGGATCCTGGTGTTTGTTACGTAATTATCGCAGCCCCTTCTTCCCCAACCCCGACCCCGACCCCGGCAGGTGTTTGTGCTTCTGATTTCTGGGGAAGCTGTTCTGGATCAAAACTCTGTGAGCAGGAGGCTTCTGCCCCCCTCACAGGGCTGGCATTCCAGGGCTGAGGCACACGCCTAGGAGACACCTCCAGCTACAGCGTTCTCCTTAGCACATTAAAGGCCCACTGGCTAAAAACCCCTTGTTAGCACTTGCTGCACGGAGCAGTTGATCACTTCAGCAGCAGAACAAGTTACTTTGGAAATTAATGACACGCTCGTTCAGCTTTGTCCTTTCTATTTGTTAACTAGTTCCTTCTGCAAATAATAAATACAGAAGGGGAAAAAAAAAACCAACCCTATTCTCCAGAACACCACTGTGAGGAGACAGGATTAGAATGACATCAAGTGGCTTTCAGCGTGACTTTGTGCAGTGTCAGGGTAGACATTCATGCTGCAGCACAATTATTCAGTCAATCCCACTCCCTGTGAAGTCAATGGATACTGTGCCAGGGACTTCAAAGGAAGAAGGATCATGCCCTCCTGTGCATTTTAGGGCTTTAACAGAGGTTGCTAAAAGCAGTTTTTAAACAAAGTAATCCCATTTACTTTTCAGAGAAGCATACAGAAACACTAGACTTGCTAGCTGCTAAGGGAATTCCATTTTTTTCCACTTAATTGTGCTCCTAAGCAAAACAAGAAAGAAAACTAAGATCTTTGTTTTAATCTTCTGCAAAATGAAAATTTAAAAAACTGCAAAGATCAGTTTGGATCAATGAAAACCTTGTTTTCTAGTAACATCAAAACATACTTTTTTTGGTTTGGATATCTGCTTTGTGAGAGATTATGCTTTGTCACAGAGCATGAAAAATGAGAATTTCAGTGATATTTTAGTTAAATGGGACACCAGAATGGTCCAGTCTGAGGTCTGTAAGTAATGTCTGGATCACATTGCAAACTTTTCATTCTGATGTGTTTTATTTGTAACTGAAATCCAGAATTAATTTTTTCATTCCCTGATAGAGAAAAAAAAAATAATCTTTTGAGTAATTCTAACCATCATCTACAAACTCACAACTTGCCTTAAGGGAATGTTTATAAAGAATTAATAAATGACCAACAGATACTACAGGCTTGCTACAGACATGAATATTAGATATTATAAATGCTCATATGCACACATGTGTTACAGAAATTGAGAGAAGCCCATTGACCTCCTGTCCTCTATAGTAATTGATTAACCATATACCAGCCCATCTGTTTATTCTGTACTGACCATGGGCCCAGCTCACTCTATTGAAAAAACTACCCCTCACATAAAGAGAAGCTATTTATATGAGAATTACTTTGCATCAGTACCCAGCGTGACATTTCAGATGTGCAGGCCAGCCTCCACAAAGGCTTTCATAGGATCACTGAAAGGTTTGGATTGGAAGGGACCTTAAAATCCATCTATTTCCAACATCCCATGGCCATGGGGGCCATCCAGGGTAAAATGCCCTGTGTGAGATGCCAAGTGCAGTACCAGGAGCTGTTTATACCCCTGTTCACCTTGGGCTGGGCATGGCACTGGAGGAGATGACAAATGCAAAAGGGATGGGAGCAGTGGAGAGATTTATACACCACCAGGTCAGGAGGCTGGTAGTTCTCACATTGTCTAACTTAATGTACTGTTTAAAGGCCACTGCTTGAGCTTCATCTGTGAGATGCAGAGTTCTGATGAGAACCTGGGACATTGTAATTTATGTACTTCCAATACAAAGAGCAAGCTCCTTTCAAACCCCCTTTCAGATACTTCTCTCACAAAAATGGAAACAAAAGATGATTGCAAAGCCTGGGAAGCTGTCAGGGCTCTGCTGTTCAGAACAGCCATTTCCTACCCAGCAAGAAAAAGAGAGCCAGAGAGGGAGGGCAGCAGAGATAACACACAGCACAATTTACTGCCCCAAAACAACCTCCTCGACTAAAGGCACAACTGTAATCATTGGTGTGATGATACCCTGCTAACATGTCAGTGTGATTTACAGCATGGTTTCATTCCCAGCAAAAGGGCTTCTGGCAGTCAGGAACGCTGGGCACATCAGCTCCAGGCTGCAGGTTAGAGGGGCATCTCACACAAACAGGGGTGCTTTCTCCTGCACAGCCACAGCATTTCAAAATGCATCCCAGTAAAACACAAATGCAACTATGATAACGGCAATGATGGACAGTGCATTGAAATAGTTTTAATTTTTGAGATGTCCCAATGAATGCTTCTGATTTACAGAAATCTTAAGAAGCTTATTGTATTAGTTCTGTTTCCTCAGTTAAGCAAAATCAGCTTTAAAACACTCTTCCCCAAGAGAGGAAAATTGAAAGCATAGGTTGTATATATTAGCGAAGCTCAGATTTTACCAAAATCAGTTTAAATTAACACTTAAATTTTACCACAAATATCTGCTAGCTGGTTTTAAATGGGGCACATATCAGTTGAAATTGAGCTCTCCTAGAGGCTTCCTTCAGTTATCACAGAACAAACTAGTCAAATAGACTGCCATCTATTCTAACAATTGCTAATGTTATCATTACCTCCCAACAGAACAAGATATGCCAGGCTCAGAGTTCGATCTGCTACTGAAGATGTGAGATGTCTAATGTCATCTTTCAAATTTAAATACCAAAGGCATAAAGGTGGCTGTCTTGAGAAGGGATTGCAACACATGCAAAGCTTAAAAAAGAGTCCCTGGCCAGATCTAATTCTACCAGACTTTAGCTTTCTTTAGCCCAGCCTCTGTCTGCTTTGACAATTTCTCTGGAATTCCTTTTTGCTGATTTTCAGGTGTTCTTCTGCTGACCTGTGATACCTCTCCAGGCTCTGTGCATCTATTGCTGGTACTGGCATCACACTAGTAGAGATGGGATGGATTGAAGTTCCCCTGCCCAAGAACTTTAAAGACCTCCTCACCAGCTTGGCAAGCCTGTGGCCAAAGTTGCCCCTCCCCTTCCCTGACAGATGGACCCCATCAGCCCCCAGTAGCCCCCTGGTCTGAGACAAACCCCTGGCACCTTTCCTGTAAGCATTTGTTGATTCACCAGATTCAACTGGCCCTTTCAAACCCTTTCCCTTTGACTGGGAGGACCAATGAAAAAACTATCTGTGCTTCTGAGTCCTTCATGTCACAGTACCATGAACTGTCAGAGCTCTTCATGACATTTCATAGGCAGGTGTCTATACTTTTGCAAAAGCAACATGGCTCAGGTCAGTAAAAATAAAACCAGTACTCATAGCTTCATTTAATGATATGCTGGTGTTTTAACAGAGTGAGGAAAAATTTGCACAGAATAAAACAAGAAGTAAAGGGCAAGGTGGAGCTCCATATCCTAATTCTCAGTAGTCCATACATAAGTCTCCATATATTCCCCTACAAAGATCTGTTTTATCCAAATCAGCCCCTACTCTCGCTCGTTGTCTAATTCTTATTTTCCTGCAAAATCTTTTTCATTTTTTTTTTGTGAAAGGGGAAACTGAGATTCAGAAAGAAAAAAAAGGGAAAAAGAGCCTTGCCCAAATTCCAAGGTTGCACTCCAAAGAAGAGATGGCATGCTTCCAGTCCTAGTGGACACAAACCTTATAAAAATTATCCATTTAAGCTATTTTAAAATTTTAATGACCGGCCGCTACTGTTATCATTAGTATGGAAACTATTTTAGTGCTCCAGGTAAGTGGCCCTGAAGTGCAGCATTAAGAGGCATCAAACCAAATTTGCTAAGAGCGTGCAAGGAGTAGAGCCACAGCTCCATACCATACCAGATTCTGGTCCAGTGTTCCCCATTCAGCTTGTTGCCTCTCTCTAGCTGTTTCCTGCACAAATACAATCATATGTCATCTACACTGAAAGTACTTTTCTTCTATTGATCCATTTATCATTTGTCTTTCTTCATGAAAATATAAGGTGATTGGGTAATTCACAACTATTATTAGAAACCAGTAATCATACTGAATGAGCAAATTAATGGTTTACTTGATGTTAATAAATCATCAGCTACTTCCTAATAGATGTCATGGGAAAACCTTCAGAGATGCCTAGAGGGTTAAATTCCCTCATCAGTGGCAAAGATCACAAAAAAAGCTACTTATGTTTGAAGGTCTGGGATGTAGAAGAGGAAATGGTAAAGTTGGGTCACCATCCAGGGTCAGATGCACTTACAATGTGGAGAGCTCAGACATGCCATGTTGGTTCTGCAGGCAGCTGGCAGGTGAGGGAGGAAGAAGACACCTCTATGGCATGGCTTGGCTCCAAGAAGATCCTGGTGCTTTCCTGCATCATTGGGAAGCACCACAAGAATCAAAGAGCCAAACACCAAAGCGAGCACATGCTCACTAGAGGTTAACTGTGGCCATCAGAGATGAGTGCTTATATGGACATGCCTGTTTCAAATCAATGAGGCATTTATTAGCTTCTACAGTTCCTTAAAGAAAAGGTTGCAGAAAATGATGGAATTGCCTTAAAAGACCTCAAAAAATCAAAACAGTGTTTTGTCTTCTGAATGAGACCATGTAAAGCAGGAAGGAATAGACAGATACCTGCTCATGAACAAGAAACTTCTCAATGGACTCAAGAAAAAAGTGCTGACAAGAGCCCACTGGTGTCTAAAATGTGTGCTATTCAAGACAACCAGACTGTTCTTCTTTTGGGGAACATTTAGCTCTTCTAAGGAGCCTAAGTAGAAAGCAGAAAAAAACACACTGCTACCATGACTCCTTAAAAACATCCCTTGCATGATGCCAGCTAACTATGGTGGGCATGGCAGCAGTTACATCTTAAGCTACATCTTAACCACGCTGATCTCCCATGCAGCCAGGGAAACCAAATCCTCCTGGTGCTGCTCACAGAAGGAGCAGGGCCTCTTCTTCCTGCTCACCAGTAAATTGATGACTGCTGTTGGGAAAGCAGTGGGTGACTTACTAGAGGGTGAACCAGTCATTTACTCAATCCTGCTGTGCTGCATAGGAGAGCAATGGTTATGTGTTTATATAAATGAAAGCTGCACTGCCTTGGATTGCTGCCGAATTGAGGAAGATATTTCCACTCAACCTTTTAGGCTAACTTTCTTTTAATGTTTTAATTCTGTTTGATGACTTAGTCCAGCCTGCAATTTCATGTTCCTGGAGGTACTGTAAAAGTATAAAATAAAAAGACAGGCCCTATCTCAAGGAGTTTACAGTCTAAACACAAGCCAAAACGAGAACAGATGAACAGACTAAGAAGGGAACATGGCTGAGATTAACCAGGGATAAGATACAATAGAGGAAGAAGTGGGGATAAAAGACTCAGCCCGATGAAACCCATACATAAGTTGGAGGAAGATAAGAAGGTCCTCCAAAGGACGTGCTGAAGGAGATTAAAGAGGTAGGAAGAGAGGCAGGAAATGATAGCACCGTGAAAGCCAAAGCAGAAGAAGTTTTCCAGAGGAGCAGCACTGACTGTCTTGACTGGGGCACATTTTTCAGTGAAAATTCAGGGGTATCTTTTGCTGCAAGCCATCAACGGGAAAGGGATAGTTGGTTTTATTTATGTTGGTTTTGGCGTTTGGTTTTATTTTACTTTAACAGGGATAGGGCTTGAGAGATTCCCTACAGCATACTCTCTTTATAATCCTTTTGGGATTAAATAACTCCAGACACATTTCCCCGAGGGCTGGATCCCCTTTCAGTTTGGCAGGCTGGATAGGCAGCTGCAACCTCTCCCTGAAGAGGGAGAGGATGTTAACTATCTCCCTGCCACAGATTCCATAGCATGCCTGACTTCCCTTAGCCTGGCATCAACCTGAATTTTACTTCTAGGCCATCTTTGTCATGCAGAACAGCAGAGGGGTGTGCCATCATCCTATGAGAAGACAAGGATCCAGAGGACTTTATGGCCAATGGAACCTGATTTCCAAAAGGCCAAGCTGAATCCCGCAACCATGGCTGCTCCATAGAGAGTCAGGAAGGGAAGAAGAGCAAGCAAAATATGTGTGTAGATGAACATTTCCTTCTGTAATACATGTATATTCAGGACATTTAGACTATACTAAATCTCTGGGAAAAGGAGGCCTGTTTTCCTGAGATGTGGAAGAGGACAGAGGAATCTTCTCTCCTGCCCTAACAAGACAAAGCAATCATGAGAATGTAAAACCATACCATCTAATCAGACATGGAAGCTTATCAATTTACCCCAGTTTGCAAGTGTCCTGTTTGGGATGCTCTGCTGCATGGCATGAGTGCAGTCTAATCCCATGGATTCCACAGTATATCCTGCAATGAGTCAGTCTGGAGGAAGTGCATTGAAAGCTGAACTTCCTCAGCTCAGAGATCATGAGATTTATTTCTCTATTAAGAAAAGAAAGCTTTTACTTGCTTCAGTGAGGAGAAATCCAGTCTAACCCAAGTTAAAATCTCCTCTGTATTATTTTAGTCTTTCTGTTAGCTGCTTTGTTTTACGTGTCCTTTCAAGAAGCTCCATTCTTTCAACACACACACTTATTCAGTTTACTGTTAAGTGTGTAGCTAGCAATGAACCTGTCTGGTACCTGCTAGGAGAAGGCAAACGTGACAAACCAGCAGTGGTGATACATTTCATTTTGCAGGGATACGATGGGTAGTGGAGCAAGAAATCACCTACCAAGACTGCAAGGCAGAATTGGAAAATGAGCCTTGTGCTCCCTCAACACGATACCTTGTGGGGAGTAGCTGGGATAATAATTTACGCAAGTCACTAAACTTGGTTAGTTGAAGAATAAGTAAGCGCTGCTAGAATCTGACCAGACCCTGCTCTTTGTTGGTTTCATTTGGAGAGCTCACAGTACTGGAAAACAAGGGAGCAGAAGGCATGTTTTTCTGATCTGAACTGGAATGTCTCTACATGGGGACTCACGTCTTTCTCCGCTCTCAAGCCAAGCTCCCATGCAGTGTGTGTGGGAACTCAGCTATTGCTGCTTCCCCTTTACTGCCAAGATGGGGGGAACCATCTGCAGGTTTACAAAAAACTTAAATTAAGGAAATAAATGTTTCAGCAATACCAGTCATGCTGCCTGAGGTGTCACGTGCGCACGGCCCAGCACATCAGTCATTTGACTGATGCTCCCCTTATGGAATGCATGGAAAGTCAGCATGAGCCTCACACATCTGAAGCCATGGGGCTGTAGCTTCCTCCTAGTCCAGCCATGCTGACTAAAAAGGCTACGATTCCTTTCTGGGGAGAGGTTTTCACCAGCCCAGCTGATTCTGCCTGATGTGCATTGTGGGAATCAGCACACTGAGCCAAGAAGGGAGCTCTGCATGGGAGAAAGGACAGGCTGCACAGGGTGGTACAAGTGGACAGTGCAGCCTCTGTGGCACTCAAAGGGGACAGATGCCCACAGCTCAAGACATCTGGTTTGATGCGTCACAACGTGAATGCTCAAGGCCACAGCGCAGCCTTGCTGAAACGGGGCATGCTCAGCCCTGCTTCGTGTTACTGAATCCCTGCAAATAGCACAGTCTTGATGGAAATGGCAGATAGATCTGTTTATCCTCTGTGGGCACAGAGTAAATCTAATTAAACCTGGAGGCTTCCAAAGTGCCATTAAGGCAAATTGGTGAAATGTATTAAATTACACTCCCCCCATTTTCCTGTGGTTTTGGCCTCCCCATCTGAGGGACAGGATTTTAGACCACATAAACTGATGGAAAGTTCCTCAATCTCCAAGGAAAGATGGGAGAACGAGTGGTCTGTTCACATTTTCCCATAAGTATCACAGTAGCAGTCTGTGAGGAAAGAGTTTATTTTAGGAAGAGCTATTTTGAAAACTAAAGTGTCACATCCTGGCTGGCTCTTCTCATGGTGTTACTATAATCATCCAGTTATGACAAGCTTAATGCAGAAAAAGCAACCTTTTTTTTCCTTTCTTTCTATTTTAGGGAAAAGAAACAATGTAGCTAGCATATTTTTGGACAAAGGCTGTCATTTTATTTCTTTTTTGGTTCTCTCTTTGCTTTTCCCTGTCATCTAAACCTATTTATAAAGCACCAGACACTAGATCTAGGAACTCTCTGTCCTTTTTGATGCAGAAGTCCATGCTGGCAGCTCTGCCTAGCCCTGCTCACATGAGAGGATTTTCTGAGTCTAGCACCGCAAGAGCTTTTCTGGCTGGCACGTGCTCTTCTGAATTCCCCTGCTTTCACCCAGCTGTGCCTGGGAGTAGGAAACCACAGCTGATGAGAGCTCAACATCTCCACTGTACAAGTTAGCGTTTTTCAATGTTGAACGGATGCATCTGAAGATCAAAATCACCCCACAGGTACCTGTCACCCTGCCCAGGGCAGTGCAGCTAGGTGGGCAGCTGTCTTGCTGTGCATTCTGAGCTGGAGGAGCCGAGTCTCAGCTTAGCAGGCGTTAGAGCTGGGATGAGACCAGGCTGGCAGCTCCTGCCAGTGCCACACATAGCAGCAGCAGCCAGGTCTTACACCTCCCTCCTCTGCTCTGCTCTAGCTGAAGAGCAGAGTAGCTCAGAGCACGACTTGAAGACTGGGTGCTTTCATGAAATAAAATTATTTTCGCAGCTGGAGTTGAAGCACAGTGGCTCATTCTGACTTAAACTGTATTTTCTACGGAGCAGACAGACAAACAAGGCAAACATAGACTGTGTCTCTTCTTGCACTTAAGTAGCCCCTGCTTTGAATTCAAAGGGCATAAGTAGGAAATTGATATACTTTCTAATTTATTGGAGAGAAGATAACTCTTGGAAAACCAAGGAGACTGCTCTCAATTTATTGGAAGCGGGTGCTTTTAAACACTGAATGAGAGAATGTTGAAAGAGTCCTGCCTGTAGAGCTTCATGCGTTTAATATTCAGAAGACTCACAGGAGATGCTAAAGTGCCCTCAGCTCAGAAAATTAATAAAATATTATCTCATGAGTGAACTTCAAAAGCTTTGGCAGTTCCATTCATTCCACTTCAGATAAGCAGCCAAAATATTGCAATATCCTGCTAACCTGATGTGAAACATCCAGCTTTCCTTGGCCAGTAACATTAATCTGGAAATGTGTGAACAATCTTTATTATTAAATATTTAGCCATTTCATCTGCTGTGTTTTGTCTCCCTATGCATGGATCCAGCAATTCCTGTTTGTAAAGGTGGATCTAGGGCCAGATACTCAGCAGGGTTTTGATGAAACAGCAGGAGTCTGAAGACACAGGATTTAAAAACTGCTTTTGTCAAAACTTGCAGCTCTGTATTTAAGGGGTGGCCTATCCAGAGACATCTTTCTCTTGGGCCGGAGAACCACACTTGGCTGGTGGATAAAATGACCAATTCTGCAAAAGAGGCGGCAAGAAGATACCATCTGAGCAGAGGACACTTTGGAGAAAGCCTACACTTTGGTGGCTTTGTGTTCCCAGAAGCAGCTTGCACAGCCTTGAAGATGGGCTCTCAGTTATTTTATTCTCCCTTCACAGTTTTCGGTTGTTTTTTGTTTGTTTGTTTATTTGTTTGTTTTTGGTTTTTTGTTTTCCTCATACTCCTCTTGCCATAATAAATTATGAGTGATGCTAGAATGTAAATTATTGGTACAGGCTGAACCTTTTGATTTTGAGCCATCAGATGCCCTCAAGCCAATACATGCCAACAAGTCGGGTTCCTGTTCCACAGCACTGAGGCCTGATGCTTGCTGAAGATGCAGGGTGGGGGACTAACACTGAGATCCCAAATTCACCTGATGCCTGTGGGAGTCAAAATGTACTAAAGCTTCTCTCTTCCCTGCTGCAGAAGCAACTCAGCCGGCAGTGGGATGACACATCTCAACAGCCTACATGAAGGGTGTGTATCAAGAACAGTGTGGCCAGCAGGAACAGGGCAGTGATTGTCCCCCTGGACTCGGCACTGGTGAGGCCACACCTCAAATCCTGTGTTCAGTTTTGGGCCACTCCACAAAAGTCACTGAGATGCTGGAGTGTGTCCAGAGGATGGAAAGGGTGAAGGGTGAAGGGTCAGGAGCACAAGTCTGGTGAGGAATGGCTGAGGGAGCTGGGGTTATTTAGCCTGGAGAAAAGGAGGCTCAGAGGAGACCTTGACACCCTCTACAGCAGTCTGAGAGGAGGCTGTATCCAGGTGGAGGTCAGTCTCTTCTCCCAGGCAACCTGTGACAGGACAAGAGGACACGGCCTCATGCTGTGCCAGGTGAAGTTCAGATTGGACATCAGGAGGACTTTCTTTATGGAAAGGGTAGCTAAACATTGGGAGGGACCACCCAGGGAGGTGGTGGAGTCACCATCCCAGGAGGTGTTCAAGAAAAAACTGGCACTTAGTGGTCTAGTCGGCAAGGCAGCGATCAAAGTTTGGTCTTGATGACCTTAGAGGTCTTTTCCAACATGACTCTAACGATCCTGTGATCACCATTGAATGACAGTGTTACCCTGGTAGCATAATCTCAGACAGAGAGAGCCTGTGTTCCTCACCTCCTCCATGTCCTGGATGCCACTTCCCAGCAAACATAAGGGATAGCTACTTCCCTCCAATTTCTCCTGGAAAAGAATACAGTCTCAAACAATGGTGAACACATTTACAGAAATTCCACTGTCCATGACCGGATGCTGCTTGGAAACAGATCCATTTCTAAACCACCAGTTCAACAAGAGGCAGTAACAGCTGAGAACTAGCATAATCACAGGGCTGTCTGGTTATCCACATGGCATCAGTTGTCTCTGTTAGCCCAGATATTCGCTTCACCCCAGCCCAGACTGACACTCTCATCAGTGTAGTCTACAGACAGAACAAAAATTTGATCCCTCCAGGGTCTGACTCTGCTCTCATCTCTGCTGCTGGTCCCTCCACACAAGGAAGGGAGCCCAGGGGAAGCTTTATTAGCCTGTCGATGAACTTAAAATGATAGCACTTGCAGTACTGTCAATCCAGCGCAAGTAATGAGTTAAATATATATATAGATAGATAGATATATTTATGTATATATTTAATTGCCAATTCATCAGTGATTCCTGACAGATGGAATCCTTGCATTTCAGGTCAACTTGACATCACCAGCACTCAAAGGTCCAAGTGAGCATTGCCAAATTTAATGAGCTGCAGTAACAATGTCTCCACATTATTGGACTAATTACTAGCTTGAAAAGAAAAGAAAAGAAAAAAGAAAAGAAAAGAAAAAAGAAAAGAAAAGAAAAGAAAAGAAAAGAAAAGAAAAGAAAAGAAAAGAAAAGAAAAGAAAAGAAAAGAAAAGAAAAGAAAAGAAAAGAAAAGAAAAGAAAAGAAAAGAAAAGAAAAGAAAAGAAAAGAAAAGAAAAGAAAAAAGAAAAGAAAAGAAAAAAGAAAGAAAAGAAAAGAAAAGAAAAAAGAAAGAAAAGAAAAGAAAAGAAAAGAAAAGAAAAGAAAAGAAAAGAAAAGAAAAGAAAAGAAAAGAAAAGAAAAGAAAAGAAAAGAAAAGAAAAGAAAAGAAAAGAAAAGAAAAGAAAAGAAAAGAAAAGAAAAGAAAAGAAAAGAAAAGAAAAGAAAAGAGGAGAGGGGGAGGAAGAAGAAGAAAATCCTCTAAACAGATGAAACTTTAATTAACAGCATTTTGAGACATTACTTATTATGGAGCAAATGCCACTTCAAAGTGAAAATAGCCTCTAGGTGGATAATAGATCTAATGAGAGGTACAGTAGTCAATTTAGTACTAACTTGCTTCATATATACGGCTTTAAGTCTTAAGAATAACCAGACTTCATGGCAACAGCCAATGCACACTGCTCCTCATGATGCAAAGTCTCCAAGTCTCTGTTTTCACCAACCATGGACCATCCAGACAGGTTTGGCATGAGGGCAGCCTGCTGCAGGTAGATCCCATCTATCAAATCCAACTGGAGCACATGGTCACTTCAGCTGGCAGCCAGCGAGGCACAGGCCTGGCAACTAGAGCAGCAGGTCTTGAATTTGCAATGCAAGATTCTCACAAAAAAAAAATTTGTTTTCCTTAGAAGTAGTGGCTACAGCCTTGGACTCCCAGGTTGAATGTACATGCTTCATTGAAGCCAGTTCAAAAGTTTCATATTAAATTTGTGAAATTAATAATAGAATTCAGCCTTAAATGAAGCAAATGCAAAACTAATTTCTTCAAATCAGCTTTCAGCTACTTCTGTTCCTCTCTCTCATATACACACACATGCACACACACACACATTCACTTATCTAAACAGACATGGAAAAAAAACCTAAAAGTCCCAGCCTTCATACCAGTCAAAATATTTTTCCTGTGAACTGAGCAGGAAGAAAAGGAAGAGGTTTATTGCTATTTCTATTTCCAAATGCTGAGCATTGCTCAGATCTGCCGTGATGAGGGGCCATGTCAAATTGGCTAGATCAAGTAACAGCAGGCTGGAAAAACCTTTCCTTATTCCATAGAGACCTTCATGAATCTATTCATACCTTGCCCACTTCACTCGCCACGGTAACACCCTTTATAAACCCCACTGATAGGAACTGCAACCACAGCAGCTCAGGGCAGGCTGTCACCTCCCTGCCATAAATTCCGATTATTTGGGAAGTGTAAATCACACCGTTTTATGCTGGGAGAGCTCAGCTGATAGAACCATATTTGCATGCATTTAGGTGCATTTCCCAGACAGGGACCTACAGAGTGAAATTCAGTGCTCGCTCGCTGCCATCCTGTGCAATCTTGCAGGATTCAACCAGCCTACCGCTGCCTCCCAGGCAGGAGGCAGGGGATGATAAAACTTGGCATTGTCTGCCTGTACAGAACGCAGGCTTGCTGCAAATTGAGCTTGAATATTGCTGGGAGGCGGGGAAGGGGGAAAGGGGGGGAGGAGAGGCATCAGATTTGTTTAGGCATAAGGACATATCTCAATTTACTCCTTGGTTTTCTTCCCACCCCTACCCCGGTAGGCCCATTATTTCCCACTTCAGAATTAGCACGTTTGCCAGCAGAACATAAAGGCAATGACTAAGGAAAGCTGCAGTCTCTGCCCTTGGAGCATTTTCTGCCCTTAGGAAGGGACCTTAGTAGAAGCCATTTGGAGACAAAACAGCAAGTGCTCTGCTGACAGCGTGTGGAAACACGGGGGGCTCTGTGAATCCGTGTTTCCCAGGATGCTGCCAAGGCACAGGCTGGCAGAGTGAGTGAATTCCCCATCCCCAGACCATGCTCTCCTGCTCACTTTCAGTGTTGCCTCTGGTAGCATTGCTCTGATTGCCTTAGGTAGATCTAGTCATGCATCACAGGCTCTTACTTTGTTTTTTTTTCCTTGCACACAACTCTATCCTTCCAAAACAGCATGTATTGTGTCCCAGCAAGAATCAAATCAGCAAAATTTCTGCACTTTGGCAAAGATCCAAGACCACACCTACAAACAGGGCAGTCAGAATCCAGAAATTTAATAGCCTAATAGAGAGTTCACTTTCACCTCTCCCACCTCCTCCCTCCAACCAAAACTTTTTAGAAAAAGAGGCAACAGCTAAGAATGAGGCTGGTGGCTACATTTAGCTGGAACAGGATTTGAGATTTTGAGGGAAAACCCCTGGCTGCAAAGCACTTGGCTGATGCAATCTGAGGAAGAAATAGGCTCCTACCTATCAGAACAGGGATTCTGACATCAGTGGGTCTGCAGCAGCTCCGTTTCTGAGAGGAGGATCACAGGACCCACAGACAAGGTGTACAGTAGGAGAATACACCACAAGGCCTGCCTGTGTTGCAGGGGGTGCCTTGTTGGCGCCTTCCACGCTGCTGACCTGCACTCATCTCACAGGGTACTGTGGCCCTCATGGTCATCCTCTGCCTCAGCCTCCAAAATAGCTCTTGAGTAGGTCCTAGTCCTTAAGCTGTGATTTTCCACGTAACAACATAATGATGACAGACACCATTTAGCAATGTGTGACTTGACTCCAGGCTCAGCCCAAGCCTCTCTCCCATGCCATGCCAGCCCAGATTTGCCATATGAACCCCAGGTTTCCTTCACTGCTGGACTGGAGGCTTTTGTGAGTGTTCTTGACAGTGCTCTTGTGTACATGGGAGCTGGTTCCTCTTCCAGCCATGACAGTATCTTCCAACACTCTCTGCTTAATTTTACTCATGACTTTTAGGACACTCAGACCACCAGAGTGGAAGACTGCATGGGAGCCAGTGGGGTCCAAGCAGCTGGTGGGTTTCCAGGCTTGTGGTTGCCATCCTGTGTTACTGGAAACACCCTAATTATTTGGTAATGCACTGCACTCATCTGACAACCACCTAACTTCAGGTCTGTTGGCTTTTTCAAGGCTTTTTTTTTTTTTAAACCCCACAGACTGCAGACTGTAAACACCTTTCCCAGTGCAGCACTCCTTGCTCTGCTCACAGCTGAGGGAAGCGCATGAGGATTCTGTACAAGCAGTGGGTTTGAGTGGAAAGCAGGGCACAAAGCTGGTATCTCCTACAGCTGCTCAGCCAGGCCAGGCAGTTGTACCTACACTGTCCACTACCTTCCCCTGACCAAAAGCTGGTAGGAAGTAGGGGATTCTGGATGGGGAGATCTGTGGATTGTCTTGGCAGTCCCTCAAAACATTCGTGCAAAATCTCCACTACTGAGGCACCTCCTCTGCAAAGAGAGGAGGTCAAAACTCACCTGGGAGGAGCACTGAGCCAAGCAGGCAGATTATGTGTCTTAGCAGGTATAAGCAGAGGCACTGCCAAATAACCAGGCAGACTAACCCTGGATAATTAAGAGTCTTGTGCTATTACCCTAACTTGCAGCTTTCTTGTAGTTTTTTCTCCCCTGGCTACACTCAGGTACAAACTTTTCACAGCGCAGAAAAACAACACGTGAACAGCCTTCTCTTATTCTCCCTCTTGATCCTTCAAAGCAAAAAATAAAATTCAAATTACTCTCCCTCACCAAAGAGTGAATGAAAGAGATCTCCAGTACAAAGCATTTCTCCCAATCCTCTGGTGTCTGTAAGGCACAGTCCTGCCACCGGGGTGTGAGGTTTAGCAGCTGTTAGCAAAGTTTCCCCCTGGACCATGGTTCATATTTCAAGCACCTCTCAGAGACCACGGGTCTGAGACATGGTTTTGAGTCTTGTCTAGTTAGCTTTTAAGTCTGACTTGCTACGAAGAGGGGTGACGGAAAAGATGGATCAAACAGATGACCTTGACAAAGGAGGTGCCTGCTCCTTGGTTTGCTTCAGATCCTTGAAAGATTGTTATTGAATGTAAAAAAACCTGACTAAAAACCCCCAAAAAACCCAGCAAAAAAAAGCAGTTAATGCATCCAATTTTTCTGGCCAAAAATTAAGGCACTGGAAGGCAAGCTTTTTAATGGCTATCATTCCTCCTGTGTTATTTGAAGATCCCCTTGTAAACGGGAATCCTGGGTCTGTTTTGCCATCTGTTCCCTCCACTCCTGCCTAGGAATCCTGAAAGGGTATTTATTGTATATGCAGGTTCAGTGAGGCCCACTTACTATAAACAAATACTGCATGAAATATGGTGGGGCCAGCTTTTTCTACAGTGCCTGTATTTATGAGGAAACAGTATAAAAACAAATATGTAATCTGGAAATAAACCTGTTAAATGAATAAAAAGTCCTATGGAGCAAAACATAATGATTAGCAGAGCCATTGAGGGAAAAACCCTGTTAAGGGAACACATCTGCTGTCATCCACTTTGCTTTTCCCCCCTGATAAAAATCCATTTAGAAGCAGCCATCAGAAAATCATGGGGGAAGGGATGGCAAGAAGGAGGAGATGATCCAACCTAAAAGCTACAAAGCCGACCATGGCACTTTTGCTGGTTCTTGAAATGCCTCTTGAGTCCTGCACCCTGCTGTCCACCAAATATAATCTATGTTATTTACAGCATGTACTTGGTACAGATTACAGTCACTCAGTTGAAGGGGAAGAAAAAGGGAACTAGAAGTAATAATAAATGGGAAAAAAAAAGAGCAGGAAAGCAATTGAAGGCCAGCATGGTGTGCTGAACAAAGATTCAAATAAGGAACTTACAGTGCAACATGTTTGTGCACACATGCATAGAAAATAATATTTTGCTTTTGACCAATTGCACAGAGCAAAAATACAGAAGTTATGCAGAAGAGCAGCACAAAATAAACCTGCTATGGAAGTGTAACTCAATCATGATCTCTGATTGCCAGCTTCTCCCTTATGCAGCATCGCTGACTCAGAGGCAGGAAGTGCTATTCTAGCTACCTGTTCCAACCCACTCTGTATTTACAGACCTCAAGTAAAATCACAACCTGCTCTGCACCCACTTCACCCCCACCCACATAGCCAAAGCCAGCTACAGATTGGCACTGAGTTGCTCTTGTTGTCACGCTCCCTCCCCATGGATCACATTTACTCCAAGATGTTCTGGGTATTTCCCATCTCAGTTTCTGCTTTTCTCTGTGGGTTGCCTCCCCATGGAATGAGTTGTTAATACTCCAGTCTCTACCACAAACAAAGCAGGTACGAGCTGATGCAACCCTGGAAAGTGGTGCACCAAGCACTGATGCAACCCCTCAGAGAGCTGCAATTACTCCCCTGGAGCGTGTGGGATGAGGATGCCCTGCTTGCTCTTGTCTTGACTCTTGCTTTCACCTTTGCCTGTCAGAGCAAAACCCGGCGTCACTCCGTAGCTCACATCTTCTCAGTCTGTGGTTCTGGTTGTGCCCTCTCACCAAATGTTCCCAGGTAGAGTCATTAATGACAATGTGCTTTTCCTTCGTCACGCCTGTGACTTCACTGTCAAACTGCAGTGCCTTGCCTTGCTCCTGATTTTAGCATCGGGGTCCTTTTGCCTCTCACCCATCAATCAAAGTAAAGCAAGGAAGACAATGCCCGAGCATTGACTGAAGAGGTGAGTAGGAGATGATGGGCCTGTGGCTTCCCTTTCCCATCCAAAGCATGGAGTAAGGTGTCACGTAGCAGAATTTGAGTACTAATTGGCAAAACAGGCATAATAATTTGCTTGAACATGCACTGTGATGCTGATGTATTGTTTGCAAATTATTAACCAGCATTGACTTGCTGTCTTCAGTGTATGTGAGCTGTGCCTAAAAGCTTAATGCATTTATATCACTACAGTTACTACTACTGCTCACTGACACACTTTACTATTTTTATTGCTTTTTCATAGCTGACATGATTCTGATGGTATGTAATTAAATATTTTACAAAGATAGGGTCTGATCCGACAACCTTTATGCACATGAATAACCTCATTATATTCAGTGCCTCTACACATGTACCCAAAGCAGTCAAGGCTGGGTTCCTACTGCTACAAATATAATTTTTCCCCTTCTGTATCCTTGTCTAGGATTTTGATGGAATTAATAATGGTGGGGGAAAAAAGACCCTTAAAACTCCTTCACATTTATTTTGTGCATTGAAACCTTCACCTAGGATTTAAAGAAACAACAAGAACACTGTTGTGGCAGTTATGTTGGCCAGGGATGGAAAGCAGTAAGAGTTTTTGTTTTGTCAGAGACTGAAAGACATAGTGCTTTTTTTGCCAGACTATATCCCAGTGGGGTTTTTTGAGACTGATTAGGAGTTTGAAGGGGAGATTTTTTTTTCAAGAATTCATGACTCGCTATAAAATGTGGTAGATTTCAGGCATGAGGGGGTTTGCCCAAATGGTTTTTTCTTTATATTACCTGCAAAACATGTCACAGTCATATGCTTCCTTCAAATTGATACACATGTAAAATGCTGATGCACCAGTATCTTACAGGCTGGGAATGTCCCGTTCCCCACTGACATATTTACGTGTTCACAAATACATTTTGCTTGGCTCCAGCAAGAAGCAAATCCGACCCAAAGCTAGACTGAGAGTTGAAGATCTTACTTTGTTGTAAAACCAGCTTTTCAAGTTTGGATTCAGATCTTCAGCCTACAGGCAGACTTGTCCCAGCTGCATTGTCATACTGGCACCTGGTGCAACACATTGCAACTCATCCTGAATAGCCAAAACAGTCAGACAGGAGGAAAAAGGCAATGGTGGATCTTGGGATTTGAAGGCTTGGATTCATTTAAGAGAGACATAAATAAAATATTGCAGCCATAACCAAAGCACAAGGAAAAAGACAGTGCATCTGGGCCACTGTGAATCCCAGGTAAAACACAAGCCTTAACAGAACTTGGCACTTTGCAATAACCTCTGCAGCTGAATGAAGGTATTTTTCTGGTTTTCCCACAGCAGGGAATGCAGGAAAGCTCTGAACTCAGCCAGCAAGATTCTCTGGTCATTTTTTGCACATACCCTTATTTTACTACCTCATGGACCCCTGAAAAAGCCTCTCTCCCATCTTTGGGCAAAAAGGAAACCAAGTACAAGTTTCTGAAAACAAACAGGCCCCTTAAATTAAAGTCTACAAAATTATTAGCCTTGTATGAAAGCCAATATCTTGCATAGTTACACCTATGTGTAACTATGCAATATATTGGCTAGTCACTTAATCTGTGCCTGGGAAAGATTAACCCCATCCACAGGCCAGCCCAGCCAGGACAAGCCAGCCAAGCTGGCTTTTGGGGAGCTCTGCTGGATGAGTAACTTTGAGCATCACTGAAATGCAAGCCATGACAGGAGGTGAAACCTTTTTGGCACACGAACTGCAGGTGTCTGGACAGGAGTACAAAGACCTTTACTGGTCCTGTTCCCACAGGGAACAGGATCACACCACAGGCAAATCCCATCACCAGTCCAACCTAAAGTTAAACTCCAGTAATGGCAACAATCCCAAATGTGTTTTGAGACTCAAACTGAAAGGAAAAGAACAAAAAGTTGCTTATCTATGTTCCAGCCTGCCAGCTGTACAATAAGGGAGCATTTCCCTGCCCATCAATTAAGCCCAGGAAGGTGACGCTCCTTTTGAAATTCATCATCCTAGAAGAGCTGGGCTCTCTTCCTCCATCATCAGGTGTTTTTCCAGGGTCTGTTTAGAAAAACCACATCTACGACTCCCCTTCCATCTTCCCCATCTCTATATTTTGGTCGGTGTGGGTAGACAAGGCTGTCAGACCTGCACCTCCTCTCCTTCCCTCCCTTCTGGATAGAGTGCAGGTTTGGGTTTCAGGTCTGCTTCTCTTGGACTGACATGCTCTGCCAAGTTGCCATCAGGGACAAAATCAAGAGCATTGAAATGTGAGGAAAAAGCTGATCCCACATGGCACATGGGGGAAAGGCAGCACACATCAAGGGCTCTGGCAAACAGACTCCTTCCTGGATTTCCAGCTATGTGCACATTTATGAAGTTTGAATAAAATTCAGCTGAAGCATGCAGGCCAACGACTGCTTGTCCAAAATGAACTCAATTGCTGGACTTTTGTCCATTTAAGAGTCACCTGATCCCTCTCTGTGCTGCCTAGGTTGAGCCTTGTCAGCATCTGAAATGCCTCAAGTAGCATTAACCCTTTTGATGGCACTGCAATGCTGGATGAACTTTTCAAAAAACTTTTTAAAGCCTGATAAAAACACACAGATCAAGACAATCCAATGACCCCAGCACATGGATGGGTTACCAGCCCTTTGACTAGTCAGAAATGGCACTTAAGAGAAGCGGAAGCGGGCAGTTAATGAGACACAAGGTTTACTTGCCCATGTGCACCTATAAATATGAACATATGGATTTCTTTATGTCCTGACCCCAGAGAAGGGGCATGAGACTAGAAAGCTGCCACCTGGTTTCTGTGATTATTTCTCCATTTAGGGATTAAACAACATCCCAACCTCTGTGCATGGATTTTTATGTTGCAAATAGGGAGCACAGACAGTTGCAAAGCAAAGAGAGGGATGTGAGAAAGAGGATTTCTAGTGACCTAGGGGAAAAGAAATAAAGGGATGAGTTTGGGCCTGCCAAACAGCTGGTTAAACTTCAGAGCTCCGTTTAAGACTGTTTTGAAGCTTGTCTACCCGCAGCAGAAAAAGCACTTTCTCCTCTGCCTGCTTTTGTTTTTGCACAGTTGCCCCAATACCACAGGCCATAAGCTGCTCCCAGCAGCAAGATCAAAACTTGTCTCCTCACCTGAGTGAAAAACCAATGTGTTTATAAACACTGGCTTTGGAGAGAGGTACAGGCGCCTGGTCAGACAAGTGCTCAAATGCTTTTAATGTGTTACCACTCCTTGTTTTCAGCTGCTGCTGGCTACTCCCATCCCCCTGGGCCTGTACACACTGCTAACCCATTGCGGTGCAACCTGCGGCGGGGTTGTTGAGCCCATTTCGGCACGGCGCCAACCCACCACTGCCTTCACCTTGGCTGGGATCCTGAGAAGAGGCTGCAATACCTATTAATCATAAACCCTGTTGATTAAATCCATCTAGCTATTTCACTTCGTTACAAGCAGGGGCAAGGGCTGTCCTGGAAGCAGGTCTGTCCTGCCATCCATCTGCCTGGCCATGGACACGAAGCCAAGGAAAGAACTGGGTCTTCATCTATGTTTAATTTGTTGCTGGTCATGGGATTTCCACCTGCATGTCGCTGTGGTATACACTGCCAAGCGTGGGATTTTTCAGGATGACAGAAGAAGCTAAAAACTTCCACCAAGCCCTGAACAAGCCTGTTAAAACCTCCACTAAACATAGGCAGGGGTGAGTGAAGAAGGATGGACCTTGTTCCTGTGCTGCAGACATCACGCCCTGGGATAAGGGTATGTCAGGATCTCAAGCACAAGTCCAGAGCTGTTTAGAAAATGAAAACCAAAGCTCCCTTGAACATCTTTGTTTCTATTCTTAACCACAATTTCATTTGCATTGATGTTTCCTGACCAATTCTCTCCTCAAAATAATTGATGGGAAAAAGATCAAGAGATGTAATTAAAAGAGAAACAAACAGAAAACAAAGGGAAAAGGGTAAATGGGCATGTGACTTTGGGTCAGGGAAGGAAGAAGAGCAGGTGGTAGAACTGATGAGGGAGATTTAATGAACTGCAATTGACTTCAAATAACAAAGGAGGAGGAACCTAATCCTACCATTGGATCTGTACACATATGGACTTATCATAACAAATGGTAATCAATCCATCAGCCTTAAATTAAAGATAAGGTGGGCAAGAAGGAAGGGATGGAATTTATTCTCTCCTTCCCATCCCTCCCCCCACCAAACTAAATCTGTTTGCATGTGTCCATGTCTTTGTTGTCAGAATTAGCATCTGTCATCTCTCCATTCTCAATGAAAGCAGTCACCTTCCTGTGCTTCACTATGCCACTGAGGACAGGCCCCTTTAGAAGCTTCCCCAGGATTTCAGGCTCCTGGCTACCCTGATTCTGCAGTGTGTTTCACTTGACACTGACCAAAGCTCAGTGGCCTCAGAAATATGCTTGTAGGACTCTGCGTGTAAACGCTTGCTTAGCTTTAATCAAATGCACATCTCACAGAGTCCTGCGTGACAGAAAGCAGAACCACCAGTTCTCAGACCTGCCAAGAAGAGCCTCATCTGCAATACATGCATTTTTCCTCTTTTGTATCATTTTGGCCCTCATTCTTTCTAGTTCTAGTACAAGCTGCAGAAATATTCTAGGGTTCATATGTTATCTCCTTGTTTCAAGCTGAAGACAAGTTCACTATGCTTTCTAAATATATACCCAGTTTTTATGAATCCTCATTAAGTTTTCAAGGATAAACTTTCTATTTTAAGGTCTGGATCATCCAAAGAGAGCTGCACAGTTGGACACCCCTTTCCCACATATTCAGGCAAGCATGTCTGTGCACATGGGTTTTTTTTCAGGATTTGCCCCGCATTTGGCCTGGCAGGAAGTTTTTCCCAAATAAAATGTGCTTCTAACGTGTTGTTTCCATGGTCAGCAACTAGTACTTATTTCTCCTTGAGCCATCGCCAGCAAATGCGTGAGCAATCCATGAAGGTCACCATTGACACATGTCTAAAAGAGTGAAAGTTTGTTATTTACAGAGCAATATCAGGAGCTAGGAAACATAATTTTCTGTTCTTGCTATAACCTTATTATGTAATTTCCCAGCATGTTTCCTACTTCAGTATATTCCAGTTATTCCAGAAGGACACTGCCAGTTGAGCTGAGAGGTGGCAGGGAGGAGGTGCTCAGACATGCAGAGTGGGACCTGTATGAAGCTGCAGTGTGGGACAAGGGCTGGATGCCCAGGGGACTCTGGAGCTGGTAGAAGGAACATGTGGAGCACTCCATTTCCAGAGGCATTTACACTGCAGCTACTATTTGAACAAAGCTTTTGTCAATTCAAAAATTTCAATCATATCTCCCAAGGTAAAGACAGGGCAGGCACAGATGGACAAGCACTTAATGTTGAGCCCTGACAAATCCAATCAGGAAAGGGGGAAGAGGCAAGAAAACAGAAATTTGTGAAACAAACAGCCACCAAACTTCAATTCTTCTCCCAATTACAGCTCTGCAAGAGGAGTGGGAGGGACACAACTCAAGCACCACTTTAACTATCTTTCCCACTTCCCTGCTGGCTCAGGTCCTCTTAACCCAGCTGCCGATGCCCTGATGTTCCAGCTTCACAGCAGCTGAGGAGCCCCCACCAGAAGCACCAATTATGTTGCCAAAGCAGAGAGGAGTATCCCTCACCCACTGCATGATAGCAAGCACTCAGATCTCTCAGTGGGGACCTCCCAGCCTGAGCAGTCCCTCATGCTGAGCCATTCCTGCCTGGCTATCAGGAGAGGAACTCAGCCTGTTGCATGGGAGTCGCGGAATTTGGGATACTGCAGGTGCACACCAAGCCTGACACCACAGTCAAACACTCAGCACAACACAGTTGTATCTGGAGGATCTAGCTGTTGCAGGGTTGTCTGTCATTGTTTTTGTTATCTCAGACTTGGGGACAGGGAACACCAGTGACAAAGAGCACCTGCCATCTTCACAGAATCAGCTGAGTTGGAAGGGAGCCACAAGGATCATTGAGCTGAACTCCCAGCCCTGCACAGCACCATCCCCAAGACTCATGCCATGTGCCTGAGAATACTGTTCAAATGCTTCTTTAACTCTATCAGGCATCTTGTCTTTGTGTTGGGAATAACCTGAGGGTGTTGCTGCCATGCAGCAGGATGGTCTGCCATCTTTTTTTTGTTTTGGCAGCCACAGGGGATTGAATTGAACACCTTCTATGTGTAAACCACCTTTTCTTTTTGTGTAGCTCTGCAGCTAATATTGCTGCTGTGTGTTTCTTTTGCTATTGCTGTTTGCTTTCAGTAAACTCTTACCTCAACCCTGCCTTTGTCCCTCTCTCACCAGAGGGAAGCAGGAGGAAATAGGCAGTGATTGATTTGGGGTTTAATTCCCAGCTGTCTTTTTAAACCACCGCACCTGTCCTAAATGGCACTGCACCTGGAGTGTGGATTTGCACTGCATGGGTGTGTTCACTGCTCTTCAGGTACCACGTGGGCAGATGGAGAGCTAATATGGCACACCCCATAACGCCCACCAGCACAGCATGACTGCCAGAGGGCTGCCTGCCTGTGCTGCAGCCTGCCATGTTCCGATCTCAATTTGCCTCCACCAGAGGGGACGGATTCCCTCAGCCCGCTGAAATGTGACCACAGAGTGTCCCGAGAAGTATCACTTATCCCCGCCAGCTCTTAAGACAGACATTTTCCAACAATGCATCACTCCCCTGCTCCCACAGCAGCAAACACAAGGGTTCGTGGAGGAGCCATCAGACACATGTCCCCACGCACACCTTAGTAAGTCACCTCCTCACCACCCTCTGCTTTCTTCTTTTGGCGACCACAATTTCACTCAGACTTTTTTGCTAAAGGGCTTCTTCTCTTGCTTATTGTTCCCTGGGAGCCTGAAGCAAAGTGTGTCAATGGCAAAGGAGGAGGGAGGAGGCTGAAGCGAAGCTTGGTGGTACACAATTCCCCTCTCAGTTTGGCAGTTTTGGGATCTCTCTCGTCTTCTTTTCACCTACGAAAACCTGGCTGCTGGCCACAGCATAATATAGCAACGGGGGAAAGAGAGGAAGAAGGCTTAACTTTTATTTATTTTAGTGCGATCATTAGGATTATGTCAGGGGGAAAAAGCATTAATACATAATCTTTTCCCTGTGCTATACAACACTGGCTGCTTTTAATTTAGAATTAAATTGAAACACTCACTCAGAACAGCTTTGAACAGCAGCCAAGGCCTTCTCTTGTATTGTGTGAGCAGCTGGGTAGCCTTTCCACTCTCTTTTTTTGGTCCGCGGTGCCCTTTTTTGAGACATGTGCTGAGGATTGGTCACTGAAAGTATTTGTCACCCTTCCTCAAGTGTCAAGGGTCCCCCTGGCTTGGAGGTGGCACCCCAGCCACAGGCAGAAGGGGAGGCCCAAAGCATGTGATTGAAGGCCCCAGGAGACCAAACTTCAGCAAATAAAGCTGCACAGCTACAAGTATTTCACAAATTAAAGCAAGAAGGGACATATCAGAAAGCACACCAAGAAGCAAATTTTAAAAAAATGCTAACTAGCAGTGATTTATGTTTTTTTCTCAACAGCACACATTGTTTTGTATGCTTTGTCGCACACGATGGGGCAAGTTCACACAAGGAGGTTTGGAGGTATAAACAGGACAGACAAGGCTGGGTGGAGTAAAGCCAAATTTAGTTAAGTGAACTGGTCATCCTGTTTTGCTCGTACAATAAGCCTGCTCCAGAGGGTTCTCACCAAGCTGATGAGAAATGCACCCTGGTTCATTCCCTGTTCATTTTCATCTATATAAATACTAGGTTTTGTCAGGCTAAAGAATCCAGTGCAGACTCAAGCGCTTTCCTTAATTATTGGTATTCACAGAAAGAAAGAGTAAGTTTAAAGGAGGGGGAGGAAAGAGATTGCCACCCTTTCAGTGCTGCTGTGAAGGGAGCTCTGCTTATCACAACAGGTGCAAAGGCCACTCACAAAAACAGAAGCAGTTCAACACTGAAAGGCTAAGAAATTACTTATTCTCTTTGTCAGCTGCTCATACAAGCAGGGTAAAGACTACTTGGAAGGAAAGAAAGAAGGTAAAAAGAAGGGTTAATGTTTGTGAAAAAAGAGAGAAAGGAAGAAAGAAAAAAAATATTAAGTACAGGAGCCCACAGGTTTTCAAGAGACTCCGAAAAATATATTGACCTTAAAAAATATACATTAAAAAAAAAAAAAAAGCAGAAACAAAACTACGTCCCCTGATAGAGCAGGAATGAGCAGCACCAGCAGGCTGGGGATGGGAGAAATTTTAACAGTCTACCACTCCATCTGAATGGCAAGGGGAACAATGCCAGCTGAAAGAACAGCATTCCTGCCCTTGCACCCCTGCAGAAAGGGGCTGTGCAGGTCTTTCTGATGGCTCTCTCTAATTACATGTTCCTGTGTATGGCAATTCATGGCAAGTTCTGAGAATGTCCTCATTCCTTGTCAGAAGGGTGATTAGTATACCACACCTAGAGAGTCAACATATTGAGGAAAAAAGTTATCTAAAAAAAAAAAAAAGAAAGCAAGCTCTTCTGATGAGAAGCCCACAGTTTTCAGGGTTACTGTTATCCCTTGGGTTCTTAACTGGGTTTTATTTATTCCACCCTTTCCCTTTCAAAATAAGGCATCAGACGCAAAGGAAACCAGGATTTCATTTTGTAACACACCTCCATTAATCCCTAGATCTCTCTCAAGTGCTGCATAAATTTCATCCTGCCTTCCTGGAGCTCACAGAGGTTGTTTAACACCTGGTGCATCTTATTTTCCAAGAACAATTATTGTGTTTATTTTAACCCGGCCTGGGATGGTGTGCAAACCAGCCACAACTGTTAGATGCTGAGTGTTCCCAGAACCAGATGGTCAAGCCTTCCTCTTTTAAGACAGCTGACTCAAAACCATAAAAGAAAACACCAAAACTGAAAACAATCATCAACGACAACATCAAAAAACACCCTGTGGTGGGGAGTAAAATATTTCAATGCTGGCACTGTGAGACAGAAAGAAACTCAGAGGAAAGAGAGTGTGTGATTTCCAAACCCTGAAAGTTAAGCATGCAAAAGAGGGAACTCACTCATCAGGAAGTTTCCACCAGTGGAAGGTAACAGGAGGAATTCCCTAGCTTAAATATGACAGATGTTCATACCTCTGCTACCCAGAAGCAGTAAAAACCCCCTGTGGCTATTCTGACTGCCCTGCTAAATGAATGGTGAGTTAAGAGTACTAATAAAGCACAGCAATGCAAGCTGCCACTGCCTGCACCTGCAGGTTCTCTGGTACCCACTTCTGGCTTCACAGTTTACAGCCCAATGCAAAGCACTTCATTTTAGCACCATGAATAGTCTCTTGCCCTCCCCGTGGTTCTCCTCTCCTTTCCAGGCCTCTTCCATTCTCAACTAGTCCTAATTTAATTGGGCTGTTTGCTCTAAGCCACTGAAAGGGCATTGCTGGCACACACTGCACCTCTTGCACAACTAAACTTGCCTGTGGCAGGTTTGAGGCAGTGCAGGACTTCTGTTCATAAAGCTGCTTCAGCCTAACTCAGCTGAGAAATTCTGCACTGAAGGTTAAATCCGTCCAACACCAGGTTTCAAGCAATCCTGTTTATATACAGCCAACCGGTTTGTTCTGGTTTAATGGAACTAGTTCCTCCCCTCCTTGACTGGAAAAAAAAAAATCAACATACATTTTCACACCACTGTAACTAAAATGAAAAATAATAATATAAAAAAATGCGCATCTGGTTATGGGCAGAAATAAACATGGCGACAAGATGCCACAAAACAGCTTGTGAAATTCACACATGAAGGTGTAAATGTAGAGCACAGGGAATCATTGAATGTTAAGGAATTAGAAGGGACCTTAAAGATCATCTAGTCCCACCCCCCCTGCCATGGGCAGGGACACCTCCCACTAGACCAGGATGCTTCTTATCCAACCTGGCACTGAACATTGTCAGGGTTAAGGCATCCACAACGTCCCTGGACAACCTGTTCTAGCGTCTCACCATCCTCACAGTAAGGAATTTCTTTCTAACCTCTAACCTAAATTTCCCCTCTTTCAATTTATACCCATTAGTCCTTGTCCTGTCACTACAGTTCCTGACAAAGAGTCCCTCTTTGGCTTCCCTGTAGACCCATTTCAAATACTGGAAGATTATTATGGGGCCTCCACAAAACCTTATCTTCTCCAGGCTACACAGCCCCAACATTCTCAGCCTCTCTCTGTAAGGCCTGGCATGCAGTCTTTCATCCATGCAGTAGACATGAAGTAGCTTTTCCTTCTTCCACTGTCTCTCACCTCTCCAGAGGAAAACAGACACACAAACTGCCTAAGGACCCTGAAAAACCAATCATTTCTTGTTAACCATCATAAGAAACAGAGAATCATGTAAAAATAAGAAATACCTGTATGCTTTTCACCAACTACTTCCTTAATTTTACTGCTAATATTCTGTAAGTATATGATCCTGACACGAAAAGATTTTGTGAACATTTCAAGAAAGACAGAAAGCCAATTTCAAACATTACAAGGAGAGCGGGGGCTTCAGCCTTTTTCAGGTTCTCATGCAATTTTCTACAGTTCTCAAAAATGGTAAAGTCACAGTTAAAGGATATGTGCTCTGTAAAATTGTAGAATCATTTAAGTTGGAAAAGACTTCTAAGATCAAATCCAACAATTAACCCAGAACTGCCAAGTCCACCATTAAACCATGTCCTTAAGAACTGCCTCAGCGTGTCTTTTAAATTTCTCCAGGGATGGTGACTCCACTACATCTCTGGGCAGCCTGTTCTTCCACTCCTGTGTCTGGACTATTGCAAACTTAATCCAAACATAGGACTAGATTTAACAGAAAAGATTATTTACAAGGCTGTTTGTACTTGAGCTAAAATCAGGGTTTGAACTGCAGGGTTTGAACCAAGTTAAACTGCAAAGACTAAAAGCACAGCCAAGGCCTCAGTCCCTTATGGCACTAGGTTGTAGGAGACTTCCCAGTCACATCAAAGAGTTTTGTGTAAGGCTGTTAAGACTCACTGCTGCTCACAGTTATGGAGCACTACAGGTAGAAAACCTGATTTCTGCGCCTCCTTCTGCAAGTAAGTATTGACAGATGGTCACAGCAGAAATAAATAAGTTCATACCCTCATGACATATCTCAAGGTGCATCATCATTTAAAAACATAAAAATCCCGCAGTGCACGTCAGGAAAATAACACAAAAAATTTAGTAGACCACGCTGCTGAAGATGTAATGTCTGCTCTGGACTGGGGATGTTCTTGAGGTTGGTAAATTCCCCTGGACAACAGGAGTATAAGATTCTTGCTGCCTCAAGACACTGGCACAACGTAGATGTTTAATGCCATGCGCCTGGTGCGCACAGCACCCATTCATCAATGCCCCATATGCTGAAAAAGATTTTCTGTGCTAATTCACAATGATGGCTGTTAATCCACCATCCCTTACAAACCTCAGCAAAATCCACTTAGCTTGGAGTCAGGCATATTTCAGAATGTATTTGTCCTCTACATTGGGATTGAGAGAGACATACAAGGGAAGGGGTGACAGAAATACTGGAAGTCTAGCAGGGCTTGGGTAAAACCTCAGAAATCCTGTAAGGATGTGAAAGAAGCCACAAGCTTCTAAGGAGAGGACTGGTAATTAAAACCTTGATGCAGCAAGTCATTTGAGTTTATATAAATAGGTACTTAAAGATAAACGCAAAGCATTTTGCTCAAACATTTTGAGGAATATGATCCTTAAGGAAGATTAACAAGTCTTTAATAACACTTGTGTTATGAAATGTCATTATAATCAAGCAGTAAATCAATAGTACAGTAGCACATGCTGCAGATCACAAAGGCTGTGTTTTGCAGAACAAAAGAGAGGGCAACCTCCTCATCTTCTATGACAGTGATACATGTTATATATACCTACACCTTTCAAACAGTGACATTTTTGGTACCTCTAGTCACCCATGAGGCCATCTGTCTACATGGGAAGGGGTAGCAATTTTTTGCTTTGAATTACACAACCTTCCAAGTAGGTTAAATGCAGGACTCATCTCTGCTAAAGGAGCCTACACCAGTGCACTCTTGCTTCACATTCCAGCTCCCCAGCCTCCTCCCCATGCAGCAGCAGGACCAGACGTGGCTCAAGGCTGCCTGGAGTGCTCAGGGGGCAAATGAGTCACAGATGCTCCCCCATCTCAGAGCTGCAAGGGGCCAGCTGTGCCCATGCCAAAGAGCCAGAGGGAGGATGCCCGGCCAGAGCCAGGGGAAGGGGGTGAGGGCAGAAATACAGGAGCAGAGATTTAGCCTAAACTGGAGCTGTCAGAGCTACATCCTGGTGAGTGAGATTATACATGCATTTCCCCTGCCTGGCCCAGACTGAATTAGCACATCTGTGGCCCACATTTACCACTGCTTTGGAGCACCTCTGCCATTAACACTAAAAACACATCCGGGAGGACATCAGGGCTTGAGATGAAGGAGGTGAGAGGGGAAATAAGACACCTTGCCTCCCCCTTCACCTTGTTCCTCCCTCCTCCCACATGGCTTCGAAACACTTTGCAACTTGAATGCTGTCAATCTCCGTATGGAAGAAATGTATTTATAGAAACCCCATTGCTGTGGCTCAACACTTTTATGGGACCAGATGTTGAAGGACATGAAGTTGATAAAATAAAGCACAGACCAAGAAAAAGGGTCAAAATTATCTGCTGCTAGCAGTGAGAATTACTGCTTCTCCAACCTCCATGGAGCAATCCCAGTTTACCTCAGTAAGAAGTGGGGTTGGCAAGCAGGTACAGATGTGAATAATTAGGCTGAGTAAGCTGTTCAACCAAGAAGACATCTGCCCTTCACAGGAGAGATTTTTTTCTAGCAAGGGTTAATGCCTTCTCCTTTGAAATGCCACATGGCAGCTGCAGATGACATCAGATTTTCTGCCATATTGTTTTATATCCACATATATGAAGCATCTAGGGAAGACTAAGCACTGCTTGAGACTGTAATCAGAGCAATGGTCAACATTATCAAAACAAATGACATCATTTAGAGATTTCTTGATCTTATGGTTGCGTTTAAAAATAGGGATATCTTCAAAATATCAGGGTATATGCAGATGGAGCAAAAGCACCAAGGGTTCAGACACCTTTCTGGTAATCAACCCACAAGAAACACACAGATCTTAGGTACACATGTGAAACGACCTGCTTTCAACTAAACCCAGCAGCTCACGAAGATGCCAGGGTATGTACCCAAAGGATGCATATAGCTATATTTTGGCACTACACAGCAAAGCTGAGGAGAAGTAGGTTAATTAAAATTCGTGTGTCATTTCCATTTCCTCTGTATGTCTACAAGACTGTTTATTCTCACCATCTGAAAGAGATTCTCACCATCTGAAAGAGATATTAATTGCTGCTCTTGGTTTGTGAGAATAAACACTACAAGAGATCAAGTTCCTTAGTGAAGCCTTCTCAGTTTTGCTTTTAAACCCCAATGTAACAGCTTGAAAGGGCTGCTTTTATCTGCACAGCAATTGGCTTAGGATGCAAGCCAAGGGTGAAGTCCATTACCAGTTGTCCACCAAAATTTTGTTGACAAAGACTACATCAGCATTTGCTGCCCATTTCTATCAGTCACAGCTCAGTGTAGTAAGAAGATTTTGTCCACAGATTAGGTTTAGGCTATTTGCTTCAAATAATCCCCTTTCTTCACTGCCTGTGCCAGCACTGTGGTAGCTGAAGTGATCTGGAGCAGGTAGGATCCCAAAACAAGATCTTGCACACAACCAGGAGAGACACAGTATGGAGAGAATGCATATGTTAGCTCATCAGTATTTCAACATTGATGCAGCATCAATGCTGACATGGGGCCTTAACAGACTGTGCTGCTGCACAGCTCATGGTGCATCTGGGGGATTGCTTACTCCTGCCAGGATAACACCTTATAGTAAAAGACAGCACACAGTTTGGTGGCAATTTCTACCCCTGTGCCAGAGATCACTGGGTGGTGCAGCCAGTGCCAGCACAAAGCTGTATATATATATATATATATATATATATATATATATATATATATATATATACACATAGTACCCATGACTGGTTTGATGTCAGCATCACTTCCATTATATCTGTAGGTGTGTTTTTTTAAGTCCTGGGTGCTTAGACTTGTAGAGACTGACAATATCTGCGATGTGAATGTTTCCCCTTTGCCAACATCGCTTCTTTCCGGGCCTTCAAAGCGACTACAGCAAAAAGCATAAAAGTGTTTCAGCTGGATGGGCAATATCAGTCCCTCAGCTCTGGGAATATGAGGCCAACAAAACTGGACAAAACACAAAACAAGGTTCAAGCTGCCCACTGTCAGACCCCAATCCACCTTACAATGATGCTGAAGTTCATTGGAGTCTGGTTGGAAATGGTAGGACTGGAGTATGGAATAATACACCCACAGATTTCACTGATCCTGGCAGAGGGCTGATCTACAGCCCTGTGATACACTACTGAAAAAAATACAATAGGAAAAATTCGTGTCCATGGCAAAGTGAGATGCTGTAGTGAAATACAATTCTTGTAAGTTTTAACCAGCCCAAAGAAGTACTATGTGTGTGCTAATGAACCATCCAGCTGACAGCAGCAGAGAGACTATATACAACAGGCCAAAAGAGTTAGGTTACACTATTCACAGACCATTGTATTTCACAGAGGTTTAACAAGGAACACCCATATTATGGAATATGTAGCAGCAGGTGATGAGGGAGACTAGATAGTCCTTCAGCAACAGAATGCAGGTTAGACAAAAGAAAATGGACTGCGCTGCTCATGCAGGAGAGTAAGGAAGTGCCAGCAAGTGTACATCTTCGACAGGTCTTTCAGCTCCTCGAAGAGTTTTGGCAAGGCTGTAGATCAGGCTTATATTGTTTTCAAAAATGAAACATCACTACCAAATAGTTGGCCAAAGTGCATAAAAAGCAAACAAAATATATTTTAAAAATTCCACTGATACTTGCCTATGATTGTAAAAATTCAAAAGTTGGTTGTGCAGTACATGTTAGCCATTTCAGTTACATGTGGTGCGGGTAAAATGGATTTCAACTAAGCATAAAGAGGAATTACTGTGGTACACTTTTAGCCAAAATTTCTAGAAAACTGACAGAGACTATAAATAATAAATTTCTAAGAAGAGACAGCGTGAGAATACTTCTCAGTTAACGGTATTTCTTTTGTCTCTCAACCAGTTATTCACCTGAACACTTCAGTTCTCAAGAGACCTAGAGTGATGCAAAAAACCTACCTCTCTTGCAGCATCTGTTTACAAAAGCTGTACCTGCTGCAGAGGCATCACAACCAAACAAATTTGGCTTCAGTGCTAATTTGCTCACAGTAAGTGTCACTTGAGACAAAAGCTAGCTAGACCTGGAGTAATAGATGGCAATCTCCATAAATGTATCCAAACAAAATACTTCAGCAACACTGAAAGGCTGTGAAAACTGATGAGAAAACACAGAAGTTAGGGTATCATCTTTTGGGCACTTCTGGGTGAGTCAAGGTATATTCAGGATCTTTTCTCTTCCTATTCTTTGGGGTACCTAGACTACATTCATTTTATGCACAGCCGAAATGTTAGACTGCTGGTTTACAAGTCACACCTTGCATATATTGTCTTTCTACTACAGCAAAAATACTAGGCTGACTTGATGGGGTGGGGAAACAGTACTTTGTACCCACCTCTGACCCACAAGAAATGAACAAGATTTTTAGCACTGACTTGAGACAGTGGGAAGACACTCTTGCTGAGAAATAAAGACACATGATATACTTAGGCACATGTACCTCTGTTACACCAGCATTGTAAATTGTTTCAAGTCTCCTGGGTCTACTTCTAATACAAACACCTAAGCCAGATCTATCAAGTGCAAACAATGACAATTTAAAAACCCTAATAAATCCTTAGTCTTTTGAGTAAAAGAGAGCACATCAGTGATTTGCTAATTAATGCATGGACCCCCTTGTGAAATGCTAGGGTGACTCCAGAAACTCATCATGTATACTTCAATTTTCCCCAATACGTTTTGACTATATGACACATTGAGAATACATAACATATTTATCCCTACATCTTGCAACAGTGCAACTGCCATTATTGGCAGCACAGTAATCGGATACTAAATCCTATCCATCACTTTTGAAATGTCACTCTAATACCAGCACCACAGCTCCAATGCACAGCCTCCCCTGGAGGTACTCTAGCCCTTGTACAAACAGGTGCTTTGAAAACCCACTTCAGAAAATTCCACCTCACCTCAAGGCAAACTGGTGTTTATTTATTATTATCTTTAGAGTATTACAGATAGTCATAATTTTATCTTTTTCTTTTCTTTAACCATGACACCTTTGTGTCCTAGAAATGATCATGCTCAGAGTTATCCCAGTCCACAGAGAGGGTGATCACTGGAAGCCAAGTGAGACAGGATATTTCCAGAGTACCTTCCCCTGAAATTCCTGATTGATGAGCACAGTTACTTACAGGACTGCAAGGCATGCTGCAACGAAACATATTTTCCCGGTTGACCAGTGAAACACGTGGGCTTGTCCCCAGGTGTCTGTAGACACCAGTCCTACACCCATCAGAGCAATATTGTATGCATGGCAAAACTCCAACAAAGAGCACCAGGAACAAGGTTAAATATCAGTCAGGGAGGTGCAACACTGAATAAAAGGTGAGATCCAGTGGGAGGAGAAAGATTACAGCAGTGCAGGATCCTGGGGTGCTCCTGTTACACTCACATCCTGAGAGCTCGTCTGTGCTTTTGGTTTTAATTAGCATTTGTTAACATATGGAGATATTTACCCAGAAGGAAGGTCGGTGGAGCAGTTAGCAGAAACAGCCTCTCTCCCTTTCCCCCATCCCCTTCCCACTGGGGCACAGGGGCCAGCACTCCAGCTGGTATAAATCTGTGGTACTCTGCTGATTTACACCAGCTGAGCATCTGGCATCAAGACATTTCCGATTGTTTATAAAAAGAAGAGCAATGTGGTGTGCTACTTATAAATCTCTCTCCTGAGCCAAGGTTGTGGTCCTCACCTGTGTCCTGCTTGGCCTTGTTGCCCCATCCCATCTGACCAACACAGCCAGACCCGCTCCTGGCCACTGTCACCTGGAGAAAACAGGTACAGGATCCTATCTCACATCAAATCTGTACAAAATGGAGGTGGGAGAGAAGAAGTGAAAAATCCCTGCTCTTTCCCCCAGACACACAGGGAAGATTAGTTAGCCAGTGTTTATAAATTGCCCTGAAGGGGTCAAGTGCGGGAGTGATTGGTGTCAGCTTCTCAGCACTATGTTTATGTGTGGACCATGGGTTACTTTTAATTTCTCTTAATAACTGAACAAATGGGACCAGGTGTCCAGCCTTCAGCTTGCAAGAGCAAGGCTTGGCCTTGTGCTGCTGTCCCCTATGGTGCAGGGAACATCACCTAGACAGGTGATGGCAAGAGGCAGCAGAGCCCCAGTGGAGGACACCCATTTCCAGCTTAGCCCCACTGTACCCCACCTCACCCTGTGTTTGCTCAGCTTTCTGGGCCCTTATTTAATGCAGGGGGATGTCCTTCCCCTTGAGCCGAGGGGGACTGGTGTGCACAGGGGAAGGAGCATTTGGGCTTGCTCTCCCCAGTCCTCACCACATCCTATGGCTCAAGCCATGTTCCCACCACAGCCATTTCAGTTTCATTCCTACCTGCAGATCTTGTTAGCATTTTCCCCAGGGACAAGTGGCAGGAAGGTGGGCCATCCCCTTTGCTTTCTTGCAGACCACATTTGTGCCTTTGCACTAATGTTGTTACCAATCTTTACCTTGTGTTATTGAAGAAAAAGTTATTCCCTTTATAACAGCTAAAAAATGTTCTTTGAAATTGTCCAGCACTCACATCTTCAGTCTAATTGGGCTTCTAAACTGATTTGAATTCCTTTTCCTGTCTGTCCTTTATAAGAAAAATCTGAAATTTATACTATACATATTTCATTTATATTTAAAACTGCATAAGTTTCAAATATAGTTTCAGCAGGAAGGAAATTAAAATAAAATTTGATACCATAGAAATATTTTTGAATTGTGGAAATATTTTGCTGATCTGTCTGCACTCTTGTGACAAAAACTCCTATGCCAGAATAACATAATATCACCCATGTGGCAGCAACTGCTGCCTCAGGAGACAAAAGAAGAGGAATCATCTGAGGTGAGAGCAATGAAAGAACAACAGTTTACTCGGGCACAGCAGAAATGGTCAGTCTGGATGGTGCCACAGCAGACCATGGGGCCAGGAGATGGTCCCTGTCACAGTGGGTGGCAGATCTTGCCATGGGTAAATCTGGGAAAGAACGAGAACCTAACCTGCAGCCACCCCATCTTCTCCAAGGCCACCAGAGCAGCTTTGTGCAGCTCTCCTGGAGTGGACAGAAAGCCAAAGTATCGCCTTCCCTTTGGATCCCACGATACTGGGGCAGCTACATTACCAAAGGCGGCATTACAATCCTCACCACATCCCTTTATCAGTCTTGCTTCCTCAGAGAGGCAGCAAGGTATTTGGCTTTAAAGCACATAATGGTGCAGCCTCAGCCCTGCGTCTCCTGATGTCCTTGGGAGTTTTGCTGCTGGCTTTAACAACCGGGCAGTCAGGGGGGTCACCGTGTGGTGCTTAAGCAGCCCCTCTGGAATCACAGCCCTAGACTGCAATTAGTGCTGATTTATTCTGGGTGACTACAGTTCAACACAGACCAGTACTGGTCTGGCTGCCACAACTCATCCTTGAGATTTGCCAGTAAAGGCAACAATTCTTTTGATCTTCCTAATAGAGAAAATTGGAGAGCATACAATCAGCCTCTCTTTCTTCCCCACTGCCATTTGGATATGACTGCAACTAGTCTGAGGGGAAGTTCTGCTTGGAGCAGTCTGCTCCTATAGTTCTGCTGGCCACAAAAAGTCAGAGGATTTAAATGCTCCCAACTCCACCCCTGAATATGTCAGACATGTAGGGAAAAAGATCTTGAAATAAGAGCAAGGGTATTGCCTGGGGCAGAAAGGAGGGAGCGATAGAGGAACTCGTAGTATCATTTGACTGTAAAGCAAATCGTTTTACATAGGTAACACAGCTCGGCCAAGCAGGAATCGAGGTGTGACTGAAATTACTGATCAAGCACACAGCAGGGCTAGCAAAGAGCCCAAATCTGTCTTTCCATCTCCGTTCACTTGGAGCTGCTTGTTGGCTGCTCCTCCGGTGCAGATCAGAGGGGGCTGTGGCTGGGCTGTACTGCACCAGCTCTGGGCAAACACAGCAGCAAGCACTCAGCAGGACATAAAGAACATTGTCTTTAGGAAAGGAGGGGTATGCAGGACATGTATCCTGTACAAAGAATCCACTGAGACCGTGGACATTTATTCAGGCTCTCCACTGTCCGTTGAGGTGTTTTCTGTGTGCCCCTAAGCACTCATTCAATCTGCAGACAAGATGTGACCACATGACCACAGTCACTGTAATGACAACTCTTCTAGACTGAGAGTGAGGGATCACAAGGCCCTTCTGAAGAGGGACAGTTGCAAAGAGAAGCCACCACCCCAAAGAGGGGATCAGGCAGTGAGGCTTGAACAGAAGCACAGCCACAGGAGCGGGGTGTGAGCAAACTCACAGCAAATCAGTCCTGTCCTCCCGCCCCCCAATATGGTCGTGATTATTGAAAAGCAGGGGAATACCAGCCATGACATCTGTACAAACACGCCACAGGAAACCAAATTGCAAAGACATCAGCAATCAAGACCAGACTCTTGGTTTGTTTGTTCAGATATCAATATCCACTAAAGACAGCCCTGATCCTGGCTCTAATTGGCACAGCAGCGAAGGCTCCCAGGGCAGTAGAGAAGGTGAATAGCCAAGGTGGGCAAAGAGCAAACCTGGTCCCTCTGGGATTCTCTATGGTTTCAAGAACAACTTGAGAACTGTTGTGGAACAGGGAATAATTAAATTAGTGTGAGGAAGAGAAGTGTCACACAAACATGTCCTGATCAGTGTAATTCACTGGCATTGTCACTTGACATTCATCCTGAAGTTCAGTGCCAGAGAAACTGTTCAGCTACCAGCTCTTCTCTCTCCTCCTGAAAACATCAAATAACCAAAAAATCACTTGCAACCAGAACTGTGCCAGCGGTTCCTTGTGAGTTGTGCGAAGTACAAGGTACACTTTTCCCACCAACAATGATAAAAGGTTGTTTTGTTTGTCTGTTTGCCTCAATGCTTAAACATTTATTCTATAGGGAATTTCTTCTTTGGCGGTTAAAATAATGAAAGAGACCAGAATTTTTTGAACAGTTCACCTAACATGGATCAAATGCTCTGTTCTTGAATCTTGGATGCCAATTAAACGTCATACTTACTATAAGACGCCCAGTTATAATGCAAGCATTAGCATTTAACACACATTTACTCAGAAAAAACAAGCCCATGCAAACTACAAGTATCTTAACTTCAAAAAATCCAGGAATCCTCTTTTAAAAACCTCCAGGAGGAGATTTCCTTTAATGCTCTGTGTGTCTTAAAGTCATTCACAAATTAACAAGCACATAGTATGAATAAACTGAGTAGCTTAAGAGGTGCATGTGGCTCAACCTCAGGGGGGCAGGGGGGGAAGAACCCTGACTTTCTGCATTAGAAGACTATACCCAAAAAAACCCCAAACAAGGCTGCAACACACTTTCCTTCAGGAGTCTTCCACTTTACCAGATGTCCTAAAAATAAGGGGGAAATTCTGTTTTTTCTTTCTTCATGCACACAGAAGAAAATCCATCTCTCCTGTATACTGTATGTCTCTATAATGCATCAAGCATTAGGACATACAGGCATGAAATACATGATAAGATTAATAATAAAAATACATATTTGCTGCTAGAATGCATTCTTTTGCATCAAGACCTCAAGTAAGTTAATCACTTCAGCAAATATTTAAGAACATCTTGGAAACAATGGAACTTGGGTGCTTTGCCTCATGGGCCCTCAAGATGCAAATATGAGTTTTTATTTTATTAGCTCCCAAAGTCAAGAAAATAGTGAGCAAACGCAGAATTCACCAGATTTCACCAGACTCCACTACACTAGAAACAGGGATACTCATTGAAACCAGCAACTGTTTAAAACAGAGAAGAAAAACTATGTTTTTTACACAGCAGGTAATGAATTTCTGGAATATGTCCCTGCCTTGTCTTCTTTTCTGCCTCTCACAGGATAGAAGCAGTGCTGCTTATCTGCTAATCTTTCCCAAACCTTAGCTATCATCATTCCCCAAAGTAAGAAAATTTGCAGAGCCAGGGAATGAAATCTGCCTTCTGCAGAGAGAATGGGGAAAGCTGAGTCACTTCAAGAACTAAATAAAAATAGTGAAAAATAGATACAATATTTCTCTCCTGTTTTGGATGCAGGGGAAGGAACCTAAAAATAACAACAACAACAAACCCTAAAACCAGTTTGCTCTAGTTATGATAATCCAGGCATAACATTTATATGAGAACATAAAATACAGCACACAGCTGTAAGTAAAACAATATGTGTGTTCCTGAATAATGGGAAAATAGCTTGCCAATAAGGATATATTTTGAGCAAATGAAAGATGACCTGGAATTGACTCTAGAGTAACAACTTGATTATTTATAAAAATAGGAGGTAGGGGAAGAGAAAAAAGTAGAGGAAGCAGTGGTTGGGAAGAGCTTATGTTATGTGGTATTTGATGTATTTACTTTGAAAAGTTTCCTTTTGATGAATAATAAAAACAATGCTGTAACAGCCATCTTCATGCCAAAAAATAAGATTGGCTAGAGATTTTACAGCTAATGGGGCTCTACTCACCCAGATTCTTCATGTCAGAAGGCCACATTTAAGCTCAGATGGTGAAACTGAAGCAAAAGAGATTAAATAAGGAATTACTCTGGTGGTGAAGGGAGAGAAGAGCATGTGGCACCGCTCCTTGAGAGAGAGCTTACTGGCTCTCCAGCCTGCAAATTGTTTCCATGCTGGTGTGCACAGCAACATACTAGTGTGCCTTGGAAGAAACCCAATACACTTCCCAGCTAATGCATTTTTTTCTTTCAATATCCAAGGTGAGCTTAGTGTTCATAAAAGCAGAAGATTGCCAGGCTTGTTGGCTGAAGCAATCCACCACCACCCGTGAGGCATTTACCCTTCAGGCTCTAGTCCTGGACGAGCTGCCAGATATGTGGAAGGGAAAGAGGGGGGACAATGCAACCCCACACCAGGTTATTGCTGGGAAAGCTTGGTCTGTAGACTTGCAAAACATGTGGGATGAGTGCTGTGATACAGGGCCCTGGAAAAAGCCATAGGTGAATGGTAGCACATTCCTCTGTCTCTACCCAAGTGATTAATTGCAAGACTCCCCCTACCATGTTTGAGTTCCTCAGCCCTCATCCCTAGGAGACTTCAGGGCTAAGAATGTCTCTGTGACTCCCTGGATTCCTGTCTTTCTGCTGGTGCCAAATGCAATGGTAATTTCTGGAACAAAACTGGTATAAAGCAAGAGAAAGAAGTAGAGTCAATGCACTTTACACTAGGTTTGAGCTTTTTTAAAATTAAAAAAAAATTTTGTTGGCTTCTTTCAAGATATTGCACTTGCACATTGTGATTTTAACACTGTGAAATAAATACCACTCTTATTCTTGTCCCTCTTCTCCTTTCCCATATGTGTGACCTTTTCCATTTGCTAGTTGTCTCCACTTCTGGGTCTTTGCCCATATCTCTCTCTCTCTCTCTCCTTCTGGGACATTTCCTAAAATTTAAATATCAGCCTAAAAGTCTTCCTCTTTAGTTGTTGAAGAGATCAAATGTAATGTATTTCTGCCTAGCTCAAAAGCTGAGGGACTTTCTTGAAGAATACCACTCACAATTGCTTTCATAGCAACGAGGGAGAAAACTTCAGGCCTTGTCCTCATTTCCAGCTAATCTAAGCTTATATGAAAGCTCCCTGTGACACGCAAATAAATATTTACTATATGAATTTGAGCAACATTTCCTGCTTTGCAAAAACAAAGTTAGTGTTTGAGCTGGGCTTTCTGTCCAGTAGATTTCTGATATACTGCTTGTTATGGCATCCTGACAGGTTTCTTCTTCTTTCAGCAGCACCTGTTCACAAGAAACAGGAGGACTCAGATTTATGTATTTAAAGCAGCATTTTGTTGCTTTACATGAGTAATTCAACAAGGGTCAAGCAGTGAGAAGCAAAGGATGGAAGGGCAAGTATAGAGGCAACACGAAGAAGTGAATCTGATTAATTTTTCCTTTGGAAACACTAGAGAGAGGATTGCTTTCCTTGGAGAACATGCATTTGTTAACAGAGATGTTGCCATCATTATTGGGATGACTAAAATGTGGAGTGCAACAACTTCATCTTTTATACAGCTCTGCGTCCACAGAGGGGAAAGCTTTTAGAAAGCAATAAGGCAGTAGAAAGTCATAGTTATTAATCTGAGGTATTTTAGCTCTTTTCTCCAGCTACATCTATTAGCTGTGCATGTGAGTCTTTAAACAAAAGCCTTTCTTGTGTCCTCTTCTTACGCACCCCTCCTTTGTTCTTATATTGGTTTAAGCTGTAACTTACGGGGTCAAGAAAATCATTCCCATTTTTACTACAAGTCTCTATAAATAATAAGTCATACATATGTGAGGAGTAAGAATGAGAAGTAATTATTTGCCAAGGTCTGTCTTTCCTAGCAAAGAAAAAGAGCCATCAATCGTGTAGGTTTTTTTAATAAAGTGGGTATCATCAAGTGCACTGAGGAGACAAAGGCCTCATCATAAAGAAAACAAATGGGAAGGAACCTGTTGGTACCTTGGCTTTGGAAAAGCTGTATTTCAGGGGGTTTTTCACCAGTAATTACTGTGGTGTGGGGAAAGGGCTCTAAGTTCCACTTGTTCTCAAATCACCAAAGATCCCTTATCATTCCCCTTGAAGTCATACTTTTTTGTTGTTTTATAGGAGGATATGGGATTTCCTCATAATTCATTCCAGAGTCTACTGGCACTCCCATTGAAAGGGGGTAGTTGATGAGAAAAAAAAAACCTGAAAGAGAAATATAACTCACATTAAAATACAGATTTTCTTTCCAGTCCCTGGACGCACAGGGAAGAGCTTGGTACCAGCAGCATTCACACAACAACTGTCCCTGGGGGCAGCGTGCATCGGTCTCCTCAGTGGAGCCCGCTCTCTTTGTGCTATCTTCTTCCTTTTTCCCACCAAAAAGACTGAAATGCAACCACCCAGTTTCATGCACTACTCCAATCTTCAGGATCTTGGGTAGCACTCTTCCTTTTCTGAGTCAGAACCTATTTAAGCCATCTACTCTAATATGGTTTGCCATTTAGGCTGTGAGCTTTTCTCTTTATTCTGCCCATTGGCCACCTTGGGAGGGATGAGGACCAATGGGAACTGCAAAGTTATGTCCAAGTAGATCTTTGTCTTTCCAAATGTAAGTTTCTTTGGTCTCCTATCAGCTGCCATTTCCTATGCTTCCATGGAATACACAGGTCAGAGAGTTTCCGTACAGAAACACCCAGCATGTCTCTCCAGCATTGCACCATTGCCTTTTTATTTTTGATTTCTCTTTTTGTTAAATTTTACATCGTTTTACAACACATACATTGCTGCTACGCTGCGGCAAGCTTTCAACTAGTAAGGAAGAAGCTTTTACAACTGTGTTTCTGAAAAGGCTCCAATTTATTCCTCATAAAGATCCTTGGGATAAAAAGCAGATTAACATTCAGAAGTAAGTTAAATGAAAAATTGAGGCTGCTCAGAGGGAGATATTAAAGGCTGATTGGCACAAAAGGGTACTTTCTGGCAAACTTCTTGAAGCACTAAAAGAAAAGGGTCAAGAGTCATCTGCTTAAGTAATGATCTCCAAGGCAAAAATATTGGCTGGCCCATCCCATAACTACAATGGACTATTATATGTATGTTCTATAGGCTGAATGCATCAATTATACTCATCATGTAGCTTCTTGAACATGCTTAACTTGCTATTTCCTTTTATTCAATGTGATAGCACATAAATTAATACAAAGGCATACATGAGAGTATTTTATACCTTTTCTCCTCTGTTTTAAATTCTGAGAATCAGCGGTTTCACTATGAATAATTTAGAGGGAAAAACTTTCAGAACTGGGGGGGCTGGTAGGGCATGTCTGTGTCTGTGAGCTAAATTCTGTCCACTAACCACACTTATGCAGGATGGGAAACAGCTTTGCCAATCAATAGAGCATCATAATTCGCCTCGTAACAGGAAATGAGGACTCTGCAATAATGCAGTTTTAATTTTAATGCAATTTAAAAGAAAAAACCACCCAGTACCAGATGCTCATCAGAAGACCATTAAATGTTATTACTCTATGCTATTTCCCTTAGGAACTCTCATGGTTAAAAATCAACAATAAGGAACAGCCTATATCCTTTTACAGTGAATCTCTTCAGCTGCAGTTCAGCTGAGAGCTCTGACAGGTCACAAGGTTTATCACAAGTTGAATATTTCTCAAAAGGTACGATGAGATGAAGGTAATGGCTATGTTTTTACAGACCTTCTCACCACAAAGCCACTCTTGCTCTCCTTCCCTCAGCCTGATGAGAAGAGGCTCAAACACAGCTTTGTGTTCTCTCTGCTTTTTTCACTGTCCTTTCCTTGGTGCACGTGCTGTTTCATTTCTCACCAAGGACCAAGCACTGGCCCATGCGCATACAGGTGTCTTCCTGCAGGAGAGCAACAGTATACCTCAGGGGGAGGATGGATGGATGGGTGGATGGATGGGTGGATGGATGGATGGATGGATGGATGGATGGATGGATGGATGGATGGATGGATGGATGGATGGATGGATGGATGGATGGATGGATGGATCTCCAAGCAGGGCTCCTGCACCAGCAACCCTACTTGGTTGACACCACTCTCCTCCTTCCCCCTTAAATGACAGCAGGAGCATTCCCTTCCACCACACACCACTCTGCTCTCCTGGCATGGAATCATTGCTGGAAAACTGGTTGTGTCAATGCTCTAAAATTTAATACAGCAATATACTCCTAGAGTTTCATTCACTGGAAGTTCAATCGTTTTATGAGAGAAGGAACCAAGGAGATAATTATGTGTGAAATGCTGTTGCTAACTAAAATAATGGGGAAACTCCGTGCAGGTTTCTCAGAGAGTTAAGTCAATGGTTTACCAAGAGTGAGGAAGTTGAGAAATAAGGAAGGGTAGTAGGGACACAATGCAGCCAAATCCTCAGAAGGTTCAGGTGACGTTTCCTGCTCTACTGCAGCTGTTTAGGACCCATCACTCAACTGCAGCAATCCTAGGGACTAACAGTGTTACATGAAAAAAGGACATAGGTACCTTTCTATGTCACAGGGATGTAAGGATGGATTCACTAAAGTCTGTGTGGAGTTCAAAACATAGTAATCTCCCCAAAAAATCCTTACACTGACATAAAATTATCAGCATATTTTTTAGCTCCACATACTCAAAAAAAAAGGCAATATGGAAGACCAACACCTCAACTCTGAGTTTAGAGAGATCCTTAAATCACAAATACAGTTCTTCTCAAGCTTCTGTAAGGTTTTGGGGACTTAGAAGCAATCATGAAAACAAAAACAAAACCATAAAAAAACCACAAAAAAAGCCCAACAAAAAACTTACCAAACAAAACCTCACAATTTAGTTTCTTCAGCCTTCAAATAAACATGAAACTCATTGACCCAACACTCAGCAGTAACTTTCTTCCCACAGTTCCTGAGAAATGGAAGGGTAGCATACTGCAGGAAAAGGGAATGATGAAACCTCTCGATATTCAGAAAAAAAAAAAAACAGAGAGGCAGGATTCTTAGCATAAAGGCACACAGACAAAGACTCTCTTCTTAGGAACTGGCAGCAACACAGTACACCCATCTCAGAAACTGGACAGACAGAATTGGTTTGCAGTGCTGAAGAATCATCTGGCACTGCTTTCTATGAGGAGGCTGATGTTCAAGTAGTACCAGCTTCATTTTCACAGCAGATATCTTTAAGTAGTCAGGTAAGTAACCCCAGTGCTGCAGTGAGAATGCTGAGAATCTTCTAGGAAATTAGGCCAAATAGCTACAACACCTCTGCACTGAGGAGTAATTGAACACTTTGATATGATAATTGATTATAGTGCATTGATTAAAGATGACAAGAAAGCATACACTCTCCAGATGACTTTCAAATTACAAAGCCACAAACTTCAAAGCTTATTTGGACTCACACAACAAAATAGATTTTGTTATTTACAATGTAAAAAAAAGTACCCTCTTAAATGAGGCAAGAATTTTAAATCAGTAAATGGTGAAATGGCACAACCTGAAATAAGGAAGTAATCAATGCTATCAAATGGCTTCAATCTGTCCTGAGAACTCTAATCATATCCAGATGTTAGCATGGGACTGATTGGGTGTCTCTGGCAGCAATTCTTATCAAGGCCTGATTATAACAACGACAATAAGAAAAAGAAAAATTGGTTGTTAGAGGGCGGTTAAGAAGGCCTGAAGAAATGTGCAAACAGTTGCTTAGTTTGCTGTAAATCTATGTGGTATGGTGGATGTAAGTAAAGGCAGCAACTACTGTTGGTCATTTCCAGCCATGCTGAGATGCTTTTAATAAATTCAGCTAAACACACACTGGAGGAGAGTTTTACTTCGTGGTAAAAGCAAACCAATTTGCAACCACTTGCAATTTCTACAAACTAGCAAATCATCAGCAAAGCATCTTGACTTGCTTCCTGGATTTAAAAGCTTTTTCAAGCTCTCCTTAATTGCACATTACTTTAATTGCCATGATTCTACCTCTAGAGCTGTAAGGGAATCCTGCAGTTGTTGCTATTGATTTATATTATTATTATTCCAGACAGGAATCAGGACTGTGTTTTCCTTGCCATAATAAAAAACTTTAGAAAGATATGACCCTGTACAGAAAGCTTTTTCTAAATCTGCATGACCAGAGGCAACAGGTGGCTACAAGAGAGGAATGACAGCAGAAAAATGTTACAATGCTCAAAGGAAAGCATTGGGCTCAGTACAAAGTTAAGGCTTCAGTCCTATCACTGATGCAGCTCTACATTTCTGGGCTGAAACCTGATACCAGAGCATGCAGCTTACATCCAAAATTTAGAGACTACCCAGCATCGTCTGAAATTTCTTTAATCAAATTTAATCAAATTTCCCTAGGCAGACCCTGCTTTGCTCAGTATTTTCACATTGCGTCTGAATAAGTAATCCCTGCAACAGAGTTTTGGTGCAACCAGGCAAAAACAGGTGTCTAGAGAGAAGCTGGGATTCATTTGTATTGGAAAATCAAAACAAAGCTCAAGATACACAAAGTCATTCAATTCAAGTACAACTGAGAACCTGGAGTTATGCCAGTGCCAAAACTGCCCTTTTAATTTTTAACGAAAGGATGATTTTTACTTTTTTACTTTTTTTACTTTTTTACTTTTTTTACTTTTAATTTTTTACTTTTTTACTTTTTTTACTTTTAATTTTTACTTTCAGGATGAGCACAGAGGAGACCAGTCACAAACCCTGGAACGCTGCTTAGTAAAGGTGCAAAACACCCATGTTAGAAGAATTGTGGGTGCACACAACTGGACCCAACTCACCAAGCTGTCCTGGAGGGGGGGAGTGCAAGTACAGATATTTTGCAACGTGTTTACGCCAACTGTGCGAGCTTCAATTTCTTCACTAGCCGTGCTGCTTCTAAACTAGGTGATAGGTTAAAGGTTTGATTAGGGACAAGAGGTGCGACAAGAAGACAAAAAGAAAAGTGTTTAGAAAAGGAAAGTCCCACTCATCCCACTGATAAGAAACACTATCTTGTCTAATGGCAGTGCACTACTGGTAGTCTATCATGTCCCCAGCTGGTTACATCTTTGTTTCAGAGGTTTGACCTGTGGGGTGCCATTCCTCAGAAAAGAACACAGTGACCTTCACAATGTCTGATGATCATAGGTGTTTGGCTGTGAGGGGAAGCTTGTTCAAGATTAAAGGAATAGCTGAAGCTCATAATCAAAAAAGACAATGCAATTTTTAAATGCTTCCCATCACACATGTGTGAGAAAAACACCAGGACTTTATTTAAATTCACATTTCTGGCTTGATGGCTACAATTGCTGGAACTTTATAAAATTACCTGGTGGGAAAGTTGTTAAAGAGAAAGAGACAAAGTGTTGTTGCTGCATCGGTATGGGGGCAGCACTCACAGCTGAAATGGCAGCCAATGGAGCAGCCATGGGATAACAGAAGCTAACCACATCAGGCAGTATTCTCCACAAGCCTCAGCTCTCCACTGGTGCACAGCAGTATGAGGGTGAATCCATACTGGAACAATTCACCCTCTTTAACCACAGAAAGAACACCATTTGCAATTAAAACCTACTTCTAACTAACCCTTTCTCCCTTCATCCCTGTTTCAATCATACCTTGTGCAACCCAGACTGAAATATTAAGTCAGGGAAGATCTGCACATGAACAAAATACCTGTGAGGCAGCCAAAATGCCCATCAGTCACTGCCATTCCCCAATCTCAGGGAAAGCATTGGTCTCTTCCCTGACATGAGTACAAGGATTTTCATGGCATGATTATTGGCAGCTTTCAGGCTTATTGTAGCAATTAAAGGCATGAATCACAGAAAGGTTTCCACTTTGCTCACCAAGACCATAAAAGGCACATTGTAAGGAGGGAATCTGTCCCAGGTGCCTTGGGACAGATTTCTAATCCAGGTTTGTTACAAATATACCCGAGTTCCTCCTGTGGCATCACCCAGGTTCATACCCCTCTCTGCCTCCTCATATAAATTGACTGCCAGATTCCCACTGCAGACAATGCTGCTGTGCATCCTCCTCTCTAGGAGTCCTATCAGGACTGCAAAGGAATCTGTTTGCCTCTCTCACCCCTGCTTTTACAACCCCATCCTGCTGTGGGAGGACCTGTGAAGGAATAAAGGAATGACCTGCCCACCCCCAGGGCCTGGTGAGCCAGTTTTGTTGCTGGGAGGAGAGGCAGAACTGCCTCCTCCTGTCCTGTGCCTCCCTGTGCTGAAAACCCATTATGGTTATGAGGCTGTAAGTCTGTACTGCTTTGCAAGCTGAAGGGGAATTAATGCAGCTGGATTTGGAAGGACAAAGGAAACCAGTGTTGTACTATGATCGATGGCCATTGATCTGACGCTAATTAGTTAAAAAAAACCTAACCTTTTAGAATATTGGAACTACATATAATTGCTTGATTATTCGTTCTAGCTGGTTTCCTGATGTATTTGGCTCACACTACTAGAAAATATTTTTTACTAAGCACAATGAAAGGTAAGCAACTGAACAAAATTGCCACCTCCTTCTACCTCTGTTCAGCTTAGCACTGCACTTTGCATGAGGAGATGCTTTGCATGAGAAGCTTTGCATGAGCTTTGGGATTTAGATCCCTAATGTCATCTCGTCTAATGTAAACATATAAAACCCTCTAATCTTTTCTTTAATAAAGCTTCTTACAGACGTCTCAGAACTCATTGTGTCTTGTGAAAGTGAGTCAGTTTCCTGCGTGAAACAAAATTTTAACAGGTAGCAGTGCCCTGTTTTCTATTCTCTGAAAGTTTCTGTATGAATGAGTCCTTAAAATGCCTCCTTAACCTGGCCTCTGGTGTCCTTTCTTAGCACTCTTTCTTAACCATTTCCTTTGTACCAGCCCCAACCTTTACAATTCTCCATTGAAATGGACAGTTCTTGGAAGTTATATACCTCAGGACAGCTGCCCAGTGGTATTCAACAACCCATTCAGAAGGCCAATGATCATTGGCACATGTAGTCACTGTCTCAGATGGGTATCAGGACCTGAATGATCTTAATGTTCCCATTTTTATTCCCCAGCTCTCTTAGCTCCCCACTGCCCTACTCAAAGCCTCAGAACTTTAAGATGAAAGAATGAGATAGGAAAAGGGGTGAAACTAGCAACAAGGGTGCTCCAATAATTGGACCTGCCCCCATATTCCACACTCCACCCAGGTAAAAGAAGCTTTGCAAGCTCTGCACCATGTATCTGCTCCAGTTCTCAAGGGTCTGTAGGTTTTGAGCTTCTGCAGGAACAGAATCTCTTATGATGGCCATCAACTGATTAGCTAGATTTCACTGAATATTCTGAGTAGGAAGGGATCACTGAGTCCAGCTCCTGAATGAGTGGTTCATAGAGAGGTGACAATGGTCACAGCACCACAGCTGTAAGAACCATCTGAATCAGACAAGGAAAACAGACTAAATTTCTCACAGGGTATAGAGTGGTTGGAAGGGGATGTTCTACAAAGGTGTAAACTTTGGGAAAAAAGTGAAAGACAAAACTGAAAACAAACATCAAAAATCTTTCCTTTGAGCTGGAGTTGAACCAGCAACCTAAGGATTACTTTTCAGAGTCAGCCTACAGTCCTCCGCTCTACCAGCTGAGCTATCAAAGGAAGGTAAAAGAGTGCCAAGAATGAGTGAAGACTGCATCAACAATAGCCTTAGGCTCTAATGGGTCTCCATATGTATTGCTTTTTCACAACAGCAAAACAGTATCCAAAAAAAGGCACAAAGCTAACTCTCCTGCAAAATTGGATTTTGGTTACAAAACTGCCAGTTTCCTTTGCCAAATAGTTCACAGCTCTTGTAAGACTGTTGGTGGTGGTAGCGTTAAGGTTGGAGTTCTTCTCATGATCCATATGAAATATGTCTACAGCTTGACAAAGAAATTTGCCCATTCTTTGGTGACCTTGCCACATTTCCCAAGTTGAACCAGGAACAGAGGGAGACCTCCCCTCCACACAATTCTCCACAACAGTTCTCCAGGCAAATCCAATAATAAAATAGCAAATGAAACAGTTAACACCTCCCCGGCAGCTTCCGTAGTGAATGTAGAGGAACAGAAACGAAGGACAGAAAGGAATAACCATTGTGGTTTCAATTCAAATCCCACCAACTCCCTCAGTGCATCTAAGACCCCTCAAACACAGATGAAGTTGCAATGTCTGGCATTGCAAGCAGTGGCCTCCCCAGCCCCTGGGCCTGGAAGGCTGAACCCTCTGTGAATCATCTGAGCACTGCAGCTCACAGCTGTGGCAATTGAAAGCAAACTACACTCTTTTTGAATTATAGTGATTCACCAGCATTTGTCTGTCTGAGCAGCAGGGTGGGGCACAAAGCTGTGAGCAGACACCCTGTTTGCCGAAACCATGCCATCCTACTTGTGATGGGAGTGTGTGCAGCAGTGTTACCTCAGTGCCCTACAGCATATCCATCCTTAACCCATGCTTACCTCCACCTCTTCCTCGTGACTCAACCCAAAACGTGGGGCTGTTGCAGAAAGCATGTAGCCAGCAGGTTGGGGGAAGTGATTATTCCTACATATTCAGGGCTTATGAGCTTGAATTGGGAATGCTGTGGCCCACCTTGGCTCCTCAGTATAAGGCAGGCATGGACATCATGGAGCGAGTCCAGTGGAGGGGCACCAAGACGGTGAGGGGGCTGGAGCACAGGGTGAAGGAGGGAAGGCAGAGAGAGCTGGGCCCATTCTGCCTGCAGAAGAGATGCATGAAGGGGGATCAGCCTGCAGCCTGCAGCTCCCAAATGGTAGAGTATGGGGAAGGTAGGGCCAGGCTGTGCTTGGAGGTACACAGGGAGAGGTGATAGGCACAAGCTGCCAGCAGAGAAATCTTGTTGAGATACAAAGGGAAAAAAATACCATGAAAGTAAAAATTTCCACCACTGCAAAGTCTGTGCAGAGGATGGAATTTCCAAAGCTTGACTGACACAGCCTTGAGTAATGTGACCTAATTTTAAAGTCTACCCTGTCTGGAGCAAGAGGTCAGACCAGCTGCTCTTCAGAGGTCTTTAGCAAATGAACACAACAGCGATGTCCACGGCAGGAGTTTGACTCCACAGAGCAGATGGACTCACAGCAAAACCATCACTGCATACATCTCTGTTTGGAAAATACAGCTCCTTGTCTTAACAAGTAAACACGCACACACATTGTATTTATTTTCATACTAACAGACTTCTCAATGCTCCTTCACTGCTAAAACCAATACACATCTCAAAACAAATGCAGTAGGATGTCTTCCTGGTTTTGTTCCTGGGAATATAGGAAGGTCAGGAAATATTTGACTTATCTACAAGGTACAGTTGCAGTTTCTCAGAGGCCTAATCCTGAGACCTGTGATGTGTCCTGACAATCACTTACCCACCAGCAACATATCAGCTGATGCTGTAAAGAAAAGCATACCGTAGAGAGAAAGCGAAAAGAGAACTGCTGTTTGCCTGAAGGGGCAACATCTGCACTCTGGGGTCAGATGGCCTAGGTGGAAAGAGGACCCCTATGCAAGAATGTGGGGTTAATCTTGCACTCGAGAAATAATGGCACAACAGATAACAAGGACCCAAGCTCCTAAATCAGAGCAGATAGCATAGCCCCAGGGATCTAATCTTTTCCAGTTTGCAATCCCCACAGCATTTTCAAGGGGTGCTTCAGGCTCCTTTCAAGCCAATTTAAACCCATTGTCATGAGTCTGCCTTATCTGAGTTACCTTTCACAGACCCCTTAAAAATAATCCACTAGTTCTCACCCACACATTCAAGGACCCCAAACCTGAAAATTAATGCTCTACCCAGTTTAAGTCTTTGGCACTGACATCTAATCCAAGGTAACAAACACAGACATTTTAGGGCTAGTATAGTCATCTCTTCACTGTCAGAAGTTGTTACTGGTGAAGATAACCCTAAACAATTTGCACTCTCCTGTAAGAAATCAGTAGTGGTTAAAGTCAAGATAAAAATTCAAATGGATCAGATAAAAAGTAGATGCTGTTACTATCTATGCATGAACAAATGGGATGCAGAAACCACAGTGTTGCCTTGACAATAAAAAGCATTGGAGATGTCTTTTTGTGCGACTTGCTAGCAGTGATATATGGGTGATTTGTGAAAGATATTCTAAACTACAAATGTACCCTCCAGGGCAGCTTTTCAAAGTAGATATTCCTAGAAAAAAATTAATTAATTTTTTCTTGGTTTTTTTTTAAACTTGGTAAGCTTTGAATGCTTAACAGAATTAAAATTTGGCATGGAGTCCATGAAAGATCTCTGATTATTTCGATTCTCTTAACTGATTAAATGAAGATACCAAGCTTTGAGAGCCATGTGACTGGAGCCCTGAGCTATATAAAGGGAACAGCTCACCTGTTTCATGTGGTGTAGAATAAGATGAAAGGAAAGGATGTAGCTTGAAAGCAGGATGGAGAACAGCCAGAGGTAAAGCTACTAATAGCTGGACTGTATAATTACACTTGGTAATGCTATGTGTTTTGTTAAGCTCAGATTAGCATATGATGGTCTCCAGTGTTTTGTATACTCGCAGAGTGACTTTCTAAGGTGGCCGTAAATGGTTTAAAGGTTTTTAGTTGTTTTTTTTTTTTTTTTAATCAGATTTTTGAAATCTGATTTATTCTGAGGGAATCGCAGGAATTGTTTTCTCTTCTTTTGAGGTGGAAATACACACATGCTCTGAATAGGAGCATTAGGCTGAACCCACAATAAATTTGTGAAATCTCCGTGTTCACTTTATTCCTGTCTGGAGTGTGTTACATGCCACTGGTTGATTGCTGTGGTTTCTGCACCACCAGCTAGGGATGATCCCAGGGTATCTCAATTTGGCAGCTTTCTGCTGTTACTCCTACAATAGAAGAGGAGGTTTCCCTAAAGACTGTTACACCAACTTGAATTTAGAATCTGAAGCATCAGGGAAACAATCATCTCCCTCTGGTCTACCTGTTAAAATTCAAGATATAAATCTCTTTGGGCCAGGGACCACCTTGGTACTTAAACGCTGAATAGCAGCTGGCACAACAGACCCCCAGCCCTGTCTGATGCCCCCAGGCTCTGTTGTGATATAAATAATATGTAGGACTTCTTGGGCCAGCTTCAGAGACAACTCTAATAATGCCAGTGTGAATGAATGCCAAGGGGCAGGAAGGTGGGAATGAAGAAAGAAAAGAATTGGGACAGTACATGAAAGTTTCATATAAAGGAAGTTTGATTGCATTCCCACAGTGGGGGCTGCATTTCAGAAACACAGAGTTTATAGGACATTACTTACAGATACCCGTTTTTGTTGTGCTCAGAGAATCCATTTCATACTTCTGATGCTGCTCTGTTATCAGCAAGACATCCAGAGGGAAGTATCCTTTGGGTATTCAACACCTGAGCTGTGTATGTTGAATTTTGTTACCTAACAACCTTATAGGTCTGTGGTGGGTCTTAAGAAAATATTCTCCTATCAGACAAATTTTTAATTCCATTTTCTTCCTATGTATGGCCAGTTCCATAAGCAGTTAACGCACAAAAGTTGAAGTCCCAGGGCAGTACTCAGATAACAGATCCAGACTGCACAACCCAGTAGGGATGATACAAGTGCCTGAGAGCTCACCCCATCAGCAGGCATGGAAAGAAGTACCCTCCATGTAGTTATCAAACTATTCTTCAACACGTTAAACGCTCAGCCATATTAAGTCAAGTTACAAAACGCAGCGAGCAGCATTCCTGTCCTCTCTCCCACAAAGGGTTCCAAGTCTTACCCTTCTCCTGGTGAAAGACAAGACTAATAATGAGTGAGCTTTTCTTTGATGATGATCAGCCCAGAAAAATTTGATTTTTGGGTGGCAATTAACCACAGCTGGGACATGACATTACACAGATACAATGTACTAGCTCCTAGCTACTGCAAATTCTAAATCAGAGAGCCTCACCCCTATGTAGGTTAGCTTAGTTTCCATCCAATAAGACCACGGTGCACTTTTTATTTGTTTGTTTGTTCGTTTGTTTAAGCAGTTTTTCCCCCGTGTGTCCTCAATGCTTTGCCATAACAGTTGTAAAGGCTGTGGCCTCACTGGAAGCTTCAGTGGCAGCAAAACCCCACATCACCTGAAGGAGGGCAGTAGTGCAGAGTACAAAAGTGGCACTATTTGGGACACAGCAGAGCCCCCCCACCTCCTGTGACTGCTTCCCTTCAGGTGGCAATGCTTCCAGCCAGCCACTTCCCTAACCCTGCTCATCAGGCCTCTCCAAGTATAAAAGCCCTAATGAAAATGAAACATGCCTGTCATATACAACGAGGAAAGGCTCAACTGCTGGCAAAAAAAATAGTGTGAAATTACAGTATCAGTGTGAGAGGGAGAGATATGAGCCCTCAGTCCCCAGGAGAGAATTTGAAAGTGCATAATTTTCTCCATTCACAAGTGGCAGTTAAGGGGCAGCTTTTGGAAGCTGAGAGGAAAACCCAGAAGAAAAAGAGCACTTACAAGTGGAGTGAATATTTCTGTCCTAAATATTTGGGACCCTCTTTTGATACATAGGCTTGATTTAGCACTGGGAGATGTGCATGCACAGCCCTGATGAACTGGTGTGGTTCCTAATGTGTTTTTCTACCCACAGCTAATGCTTTATCTAGCCTTTCTGAAGACTCAACACCAAATACTTTACGGGTTACAAAAAAAAACAAAACAAAACAAAACAGAAAAAACCCAAACAACAAAAAAGCCAACCAAACAAAAAGACTAGGATACAGCTCATTGGCTGGTTTTTCTCTTAATGGAACAATGTAGCTGTTCTGGGTAAGGAGAGGACTTGCTTGTGTCAGGTCTGGTTGTGGTAGGGGATATGTGCTTCTTACACTCATGAGAATATAATTTATTTTTAAAGAGCACTTTAATATAGCATAACAATATTACCACACATCTTGCTTAAGCAAAGAATTTTTCCAATCTATATTCAGTGCCAGATAGAGTGACTATAAAATGAGTTACTGTACCTTAAATTTCTGGCTTGGCTATAGTGATAGGAAGTTAATTAGACAAACTCTGACCATGTCTTCTTGATCCAAATCCGCATTACTTGGACATATAAGAATTACCAGCTGCATGAGAGCTCATGTTTCTAGAGGGAGCCGGACTTAAAGGATTAAAAGCAGGTAAAGGAGTGGAGAAAGATGGCCACTGTGGGGCCCAAACCAGTGAAGCAGCAGCATTTAAGCTCTTTTCCAGCTAAACTTTAGCACCTCACAGTGCAGCCAGAATATGTTAGATGCGTGTCTGAGGCATGATTGCTGGCTCAAACCACGTGTAAAACTAAGCTCTAAACACAGTTTGACTTTTTCAGGTTATTCTTAATTTTGGAGAACAGCAAATTGGAGCCAACTGCACACACTAATCCTGATGGAGCAGATCATACATCTCATAGACCATGAGGTTACTGACCTCCTTGACCCTGGCAAACTCTGCTGGGCCATAAGAGACCTGGACATACTGGGATTCAGCAATCCAGGCAGCAGCAGTTTCAAACCTGGGCTTCACCTCAGCCATCAGAAGCAAAACCTTTGGTCAGTGTTTTCTGCTGCCTCTTTTGCAAGGATCAGAGTTTCTGTGAAATTAACTCTTAAGAATTACTGTGATCTTATTTAAAAAAAAAAAAAAATCTGTTGTGTTCCTACTTCCTTGTCAGGAGTTGGGTTATAAACTATGCCCAGATAATATATGGTCCTCTTTTCTGGTATTCCTACCTTTACATAGTTAGAGCCAAACACTCCAGACATCACTAAGCATCAAAAAATGAGTAGGGCAGTGTTAATATCAAATTTAACTTCAGATCAAAACATCCTTACTGAAAGGGATGAGCAAACTTCAAAAAGTAAGAACAAACACCTAAAGAAATGGTTACATCCCTACAAGCTGCATAATCCTTCCCTTTTCTTAGGTTAGGCTTGGATACAGCACTGAGAAAGGTGCTGGGCCAAGGAATTTTACTGCTACTACTTTGTGGGTGTTTTTTGTATTGCTACAGGACTCTGGGACCCCAAATGGGGATGAGGGTCCCATTGAACTAGGCACTATAAAAACAAGCACCATGCAGACAGTTCTCTGCCCCTGGGAGCTACTGTTTGGCCATTTCTCTGCAGCATCTGGGGATAGAGCAGGACACAAGGAGTGTATTAGGGTATACAGCATGAACTGCAAATAATCTTATTTCTTGTCCTTTCTTACCCTACTGCCTCTCTTCTGTTTGCTAATCTGTTTTACCATCTCAGTTTAAATTTAATTTGTGAGCTTCTTGGGCAAAACTCTTTGTGTCTTTTCATTTATGTTTATTGTGGGTTTTTTTTCCCTTTTGCATGGTTTTGAGACACAAAAAGAATATGTATTATTGAAAACATGAAAGAAAACTTCCTCCCCCCCCCAAACAAAATAAATGGATATGATCTATTTAAATGTGCCTCCCTGAAGTGTTATGATTTTGTACCTCTATAGAGTCTAATGTAAGCCTGTGGAACAACGAACAACACATGGCAATACAAATAAAGAAATCTGGTCTACATGTATATATACACACCAAGTACTTCTCCAGATGATATGCACACAATGGAGGTATAGCAGCAAAATAATTCCTACTGGTTAAATACAAAAAAAGCTGCTGGTATACTGCGTTGTGATCAATAAATATGCAGGACCCCACAAAGGTAAAGCAATGTGACAGAGTCAATGGAATACAATCTCAGCATCTCCAGGACCTGGAAAGAAATGCGGACCTTTTCCTACCTCTATGGCCATTCCTTCCAGGCCAGCCTCATGCCTGCAGCATCCTCTTCCCCTGCCTGCGGCCACAGCAGCTTCAGTTGTACCAAGGGACTATTTCTTGGGAAAGGGAGGTGTTGGGGCGTTGGCAGTTTCTAACATTCCCTAGGGAAGAGACTGCCTGGCCAGAAGAGGCTGTAAGGCAATAGCCACAGCAGCTAGGCCCAACAGCTCTGCCACCATCGTCTCTCCAGAGCCGTACATAACTCCTGCGGGCCCTAGATGAGGAAAAGAAAGAGGCGTTTGTTAAAAGCTTGTTTAAAAGGCTGTGCTGAAGAGCTATAAACAATACGGTGTGTTAGTTTACACGGGCAGAGTAAGGAAGAGGGTACAGACGGTTTAATGGTGCAATTCACTCCTGCTTCCCCTCCAGGGCACGCACATCCCCCCCGACTGCCGTCTCTAAATACACCTGCCTTGCAAACCTGAAATTTACTCTGTCCAAGGCAGCGGAGTGTGTGACAGAGTCTCCGAAAGGACCAAGGCTTCCTTCAGACTTCGCTCTGCTTCTTCTCACAGGCAGCAGAGAAAGGTTTGGAGCTTTTGGAGGTGTATTTGGAGGTGTATTTGCCATCGGCGCAGACCTTGTGAGCGCGGCCTGTCGCGGCCCGAGCCCCGCACGCCGCCGGCGGAGCCCCCTCACAGCTCCACAGTCAGGGCTGGGAGCTATTTGGATTAGATGAGGAATTTCAAGTGGAAACCATCAGAATGTGTGTGAGGGCCTGTGCGAAGCTGAGCTGTGCTTAAAGAAAACAAATGGCTTCTTAGAGTACCTCTGCAAGGTCCCGTTCTAAAAGGGGGCATAAGTAACTCTCGTTTTTCCTGCCACTGCCAACTTAAAGGGGATCGTGGGGTGGGGGGAGGTCCCGAAAGCAGAGAATCGGGAAAAACCCATGACAGCAACTGTATGAATAAATTGGCAAGATACGCTGTAAATAGCTCTGATGCCGAACAAAAATAAAACCAAAAAAAAAATCGTATTGCAGCCATTTTAAGATTTCTGCTTCCTTCTTCACCCCTGCCACTAAGCAGACTTCTTCAACATGTGACAAGAAGAATTCAGAGGGATGCTTGCCAAGTGTTTTCTGACCCAAATCCTAGAGGTATCCTCCATCTGCAGCAACAGACAGCTTGCTGTGGTCTGTCATTACCTTCTGTTTGGTTTTCAACACCAGCTACCCTAGTTAATGAAAGAAGATGCAACCACCAAAGAAATCGAACTGACAAACTTTAGCAGCATTTCTTGGAAAGCTTAGAGGAAGACTTCTCTAATCTTGAATAGGCCAGAATGCCGGACAATAATGACTGAGGCATGCATGTGTAAGTGCATTGCTAATAGCAAACTCACATATTAGGAAAACAGGCTACATAATGCCAGGTGAAGAGGATTTAAGGACAAGATATGAAAGGCAAAGCTAATCATTCCATTTCTGTCACAACACCACACTTACCTACTCGGCCTCTATCTGCAGGCAATAAATGTCATAGCTTGAAAGAGCCAGGCTGTCAGAAATATTTTTTCTTGCAAGACTGAGACCCAGCTACACATCCATAAAGTTCTATGTAAATGTTTGCATGTGGCCCTTCACATCTAAGGTTTGTAGCAATGCATGGTATTTAGCAAAATGCCATTCCCCTAAAGGGCAGCATATTTTTATTCTTAGAATTTTGCATGGAAATTAAAACGAACATACTTTAACATGGGAAAAGAAAACACTTTTGTCCCCAGCTAGGCACTGCTGCCTCACTGTACTGCGGCTGCTGCTGGTGGCCTGAGATTTTTCTCTGCATATTCAGAAACAATTCAAATGTAACAAACGCCCATTTACCTACCACATAAACACCAGGTACTTAAAATGCTTGTCTTTGATAAACCATTCTCCCCTTTGAGGATCCATTAAGCCCAACATGAATGAAGCCTAAAAAGCTACTTAAAGCTTTTGGAGAATTCTCTAGATTTCCAGCTTCACATTTCAGTTACTGCGATGTTTGCATTAAGATGCTTGTCTGAGTTCTGCCCTGCAGGATTCAGAAAAAGAAAAATGTTCCATTTGTATTGAACACAACCGGTAGGTATTTAGCTATTTTTTGTGTGTTATGACAGTACCATCTGGCATTCATCTGCTGTATACCTCAGGAGAATGTCCCCTTCCTACTTGCCTGTATGATGCTGGACAAAATGACAGAGTACACCAAAGGTTAACTTCCTGTAATGCGGTCTCTCGGCTTATCTTGAGTAAGACAGTAGCTCCTTTATATTCCTAACTTTGTATTTCACGTGTTCTCCTGCCTGCCTGGAAAACAGGGTCACAGGAGATTCTTATGGGTCAGACACCTCCTAATGTGAAGCCAGGGGTAATCCTAACAAACTTAGTAACAACAATCTCTAAGGCCAGTTGGCGCTGGACGTGCAGAAGGAAATGTGCAAGTGAAATGGAAACTTGCCCAGTTAGGTTTGCTCTGTTCCACTGGAAAGCTTTGTACAGTGGAAGCATAAACAAACCACTGGTCTTAGAAGTCACGGTTCACCTGCTGACTCAAACACTCATGTCTGTCCGCCAGCATGAGAGAGGCCAAGGGGGACTATCTGTTTGGGTTTCTCTTTTGGTCCCAGCCTAATTTATCTTGTCAGTTCCAAGATCTCCGTTCCTTTCTTGAAAGGACTATAAAGGAAGTTTAGCTTTGCCCTGCCCTCCAATTATTTGATTATTTTTAAGCAAACAAACAAGAACTTTTCATGGACCAATTCAGATTGCCTAGTTCAGCTCGCGGGTAGCTCTTAAAGCTGTTTTCATCCTAGCCCCTTCCTCAAACGGCAGTTCCTTCATCCCTTTGAGGATATATACTTTAATACTCCCAACCTGCTTCTTGCAAACAGCCTTTTCAAGAGAAACAAGCCAGTCTTGAGCAATTAAGACCTATAGATCTCCCTTCACTTCCTTCAAAGCCATTGTGGAGGTGCAGCTGAAACCCATTAAATTCAATTGAGCCCAAATGGCCCATAAGTCATATGGAAACTTCCTCTGGGCTTTTAACAAAGGGCCTTGCTTTAAATTCCAAATTACAAACAAATTCAGTGTGTTCAGCCTTCACATAAAACATAAAAATTAAAGAAAACATACAGAAGAAAAGTTGCATCAAATCACAGGGAGCATTACAAGAAAGCACAAGCAGCAATTCTTGTTCTGAAGTTACATTCTTCAGTAAGAAATGTCATATTACCTCATGGCAATATTTTCTTTAGTCTGGACTGGGAGCATGCTTACTCAGTGTGTGACTGAGAAAAACTGGTGGAATTCTTGACCCTCTTCTCTCCTCTGACTTTTCCTAACAATGGTTAAAAATAATATATGCTCACATCTATACACATAATTTGATGTCTATATATGTATAATTATAGTTTATAGCATATAGCTACCAGACTAATCTCAGGTTCCTCTAAAATAAGTAGATAATAAACATTTATAGACTATATATACTCAACATTAAGTATTGCTTTATTGTGGGTCAGTTTTTTATCAAGTTGACAAATTTATTAATGTGGCTTTATATTAGAACTCTCAATCTGCCTAAGATTAGGGATCAGTATATGTACTGCAGGATCATAAGTCAACTAAACACTGAAAAGATACAGGCAGACACTAAACTTGAAAATTATACAGCAAAATTGTTCCATAATACATCTTTATTCAGATCCCCCCATGGGACTGGCATGCTGTAAAAGCCTTAAAAGAGCCTCTGCTTGAGGGTTAATTTCACCCTAAGGGCTCTAGGAATAACTGGAGGCCCAGATCTTTATGACTTTGTATCAATTAATGTTTTTTACATTCTTTTTAACAAGAACTTGATGAAAAATATCCTGCTCTACCTATTCCATTTGGCACCAAGTTACAAGTCATTAGAAGTATCTGAATCAGTTTTAAAAGTGCTATTTTATAAGTGGAGTGATATTTTCTGAAGGTAATGGCTCTGAGAACGCAGACACGCACATGTTCCCGAGGCACATGAAATTGAAACGAAAAGCAGCAGTGCCTTTTGCTTTCACGGCTAATCAGGACCGTGCCAAGCACTACTCCAAATATAAGGGCTTGGCTGCCGATTCCCTGCAGACCCAAGGCCTTTGTCACGGCGGGGCAACATCCCCCCAGAGGGGGCCCAGGGGGAGCAGGGCTCCACTGTCTGGTGATGGACTCTGCCCCATCGGTAGGTGGGTCAGGGCACTGACACACGGACTTGGCCTCCTCCCCATATCCCTGGGCAAATCCTTTCAGCCGGCTTTGCACAGACCCACTGGCAAGCGCAGTTAAGACTATGACAATCGAACAGCCAGCTCTTTCTCCCAGCCCTGCTCCTGCTCCTCTCCTTCCCAACTAGACCCCTCTCCCAACCTCCTCATGCTGCTCCCTCTGTGACAGCCCAGCACCACTTCAACTCACTGAGCTCAGCAAAAGCAAACACTTCAACAGAGCCTCCTACGACAAGCAAGAGGGATGACAGTGCAAGGAAGGACTGTGAAGCCAGGAGCGGAGAAAGGAGAAGCAGGACTGAATTGTGACAACAATCTGCTTCACGGACCCGCATCTGAAAGGCATCAAGTTTGTTAAATTAGCAAGAGAAAAGGACAGCTGAAACGTGTCAGCCTGCATCCAAGAAAAAAAAATAGAAAATAGGTCAGCATAGTAGATTTTTATATACATAATGGACTATGTATAGTATATTATATATATTTAATATACTTAACAGCTTTACTCTCACCCCACTCCTTTCTCAACATCTCCCGAAATTTACTGGTAGTTAAATCTCCCTCCTGACACAGTGATAACAGAAACTACAGAAATTCTAAGATGGCTACTGAAGTCTGGGAATATTAAACAGACAACCCATTTCACAACAATGAATTAAGCAACACTTATTAGGAAAGTTTTAGGGGTGGCAGAGAGTGGGAAGGAGAGGAATGACCGAAAACCTAGAAAGGAAAAACAATGCTGAAAAATAATACCTGTTTGAAAGAAGTATGTTCTCTGGTTTATGTTTTTTCAATTGTCCTGAACTGCATATTCCATAGGAACACAGTAAATCAGAAGAATTGCGAACAGGACATGTTGAATTTTGAGTAAGAGGGAGAAGGAGAGTGGATTCATTCACTCTCTGCTGATTCCCCACTGCCAAGCAATAGCAAATTAGGACTGCCTGAGAAACCAAGCATGCTGAAATCTCCTCTTCTGGTGGATAAAAATTATCTGAGGGCAAATTCATCCCCATAGCTATAATGGGGTTACCCTAAGCTTCACAACCTTGAAAAAGGCAAAAATTAAAGTAATAATAAAATCCCCCCAAAAAATACAACCCAATATTTTATGCATGTGGAAGGAAATAATCCAGTATGATTCAACTGGTGTTTGAGGGAAAAGACAGGAAATCTTGGGATGGGTCTGCAGTATTAAACAGACCAACGACACCAAATGCAGAGATGCCTGTAGAGCCAACACATCCCCATCTCAAGCCCATCTCTGACCCAATTTGTCTTGGGCTGGCACAAATACAGAAAAACGCGGGCACTTGTCAGTCACTGTTAGAATACTTTTGCTTACAAGCTAATTCATAAGTGCTTTCCAAAACACTAATTTTTTTTTTTCTGAACGAAACCCATGACTTCTAATTTGAAAGGGGATTTTAAAATGGTTGTGATTCACAGGGATTTATGGATGTTTCCCAGAGAGTTTCAAAAGCCTGGACTTTCTTCCCACAACTCCCAGGAAATGCACTTAAAAGTCTCCCATAGGTCGTTAGTTCAGCGTGTTTGGACTGGTAGTGTGGGACAATCACCTGGCAATCTCTATCCCAAGGAACAATCACCTGGCAGCCTCCATCCCAACACCTGCATAGCAACCCTTACAGATGCTATCCAAAGCTGTGCCCAAAACTATTCCCAACCAGTGTGGTTGGGACCAGCATTAACTTGGACAACAGCTACATGTCATTTCCATTTCTGCATGTTGTTAATTTATAGAGAAACAGGATATGACTGGGGGCCAGTGGAACAAATTGGAAAAGGGCAGGGGGGATGCTCACTTAGGGAAATGAACCTTAGGAGATTTCTTAAGCCAAAAGCACTGTAAGGACACCATTCTTTTTAACCTAAGCACTCTTTTGCATTAATCCCAGTTTAGCTACTGAGATTTTCAGCTCCAACTGGTTACAGCAAATAATGCCCTGGAAAGCCCTGGGTGAGGCTTTCTCATTCACCCGCCTCACACAGGACTCACTTCCAAGAGATCTTTAAATGTCAGCCCTTGAGTGATGGGTTTCATACACCCAGAGCCTGTTGCCTTGCACAATTTGAAGGGAAACCTTCCGTGTTTTGCTTTCCAGCTTTTCTATTCACCCTGAACATTGCCTTCAGTGATAAAGCTAAAAAACCCCACCCTTGCTTGTTATCCTGACAATATTTAATTCTGACAGCACATTGAGTATGCTTCATGAAATATGCAACCCTGTGACTAATGAGGTATTTGCACGTAAGGGCCGTATACAGTAAATTGCAGGGCAATAAAAGTAAAGGAAAACCATGAACTGATCAGCCAGCTGTTAAAATGATGCAAAGTGTGCCTTATTAAATGTGTTATGCTATACCCAGATGCTGACTAGAACTCAGCCCTGGCTCCCTCAGTAAAGCTTCACCTTAAAAAAACTATAGGTCTCCATTTCTATCACCACACATTAGCTTTCTGCTTTTCAAATACTGATGGAAGTTCACCTCTCTGCTGTCTCCCTCCTTTCGACTCATCATGTAAAGGAAGCACTATTTTGATTTTATGCGTGAGATTGAGTCTGCTCCAGTGCTAAGCATCCTATCAGCATATGACCAACTAGCAAAGCTGACATTTTTGCCATGATTATCCACGAAAAGTGTTTCCTACCTCTGATTTACAAGAGCCCTATTCATGAGAAATGATTAATAGCTCACTAGTGCTGCCAAAAAGCACATAAATCTAGACATCCTCTATGCTCCTGACATGCCACTCATCTTGTAGATATGTTCAGATCTCTCTCTTCCTCTCTCCCGCTTATCTATGTCTGATCCCCAATGGGCACACGCTCATGCTGATTAGGCAATACAGTTGCTGACTGGGACAATTTTAGGCCTATATTACTGATGGCACCCAATTAGAGGCTGCAGAAAGTAGTGTCCTTCCTGGCTTGTACTAGACAACCATGATTAAGTGTTAAATGCCTTCTAAATTAACAGGCAGTATCACCCATGTGTCTCTTACAACTTATCAGAGTAAGAAACCAGCTCCACTGCCAAGTTTTCTCTGTTCGCAGTTAAGTCTCCCGGGCTGTAGAGTAACAGAGCTGAGAAGAGGGCAAGCTGCACACAAGCATACACCTGACTCAGCTGATGCTTAACTTACTCAACAAGGTTTCACACTCTTGGCATTAAACACGCCTCCAAGTGCCCCACTCAGACGTGATAGATTTAAACAAGCGCTGTCTGAACCAGGGCCCACGGTATCATTCTCCATCCCCTCACTACCCCACCCCCCCGGCCTACTAAAAGCTATTTCACAGCTCTTGAGCATCCTTCTTCTGAAGATCCTAGAGTGTTTTGCAATAACTAAAAAACGTGCCTACCCATTTTATTCCATAATTTCAGCAGGGCTCCTATTACAACAAGACACACACACAACACACACAAAAAGTAGCTCATTGTGCCTAGTGTGAAGAGACTATCAAGGTTGCAGTGTTTTCCCTACATGTATCCACTATGACACAAGCCTTTAATTGTTCAATCATGTTCTACTTTACAAATAATACAGAGTACAGCATGCCTTTTCCTCACTGACTTTGGTGCAGGCAGGTTACTGCTTGCCACTGGGTTTTATTTCCGTATTCACAATGTTCACGGTTGTTGCAATCCAGTGCATTTTTAAGTGAAGTTATTAGCATCACACCTCAGAAACATGCACAGCTCCCACTGACATCTCTGGAAACCCCAGCTATTATCCCAGCTGTAATAATAATAAATATCAATGTTATTACTAAAGAAATTATAAAATAGCACATTTTTTCCTAGGTGTGTTTTAATAAGATTACTGGCAGGCATGTTCTGCTCAGTTTTTTCCTTCTTAACTTCCTCATGTGTAATTTCTGGTCCAACCTTACAAGCAGCCATCATCTTAGAGTGCACTCACCCTGAGTTTTGCTGGATCACACATTTCAACAGATCCTGTTTGCAGATATTGGGCTTTAGTACTGCACCAACTACTTCTCAAGTAAATACCTAGAAAGAATTGCAGCAATGCAAATGGATGTCTTGTTGAGTTGGGCAGTCTTTACAAGTGTAAATGCTGCTCCATTCACCATATACCTGATCTCCAAGCGATCTGATCCTTTTCCTACATAACAAATGCACTTTCATCAAAGCTTCTCAACTGCTTCTTTAAAGAGAGAAGACAGGCCTCTGCTATTTTCATACCTGTGCCAAAGATAATGAAGTTATTCATGTTGCTTCTCTGGCCATTGCATCTCAAATCTTTCTAAAGCAGAAGCAGAACATTTTGTCACTCAAAATGATTTGCCATGACCTGGTGGCAGACCTGTATCCTGCCACGCTGTTTGTGCAGCTCTAGCCACAGGCTACATCCCTGAGAAGGAAGTAGATGATGACATGAACAGGTGTTCATGGCAGCTGTATTTTGTGCAATGCTGTTTGCAAAGTATATAACCACACCAAGTAAAACAGAAAAACAAAAACCAAACAACAGCAGCCATTTTTGTTGCTCAGCATGCCCAAGCCTCCCTGGCCAGTGAGTCATAAAAGCCAGAGGGCCTTGACTCCCCCCTTGCTCCTAAACCATGCTTGCAGCTTCTACCTGACATTTCTCCTGCTGCATTTGGAACAGTCTCTCAGACTGAGCAGCTGAATTCTGCTCAGCTTTCACGCTTTGCTTTATTATTGCCTTCCTACAGCAGCTAAAGCAGCTAAAGACATGTTTAAATATTCCTATCATTTAGCCTGGAGGAAAACTGTTTAGCACATTTAACATCTCTACCCAGAACTCAGACTTTCCATAGATGTAAGAACAATCTGATGGCAGCCACTAACACTTTAAAAAAATAATCTTCTAAAAGAACAGCTACATGCAAAGTAAATAGAGAATTCTTCTATACAACAACATAACTTGCTGCCCCAAGTGCAAAAGGAGATGTTTAAAACTGTAAGTTACAAATAGTGAAGGTTATTTTTCACTCTCATTTCTGTGATGTGTACAAAGCAGAGCAGTAAGGAGAAGGTATTAATATTATCATCATCTTCCAAAAGGCACAATCAAGGCAAATGGAAAGTGTGATGAAAAGCCCATCTACTGGGTATATATCCACCTCTCAGCTTTCCACATAGCACAAAACTTTTTTTCTTTACAACTGTGCTGAATAACCTAGAATTGAATACAACACACACAGACTCATCCCAAAAGCTTTCCATGTGTTTTTTTACCTGTCCATATATTTTCTCGGCCATTTCACTGGGAAAACAACACACCAACTTCTCTAAGGTAACACCCCTTGGTAGTGCACGTAGGAAACGTTATCTATTGGGGTTGGCTGCACTATCTGATTAGAGATCTCCTGACAGCTCATCTTCACTGAGTTTCATAATTATGTGAGCGAGCGTCAGCGATCCTCACTCAGCAGTTCCATGGAAGCTTTGTCAGTAGACACCATTTATTCTATTTCTTTTACTGTCATCCTTATTTCACCATTTACAGTACTCAGAATAGTTTCCAGATACTCTTTTTCCATAAAAGATGTTGTTTGTTGCTTTGGGGACTCATACTGAAAGCAGAGCACAGAGGAATAAATGACATTTGGGGTATTTCATTACAGCCATAACCACAAAGGGAGGAGGAAAGAAGAAGAGGTGTTTAAAATAACTTTTGTTCCTCTTATTCACAAAAACATACTGACAAATTACATATTTGTATTCTGGCAGTAGACAACATATTTACAAGAGCTCTTCTGCCTGTCTCCTTTTATATAATAAAATGCTCTTGCTCAAGGTTCAGGCTGTTTCAAGGATTGTTCAACGCAGACTTATTCTATGGCTAACAAACGCATGATTTAACCAAGGAATGCCCAGGAGTAAGGGTAGGAATCAACACTCAGCTTGACCTTATCCTTCTTTGGCAGGTGCTGCACTTTCATAGACACGAATACAGCTAGAAGAACTCTCAGGGAAAGGAAAAAAAAAAAAAAGAGAAGAAAATTATTTTCATGGATCATTTACCCTAACTTTTCAAACTCATTTCCTATGTATTTATGAAAATAAGTATAACACAGCATTTAAATTCAAATTAGTGACATAAAGAACCATGATATACTGAAGTTTCTTATGGCACTGTGCATGTTCTGGATGCTGTTTTGGTCCTTCTTAAATCAAAAGAGCAATCTGTCTAGCTGAAGTTCATTATGCCATTTTGTGAGTAAAAAAATTAATGGATAGCAGCACCCAGTAAGACTTGAAGTGTAGGAAGCAACTTTCTTTACTGCTCATTTTTCAAGAGCATGTGTTTAAACATCAAACACTTAATGGGAGCAGTGAATACTCTCATCTGCTTGGCATAGCAAAATGATACCAAATAAATCGTGACATGTTTTGGGAGAATTTTATCACTAAACATTATGCACACACAGTCTTGATCCTTACACAGTTTGATGAAAAAAAGCTCAAACGGGTAACGTGAAAGGGGTTTTTTTTCCCGAAGCTAAGAGAATCTTGCATGACCTAAGCTCCATTTTCTTTACTTAAATAAAGAAACTGAAAATCCAAATCATGATCTTTCTGAATAAATTAATGCTAATTAAGTAAGGAAAGTAGAAGTTGTGTGGTTCTAGCACCAGCAGAATCAAAGCACATCCCATTATTTAGCTAATACAAGCAATTTTGTTAAACAAACTATACTTTTGTTCTGTAAATACTGGAAGTTAGGCTTTGGACAGATGTTCCCTGCTGTATACAGACATGCTAGGAAAGGTTAGAGCCCCAGCTGTTGATCATCACTTCTTTGCAGAGGTTACTGCCCCCTCACATTTGTTGGCAGAGCTTGCTTACAGAAACACTCTCGCAGCCACTTGAAGTAAAAGTGACTGGCACTACTATTTAGACAGTTTAAGCTAACTAGCACGGTTGCTGAAAGAGTTCGTGCCTGACTGTACCTTTAAACTTCCAGTGTTCACAAGACTGCAAGTTCTCACAACTTCTTGTCAGGGCAGACGCTTTTCTCACCTTTTTGTGTAGCACCAGAGATCAAATCCCCAACGCCATGCTTGTATATTTAACCTTAAGTGCCTCCTAATTAAACAGTGACAATTGTGTTAAATGTGCTAGCCAGCTACAGTCCTGTTTCTCCTCCATCCTTCTGCTTTGATTAGCTTTCAAATCACTTTTGCAAGTCTGTGCTCTTCCAAACAACAATTAATATCTGTATTGTTTCACTGTGGAAGGCATCCTGCAGACCTGTTTGACACATGTAAGGATACACCGTCTCAGGATACAGGAAATGCAGCTCTGATGCAGTGATATTGGGACGAACCAGGCTATGGGCAGAATTCAGTATGTTAGACATGTGCCTCACCTTTCTCCACTATTTTCTCACCTACAAAAGAGTTAAACTTTTGCAGTGTTCTCTGAAATGAGTGAAAAGCGCTATGTGTCTGTGTATGATAACTGTTGTTAAGAATATAGATCCACTATTCTTTGGCTAGTTAAAAAAAAGAAAATACATCATTCAAGAATTTCATCAACAAAAAATTATTAATGTTATGTGAATAGTTATGATGTTAGTATAAAGCAAGGTTTATTTTCTCACTCTTTTAAAAGTAATGTATCTATGAGTAAATTCCAACATATCACCAGTTAAGTGATGCATTGAATTTACAACTGGTTTATGAGGGATTTTTTTCTGGTTTTTATTCCTGGCATGCTAGGATATTGATTAAGCTGCAGAAAGTATAATTCACAGCATGCTATTTATATGATGGTGTCCATATCCAAGTGAAATTACCGTGTTAGACTTTTTCCAAGAAAAAAAAATTATTTTGCACACAAAACAGAAGTTATCCAAGGCTTTAAAAACAGAATTTTCTGATTCTTTCCTTAAGTGTAGTGTTACTTTATTTTCATGCATTTTTCTACCTCCTCTACTGCTTGAGTCACAGATAATACCAAGTAGCAAGTACGCCAATAACCATATTAAAAGAACATTACAGATACAAAGTCAATCACTCAAAACTTACAACCTTACAAGATTTCCCAGACAATTGCATTTCAGGCCCCTTGGCATACACATTACATACAGGACTGTGGATGACATGACTATTTTTCCCAAAGCCATTTCTGCATTCAGTGAACAGACTAGATGCTAATTATTACATACGAGAATGTTCAGGTTTGTTTTTTCTTTTTTAATCTTACTGTTCTCCATTAAAGATCAGAAATACAGATATTTACTGAGCTGTACTCAAGACTTGCTACAAGGGCAGACTTCTGAATGTCTGTTGAGTTTTCTGTCATGTCATCCTTGCACTACTCAAGTGTTTTGCAAGCAAGAAATCACCCATATTTGATTCTGTGATGAACTCCCCTTCATTTTCACAGGTGAAAAGATTGTATCATGACAACCTGGAAAACATATAGGTATTAAGTAGTTTCCCTTAAGTCCCCACAATTGAATAATTTTCCACCACATCCCTTCTATGTTTTAACAGTTCTCAAATTCTTCTTGCATGTGCGCTAGGACATTTGGAAAGCCAGGACCCTGACAACATTGAGACACATTGCTTCTACCTCCCAGGTACTGAATTCTTTCTCCAAATCATTGGTTATATGTTTATTTTTAAGAAAAGCAAAAAAGCAACACATTTCTCTTAAACTTGTTCTCAGGAAAAAAAAAAACATACTTTTTTTTGGAAGCTTTAGATATTCCTCCAGGTGTAGCCTCCAGTCTGTACATTTTCAGTCCAAATAATATACATTTGATGAATCTATAAGCAACTGAAAACTGGGTCTTGTGGTGAAAAGTGTCGAGCAAACTAACTATAGGTGGCATTCACAGCTTCACCTATAATTGATATCCCCTAAAATGAGCCTTCTGGTAATCCAGATGAGGCCCAGCACAGCAGCTCTCTGCATACCTACACAAAAGACTGAGGCTGTGCTAAAAGGTCTCATTCATTCCTCTGATGATCTGAAACAGGCATCAAATTATTTTTATCCTTCAATCCCTGTTCACAGCCTAAGCAGAGTACCTGAATACAGCACAGAGGCACAAATGAGCACCTAAAGCACAAATGAGTATCTAAACCCCCTTCTTGACATTCCTACATAGGAACCAGTAAGCTGGTGAGTTACTACCGCATAAGGAAAGCAGAAAGGAAAACTTCACTTCCAAAGAAACAACTTCTAGCTGGCTTGGAAAAAAATGACTGTGATCCAGCCAGTTCTTAACCTGGTGAGTCATGGCTACATCTGTCCTGATCCAGCCAGGAGTCATTACCCAACGTGTCTTCTCATGGTCGACACTACTCCATAAAGGAAAAGACAAGAATGGAAAAGGTCTTGTCCCTAACACTCTTGGCTCTGTGTCATTGTAAGGAGCACCTTAAAATGTGACTGACATCTGCATTCCCCTTTGCTAGTGTTTCTAGAGCCAGCTTTCCTCAAGCTCAGTTTTTATGTGTGTCTATGGACTACAGGAGTAAATCATTGCTCCATCACAGCTCATTTACTGAACATACTACAACGTATTGTAGTCCCATAAAGGGCTAAGAAATCCTCGATGATTTGAAACTCTGTAGTACACTAGTCCACTTAGCAGAATCACTAAATAATAGTAAAATACAATCTGTCATTAACTGAATAATTGTTTTATTTCCCCCCCGTGGAAGTTGAAGGAAGCATATAAACAGTTCATGTCTTTTTATGGAAATTAAAACTAACACATTCAACTAACTAGGGGGTGGTTTCCCCCTTTTTTAAATCAGAAAAATATTTTTCAGCACGTATTTACATTTTCAAGATTGTCTTGACATCTGTTCTTAAAAAGCACAATGAAAGGCTTTTAACTACAAACACTGATAAAATATGGTAATGCTCTGTTTTTCCCTGCTGCAGAACTGCCAAGTAATAAGGATTTGCATGACTAAGCTTCTATTATGCTGACATATGCAAAACTGAGGAACAATCATTCTTTCTGGTTTGACAACATTTAGAAGGCAAACACTTCTTTTACTCTCCTCTAGGACATGTTGGGCCCCAGACAAGATGAAAAGCATTATTCAACCAAATCAATTTTTAAATGGACGTTTAAATCTTGAGTTCTCTTAAGCAGAGACACTTGGATAGCAACTTTATTATGTGAGCTAAAGGGCACTAGGGGTTTGACTGACACTTGCAAACATACAGATTTTTATTTTACATGCCTCTACACATGTCTCTGCCACACCATCCAGAATCTGCTTCCTAGACCTAAAATAAATGTTCTGTTAAGCTTCTTGAAACATCTTTGCAAAACTCCTGAATCTGTGTTCAATACATTGGAAAACAAGATCCAGATAAAGGATAACAATGTTAATAAATATTTCCAAACTAAGGTGTCTAAGGTTTTTTCACACCAGTAACTTCCATTGGCCAACTTTCCTTTGGAAGCAGCCTCTGCAGGTCCAATTGACTTGAAGTGACTGTCAGGTGCTCAGTTGCCCAGAAGAATATAATTTATCAGTCTAATTTAAAAAGGTTGCCCTCTTTCAGAATTAAATTTCTCCCTATTTACTCGCTACCTTCCATTGTACTGTACAGTATATCACAACTTCGATTTCAACAAAAACCACAACAAATTCCAAATAAAATGTAATTCTGGGCTAAGGTACTCAGGGGTAATGAAGTACCATTTATTTTCTAGACACCTAATCCCTACTACAAATTCAGCATACATCTCCTTGAATGGCAATGTATCAGTGTGTGTCTCCAACACACCTAGAGCATCTAGATAGCACATACAAAATAAGACATATCCTTACCTACTAAAAAAGAGATGGTGTATTTCTGAAGATAAAACTGTCAGCTGCAGCATGTCCAGAAGCTGGCTAATGGAGTACAACTATGATGCCAGTTCTTACTATCTCCCAGACAGGGTGAAGAGCCTGTGGAAGTCTGTGAGAAAGAAGCATTTCCATGCTTCCATAGGATTCCCACATTTGTAAAGATGGAGAAAGAGAGTTAGGATACAATACACATCAGTGTCAGCCTCCTGCAAGGAATTCAGTGGACTTTGAATGGTGAGTCCAGCTTGGCCAGCAATTACAATTTTTAACAAATCGATACTGAAAATTATTAGAATTGCAATTAAAGTGGGGAAGTGGGAGGAAGAGACCACTACCACAGATCCTGAATGCATCACTGTTGTCACTGCGCCTTTCACATCTCATTGCTGTATTCTGGATAAAGTTTCATTAATGGTAATCACCAGCAGTCATCATCTTCAGCTTAGTTTTGTACATAATGAAGCTTAAATCATTGTGTTATCTGCCTCTTTCCATCTGTTTACCTCTTCCCACTCCCTCCCCTTCCCCCAGCCTCCCTCCCAGAAAACTTCCTGAGCTGTTGGCCAATCCAAATGAGTGATTGCATTTTGTACACACCCACAGATAGCACTGATACTGTCAGAGCAGAACAGGTGGAAATGCCCTGATGAAAAGACATTATCTCCTAGTGACCTGTTGGTGGTCACCCGGGACAAAAGAAAGATTGAGATGACTGACATGAGGAATAGAAAACAAATTTAATAATTATACAGTAAGGAAGTAAGCCTAAGTGTCTTTCTTACATAACTGTATATGTATGTACATACAAAATTAGGATACTTTTCTGCTTACTGTTTTTTTCAGCAACTCACCAAGTATTATCACATGCCAAGAATAATAATTTCCATTAAAACTTATCTGTAGGCAGCAAGTGTCCTGAAGAAGATGTGCATTTCCTTCCCTTCTCTTTTTTCCCTTCCATAACCACTCTCCTCAAGCAGGGAGTCGTTTTTATTAGGATTAAGCTGAGAAATGCCACACTCACAATCACAGGAAAATCAGATAAATAAGTATATGGAATCAACACCTGATATAATTATTTGGAAATGCTGTCCTCCTGATTAATGCCTCCTTTGGATTATCTGATGAATGCTGCAGTTAACTAACTTTCTTTTGATCCTCCTACTGGGAAATATAGAAAGGATGAGATGGTGGGGGTGGATAATTATGCTCAAGAAGATGAGAGTATCTGATCCATACTAGGAATGCTAAACTCAAGTAGTTCCCTCTCAAGACTCCTACTACAAACTAGAGATGCCAGTGTGAAGCTGTTTAGCCAGTTTCAAATTGGTAGATGTTCTCATGTTCTTGCGACACCTGGCATATGGTGAATGCATTGAGACCTGTAAAAAAAACCCCAGTGATTCATTGTTAATCATTCAGGAAACAGCCAGAGATTCATGGTTACCCTGTATTTCTGGAAAAGTGCAACTACACCCCAATTTTTAATCTGTTTTATGAGACAGAAACTGCAGGCGGGGTTGAGAACAGAATCTGAATCCTGATCTGTTTTACAGAATTTTGGGGAGTGTATTACACGTGGTGAGCTGTGCAGATTCAAGGAGTCACCTCACAGTTAGGAGATTGGTATGAACTCTGCACTTTTCAATTATGGGCTCAGCCTTGCAGAAGCAGCTTCATTCATGGGTTGAGTCAGATCTCTTATAATGGCTGAATTCTAATCTCCTAGTTTGACACAATTACTTTTCACAAAACATGCACACTCCACATGACCCTGCTCCAGGAAAATATTGATTTGTCTTTGCATAAGGAATATTTTAAGTAACTTTTTAATCAAAAACTTGCCATTTCACTCTCCTGCCTGTGATTTTCCATAGTTAAATCTCAGGGTCTGAATCCTCACTTTGATCTCGAACAGAAAGGCATGTTAATTACTTGTCTTGTTTAAAATCACTGCAGTGCTACTCCAAGCTTAGCAGAAGGAGAGATGTTCAGATTTAGCAGCGCCCCTTCCTTCCTTCCTTTTCCTTCCTTCCTTCCTTCCTTCCTTCCTTCCTTCCTTCCTTCCTTCCTTCCTTCCTTCCTTCCTTCCTTCCTTCCTTCCTTCCTTCCTTCCTTCCTTCCTTCCTTCCTTCCTTCCTTCCTTCCTTCCTTCCTTCCTTCCTTCCTTCCCTCCTTCCCCGAAGTGAAGGCTGACCCTGTGGAAGAAGTGGACACTCACAAAAGGCACAGAAGGGACAGGCACAGCAGGAGAGGACAGGTGGATTGAGGAGGGAGTTGAGCAGGTCCTTGGTGAGAGGAGGACAGTTGGTAGAGAACATGCAGAGGCCAGTATGGGGTGGAGAGCAAGGACAGCTGTGAAAGCATGCACAGCTGTGTAGTGGGAGGCCAAAGTAGGTGAAGGATGAGCCGAAATGTCCATTCTTGGACCTCTGAAGCAGAGAACCTGCCCTGCGCTAAGGTGAGTAACACAGAGCAGTCCTCCAGGCCCTAGCTGTTCCCTCTGTCCTGCAAAAGGAGAACATTTCAGCATCCAATTATCAGTGCAGCCAAGGAACAGCTGCCAGGCTGCCCTTGGGAGCAAATGCAAGAGCACCTGGGACTCTCCTCACCAGGAGCTATCCCTGCCATGGGAAAAAATTAACTCCTAAGAGACTGCATGTCCACGTGTGGCAGATAGAAAATGTACAGCTAAGCATTATAAAGTCTTAGATCGAGCTGGGTAAACCCTTGTGTATTCTGGGCAAGCTGTGGATTTGAAACCATACCTCACTGGGCCTGGGCTCAGTTCTGCTGTAAATCAAAAATGGGGAAACATAGCCAATGGATAAACAACATCATAAATCCTGTTGTTTAGCTCCTCTTTGCATTGCAGCACAAGGCATGTGGTGTCCCAGTCACTGAATAAAATGTACCCAAAAGAAGGGTAATAATCTTTAAAATTGTACTCCTCTCTGTTCATCAATTACATTAAGAACACACTCAGTATGCCAGCAGACAGCGCTTTCTTGAAGTAGATAAGACCTAAGTCTCTTTTCAACAAATTAAAGCATGCCAATAAATTAAGGTATCCTATTGGGGCCAGATGTAAACTTCATCCAGGCCAGCAAAAGTGCTAGTAACCAGGAGAAAATTCAGCCTCTATGTGAGGAGCAGTGCCTGCATTTTTTTTGTACTTTGTTAACAATGCAAAATATTTATGCTTTTATTTAAACATATTTTCCAAAGAATATGGGAACCAGTGGAAAATCAGTAGATAAATTATGTGATAGAGAAGAAGTTTACAGTTAGATCTGTTAGTTACACTGCACCTTCACGTTCCTTGGAAAATGTGAAAAGCAGGCAAGTGAGTTCCATGGTGCAAGACAGCAAGGAGCACATAAGCCTGGGTTTGTTCAAAAGTACTTCCACAAAAGAAACAGCTATATAGCTATCCAATCCAACTTTACATCTGCTTCCAATTTCATAGTCTTCTGTGTCTTTGATGAAAACCCAATTTTCCCAAAAGGAATTGCAGCACAGTTGAGTAAAGAAAGGTCTATTGATAAATCTAACGCGTCTTTTACAGAGTGTGATGCTTCAGGGGTTTGGTGGTGGGGAGGAGAAGAGTTTTGTCTCATAATGTTTTGCTGCATCTCTAAAGCTCCCTTTACATGTCACCACCTTCTAACCTAAGAGGCAGTCTATTTCAAGCAAGACTGAACTACCTCCTTTTTTTTATCAGGATCCCTAGGCATCTTAGACACTTGCCTCCATCTAAGCAGACAGTCTGAGATTTTTTTTTAGCTCACATATTTAAGCAATGTGTAGCAGCACAGTTTCAAATCCATTTGACACTAGCATGTCCTTCTGACACCTTCTCAAAAGAGAGGAGTAAAAAAAAAATAATACATCAGCAAATAAGACAGCAATAAATAATGTTTTTTTAATTCTATTTCTTTCATAGAAGCTAAAGAAAATTACTTCTCCTTCTAAGAGCACCGCTCAGATAGTTCTTACAGTAATGCTAGCCCTAGCTATGGGCTAGTTCACATTCCAGCTACTTATATTAAACTCTTGGCCCTTTCAAAATTAACAGAAATCAACAGGGACAAGACACACTCCTCATGTTTCAAGGCACACAAAAACTTTGGGGTCTTGTCTGTCATCAGCCCACTATTTTCTGCTCTGCAGCCTTGTTGTCAGAAACAGTCCCCCGGCTGCCCAGGACACATAGCTTTTCAGGGGGGCATGAAAGGTACTAGAAATTGCTATCTGGCACAACTGAGCCTGAAATCTGACTTGTATAAGGATGCAAAATTCCACTGACGTCAGGGGGCCTGTGCTTATTAATGTCAAGGCTTCATTTCACCCATTAAAAAAGTGAACTGTCAGCTAAGCTATGCTCTGTGAACTCTTGTGGGATTTCCTGCCTTCTTAAGTTACGTGCTTCCAGTTGCTTGGAGTCCCGTTAAATGTAAATTTAAAATTAATGCATTTCTGGAGACACAGGATAGTCTGCCTACATTACATGATGCTTCCAATGTAAAAACAAAAACAAAAACAAAAAACTCCACAGAAATAGAATGCATTTAGTGTAAAAGCATACCTGTCCTCCTAACAATGTGTGCCCAGGAAAGGTGGACTATTCGTGCATGAGACAGGAAGGTCAGGTCAACTACAGGACAAAGGCCTTAGTGCTGATCTGGACTTTTTTGCAGAGTCAGTACCAGTTAACCTGATGCTTAAGACAGACCAAAAAAAAAAAACCCCAAACACCCAAACCAAATAATCATCCCCCCAAAAAAAACCCAACAACAAGAACAAGCAAACAACCCCTCCCTCCCCAAAAAAACCCAACAAACCAAACCGAAACAAACCAGCCCAATAACTTTTTCCTTTCCTGCAGCCAAGATGCAATAGGAGTGCTAATTTACTTAACATCCTTTCTTATTTCAGCACCTGTCTGTGGGTCTCTGGAAGCATTGGGACTGCCTAATCCACCGAATGATCTTTAATCAGACAGTAATATTAGGTGCTAATAGCTCTGATAAAGGGGCTGTTTAACCCAACTGTTAACACAAAGGCGTGCCTGCCACAACGACTATTTCAACAATGCATTTGCCATTCATATTAATTAAAACTAATTCCTTGCAGGCCACAGAACGCTCAGAGTAAACCCACACGGAAAATGTCTAGATTCTACCATGACAAATCACATTAAAGAAAAAAAAAAAAAAGAAAATTATCCTAAGGCAATGAAATTTGTCTCAGAAAATATACTCGCTTGGAAATACTCGAATTGTAAATCCATGGCAAAGCTGAAAAGGCCTTTAATAGAGACTTCTGTATAACTATACATCTTTGGCTCTGTCCTGTGACTTCATAGAAGTCATTAAAAGCTTCTTGTAACTCAAATACAAAGCCCTGAGCCTTGCTAAAGGTCGTGAGGAGACAGTCATTTATGTGTCAGTTAGACCACTGTCCAAGGCTAGAGTGGTTTAAGTGAAGCAGCAGAGTTGTCTCCTAGATAGGTTAGCTGTATTTTATCTTTTTCTATTTCTACAGAGCTTAAATAAATTTTAAAAATACGTTAATCAGGCTATGAAAGGGTAAATCCTACACCCTCTGCATACAAATTTCACGCATAAAATTTATAACTACTTCATCTGGGAAATCTTAGTGAGGATTATATAAATGATGGCTTATTTTTTAGAAGTATTTAGTCTGCAGAAAAGTGTTTATCTCTCTAAAAGTCACACAATACTAACAGGAATACGCAACTTAAGGGCTTCAGAATTCAAATGAATCCCCAAGGGTATTTTGGTTAAGAGGTAAAATGCACCCAAGTTAACTCCCCAAGTCATTTTCTTCTGCAGTCTGTGAAAGGAGAGACGATCAGTGAGCAAAATGAGAAGCTGTTATCAAAGTGAATGTACAGCCCCAAAGCTGCCTCAGCTGTGATAACATCTGCCAGGACCTGTAGGAGTCATAACCTGGGAGGACAGGAGAGTGTTATGAAAAACCCCACTCCAGAAATCTTTGCAAAGCTCAAGCAGTCCTTTATTAAAATGGGAGCAGTTGGACATAAGCTTCCAATATTGATGTGTTAAAGTTTTCTTGCTAGCAGATCACTGCCAAGTTATGTGTATCTATCTCCGGGGCAAAGGAGATTAAAAGCCATCTGGACATAATCCTGGGCAATCTGCTCTAGGTGACCCTTCTTGAACAGGTAGTTTAGACAAGATGACTATCAGAGACCACTTCCAGCCTCAATCTTCCAGTCATGAAACTAAAAGAGAAAAAAAAATCCATTAACACCTACTCAACTACCTCACTGAGAAGTTAACAGGAAAGGAGTACTAGCTTTTTTTTTTTTTTTTTAAGATGATGCCACAGTGTTTTTGGAACTCCCCTCACTTTCAGCAGTAAGTAAGAAATGAGAGAAAGCTTTCCTTTACAGGATTTTTGCAAACCTTTAGCATTATCTTAATGCAGTTTTGTTAAGTGAATTATTTATTAACTTGATACTCTCATTGATTCACATAGGGAACTCCCACAAAACCAATCAATTTGGCTTCTGAATGCAAATCAATAGCAAGCATTTAAAGGGATATTCTTCCTTTGATGCACATAGGAAACTCCCAGGAAACAGTAAGAGGAAGTGTACAAAGGCTTATCTTCCTTAAAATTGTATGAGATAAAGACAAATTTTTACTACATTTGTTTTGGTGTTGCTTTGAGGTTATGTTTTTAACCTGATTTACATTATGCATTACTGAAAGTCAGCCTGGACTCTGTTTAAGCTTTCTCACAGAATATCATTTTTTCTCTGACTGGCATTACCAAGTTCTTCTACAGTTTATTTGAACGGACATTTATTCTGAAATCACCCCTCATTTCATAAAACAGAGTATCTGTTACAGGATTTAAACATAATCTATATTCCAAAATAAAACATCCTGTTTTGCTAAATAGTTTGTCCCATAATAGCTGTGTCAATTTGTTTCACCATTTGGATATGTTCTGAGCTTAGCTGGGCAGAATTTTGAATTTGCATAAACAGAAATCCAGGCTTTATTGTTTTATTAAGGTTTACAAGCCAATCACTTCCTGGTTCTTTGTAAATTTACAGCCCAATATTCAACGGACTGTAAATTGCTAAATAGATTTATGTTAACCAGGTACCGGCTTGAGCTATTTTATTGTTTGTGAGGCAAGTTCATTTTGTCCTGGAGTAGATTTTTTTTCTCCTCAAATAAAATGCATTAAAGCTATTGGAACTGAGAATTAAAAGAATCCTTGTATCTGTCAATAAGGCTGTGCAAATGTTGATGCTTTATGGAAGTAACTTGTGTTAGAAATGCGGCTGTCATACATTAAAAAGAATGTACCTTAGAAACGTAAAAAGCATCCAAATTTTCTAAAGTACTTTGACTCAAGAGACACTAAATCACTTTGCACTTTTTCTTGATACCACCACAATGCTGGTGAATCAGGGCTACAATCATCATGTGACCACAAACAATTCTCTGTCCTGATAAAACATTTCCAATAACAAAGGACAGACAGCTGTTAATCACCATGGCGGGCCTTTTAGATAAATGGCACTTCTTTGATAATTATGTGAACTATGGCACTTAAACGGGTGCCCCTTTTCTTTTTCACTTTATCCTTGACTTGAACAAGGTTCCACATCCTGCCCAGAATCTGTATGGAGCCCAGCAATACCTAGATCAAAAACATTAACTGAAAATCCACTTCATTTAAAGCAATAAGAGTGGCTTTGTGTGTAGGCTTTGTATCCAGTCATTTATTTTCTCCCCGTGTAAGACTTTTCTGTTTAGAACAAGAATATCTCAGGTATCACCTCATTTTGCACAACTGTTATTAATGAGTGAACTGCCATCCTCACACAGACATTGGCATCAGTACATACACAGACTCTGGCATCAGTAAATCTGATTACAGATCACCTTTTTCAATACATATATCCATTCCACTGCCCCCACAAAAAAAGGGGTGCAACACTGAGGAGGGCCAAAAAGATGATGAGATGGTTGGAACACTTCCTATGAGGAAAGACTAAGAGAGTTGAGATTGTTCAGGCAGGAGAAGAAAAGGCTACAAGGAAATATTATTGGGGTCTTTCAGTACCTAAAGGAAGCCTATAGAAAAAATGGGAAAAAACTTTTTATCACAGCCTGTTGTGACAGGTCAAGCTTGGGAGTGATGTTTTTAAACTAAAAGATTTAGATTAGAAATAAGGAAGGATTTTTTTTTTCTTTCAATGAATCTAGTGAAAAACTGGGACAAGTTGCCCAGAGAAGGTGGTGGATGCCCCATCTCTGGAAAAATGGGAAACCAGGCTGATCCAGCCTGGGGGATTGCGCCACATGACCCTTGAAGGCCCCTTCCAAGCCAAACTACTGTATGATCTTCTTGGCCAAGGAAAATGCAGACACACACAGAGAACTTGTTTAAGACAGCATTTACCCTCTCTTGAGACCACCAGTGAACTAGCCCTCTCTCTAGACTGGCACAACCCACAACCCCGTGTTCCTTCCTCTGTGGCACAGAGCAGTCTGTCCAAGGCCATCTGGACAATTTTGCTGAACTTTGGCTGGTGAAGAAACTTATTTATCACACTGACCTTCCTTGTTGCCTTATGCTTATGCTATGTACTATTGATCCTAAGTTTTCTAAAGGATTTTCAGAAATGACTTTTGCCCACATGGACAAAGTGTCAGAGGGCAGATTTGCTCTGTACCCTTCTGGAATAAACAGTGTACTTATAATCAACAGCAGTTTGCAGAACCCAAACTGAAAGACTGACTCTTACCTTTTTCTGTCACTATAAATATTTTCTGGGGATATCAACCGTATCTCTTTGTTTTAATGGCATGTTTAAACATTGTGGTAGAGTTGGAAGTACTCCTCTTCGGCAACTGGAAGTTACTTTGTTTAGAAAGATCCGTACTTGATTGTGTTTTACAGAGAAAAGCCACTATTTCATGTCAGAGTCCTCATTTCAATGGATGTTCTCTCTCACGGATTATTGACCACCGGTTAGAAATTTCTATCTGATGGTGAAGAAGGCAATGTGGGAAGATGGGAACACATTGGAGATTTCCTGTTTGTCACATGAGCCTCTGTACCACGACTTTCAGATTACAAACTAAAGAAGCTATTGAGGGAAAAAAGAGGTCTTTGGAAGGAAACAAAAGTGATGCAAATTTCTCTTGCTAAGATTCTCCACATGCTTGTGCATACTACATTATGGCATTACACCCTAGAAACTGTTTGGAAGCAAGGAAAAAGGTATACAACTTTTCACAAGCAAGTATATCCGTGAAAAGGAGGAGAAGGAAGAAAACTTGACTGGTCAAGTCCTGTTTCTGGAATCTGCAGGCAGGAGCACTGACAGAAATTTTCTAATAGAATGATTTCCCATCAGAACATTCTGGACAGAGACTAAGGATGACAGACTTCCCGGTTCTTCTGGTTTTACATTATCTTGCCAGGTGGGCAACTGGAGGCTGCATTTCAGGTATTAAAATTATGACGCATGCCAGGTGTGTAAATGGTTCAATTTTTAGCAGTTGCTGCTTTAGAGAATGTAACAATAAACAAAGTTATTCCAGAGTGTGCTTTTCCCCAGCTCACATTGAAAACCTTTCCCGAAGTCAAGTTTTTCTCTTTTTTTTTGTGATTACAGCATATGCTGATGCACAGTCTGCTCAAAAGAAAGGTTTCATTGACTGCAACAATTGGAAATCACACCAGTAATTTCATGTTGTGAAAGGAAACATTTCCAATCCTGCTAAATTCCATTGTCTTTGTGACTTCCTGGGCTTTTATCCCTCTAGCTAAGGGAGTTCCAAAGGTTCAGGGGGAGACAAAGGCAAGGTGCTCATGGTCAAGCACTCCTATTGTGCTAACAGCTCTAAGGTAACAAATGAATCTTAACTCATGGTTTCCTTGGCAGGGTTGGCTGTATGGGTGGCTCCTCTTCCAAGGAGGGCTCAATCAAGTTAAATCATCATATTCTTAGAATTTACATACAAAATCTAGGGGAACACGAGGTATTCTTGCATTATTCCCACACTTCAGTAGATGATTCTGCCATTTGTAGTAAAAAGCCCAGAGTCCTTCAGTGAGTGACAGAGATGGTGCACCCACGATCTAAGCACACCCATGGACCCATGCCCCCTTTGATTTCCAAGATGTGATTTTCATATCTCTGTATACAAATGTGTGTGTAAATGGGTACTACAAACACATAGAAATTGTGGTGAAAGCTGTCATGCTGTTTTTCTAAGAGTATTTATGAAAGCCATTGTTTTCTTTTTCACATTCTAGCAAAGAAAAAATATACATACATATATGGGTCAACATCTTAGCACAATTCAGCTGCTCTCTACCACTCCTTTGTTACTTGTTTCAATGAAAGATAAATTATGAGATCCTTGCATGTATTTTGAAAAAAAAAAACGGATAGAAAAATTATAGCTACGATGATACTGAGGGGTAACTGGAGATTTTCATTCTGAAGTTCTCTAGTTATTTCAAACTGCAAGACATTTCTGCCAAATGTGCATCCCGACCGTGGCAGAAATTCTGAAATTTTTAGTAATCTGTTGATGAGAAAGAGTCTATTTGTAACCTAATTTTGTATTCCTGCTGATGATAGTAGATATATTCTCCAAAGTACACTGATAAACATTACAGCATTCTTTGCTTCATCAGAATGTAAGTGCAAATGAAACAACACGTAGATAGTTTAGAGATAAATGTAATTATCCCTAAAGAAGGCTGATTCCTGTTTTAGCACTTTTCTGAGATCTCGGCTTGTTGTAAGACTCCGCAAGATCAGGGTCTTTGCCTTCCTCCCCCTTTTCTTTTACGGTGTGACTGCCTTATACAAAGTGATATTCGTATGCCAGAAGGTAGTACGTGTATGTAGCAGTTACCCTGACCTGACAAGTACTGTAGTGTATTTCTTCTGAAAATTGCCCAAGGTGGGGTTATTTCGCCTGCTTTGACAAATTCTAGGCGCACTATCGGCATTAGGCTGTCACATCCACCTTAGGTTCATCTGCAGCTTATTACCGATGCTGCTGCTTTCAGCTCTAAATACATTATAGAGAAAGCAAGGAAGCGCACAAACAAGCGTATCTTAGCAAGCATTTTAAAAACAAAGCCTTAAGCAATGACTCTGTGCAATAGCCTTGAGTGTTTGGGGGGTTTTTTTGGTTGGGTTTTTTTTTTTTTTTTAATAGCTGTTCTAATTCTTCAGAGAACAGAAAGGGGAGCTTTGAAAAGGTGCTAATAGAGCATGAATTTGCAGCAGTGCAATTCACAGCTAACTAAGCACACTCCCACTTCAAGCTCCGGCTGGAGAAAAAATGAGGGCAGCACGGAAGCGAATTAAAAATCATGCGAACAGTCCCAGCAACAAGCAGGGCAGCAGCAGCTTATAAGATCAGCCTCGTTTGGCAGGCTGCCCGTCATACCGTGACCTAAGAGCGCCAGGACAGGAGCAGATCTCATGCCTTGCAAAAAGAGGATGGAGTGGGCTGCCAGGGAGAGGGATGGGAGCGAAACAAACATATTTTAGGCCTATGTTGAATTAACTTGTTTTGCAGAACGCTGACAGCAAACTTCTAGGACTTTCCGCTGTGTTTGGCGAGTTCTTTCATTTATTTGATACTATAGACAAATATTCTCTCTGGATCAGCTGTCCTACTGGGAGAGATTACTATCGCAATGCCCCTCCTCCTGCCCGGGGGCACTGTCCCCTCAAATCACCCAGAGATGCTCATGTGCCTTCTCCAGATGCAGCCGCGCTTCCATGGCAGTCTAATCCGCTGGAAGCTGCGGCTGCCACGGTCCCTCCTTCCCCAGCTGCTGCCCTTTCCTGTGCCAACAAGGATGCTTGTCTGCTCTCACTCTGAACTGCTTCAGAGAAGACAGAACTAACTTCAAAAAAATCTTAACACTGCCGCGTTAGTTCAGCTGCCCGTGGAGTCGGACAAGCACCAGCGCCGGTGCAATACACGGGGTGGGGATAAGGATGATTCAAAGGCACTGCTCTGGTTTGGATCAGCTTACACCATCTTGGAGCCACCCAACGCCTGCTATTGAAACTGCTCGTGGTGATCTCCTTCTCTCTGCCCGGCCCAAGGGTGTGAGTGGTCCTAAAAAGAACTTCCTCATCAGATCAGAAAGGGTGGGCAGCCCGCCTTTGCTATCAGCTGCCCTTTCCTTAAACACACCTGCACACAGGGCTTTGTGTGAGCTGTGAATCCCACAGGGAGTTCCTGCATTCCTGTGGCAGGACAGGCACCGATGAGCAGTCCCCTGTGCTGAAGCAGGAGCAGCTTATATCAGGGTCAAAGCCAAGCTCCCAAGATCCCTCCAGCCAGGGCACTCTGGGCACCTGGGATGAAACACCAGGATCCACGCCGAATGCGACAGATGATTCGAATGTAGAGATGCCAAGGAAAGATCGCAGAGACACACCAAAATCTCTCTGGACTGGAAATTGATTTATAATTTCTTTTTTCTTTTCTCTCCCTTTCTGAAGTTTACCATTTTAAAAAATCATATCCTGAGTAATAAGGCAGTAAGCAAAGTGGTTTCAAACTCCTGACTTTTTTGCACACATAATTACATCTGATGTGTGCATACTGGTGAGGAACATGCAATAGCAAACAACAAACACATAATTAGGACAGTTTTACTATCTCCAAAGGTCACCTGCTTCTTTACAGTAGTAGCTGTGGAACACTTTAGAGCCAAAACCCTGGAGGGCAAAATCAAGGGTACAAAAATTAGCCACTAGAGAGGGAGGATATCCCACAAGATCCATTGTCTTTACTTGAAAGGCGAGTTTAATTGCCAACTCTTTCATGGTCTTCCCCCACCACCTCAGTTTGATGAATATTTAGTTCTGCTGTGCCCACATACATCTGTGAAGAGTACATTCTGTAAAATATTGTGGTGATAGACAATAGGAAATGAAGATGCTTAAAGAGCAGAGGATGAGGACTAGACAAATTCATCAAGAGAGAAAAAACCCCATACTTCCCAAGTGAGAGAGGATGAACTGGGAAAAGACCATCAGCTTCTGAGGAAACAAAGGGAGGAACCAATTAAATTAGAAGAAAATCCCGAAGGCATCTTTTAGATGCCAGACCTGCTACTGGGAAGCATCCATACCTCCGGCTTCCCAACCTGTGACACTTTACTCACAGCAGTGCATCTGAATGGGTGAGGGATGGGAAAGGAGCAGGAGTAACATTGCTCAGACTTCACATTGCAAGACGCAGACAAATATGTTAATAGTCTGAAACTACTGCAACGCTTTCTGGGGAGGGATGGGGAGGGAAGTGAATAGAAAACACATACAGGGAAGGGAAAGAAGGTAAGTTCAGTGAGGCAAAAATTCTAACCTATATGGTTGCAGAACGGTGTACTGGTCTGAAGACACTACAACTAAAATTAACTTTCTTTTTAAGTAGGTAAAACTGTTCAGCTTCTTGTCAAACATCCACGTGTTTATTGCCAATTGCTTGATTGTCAGATGCTAATTTACACTCTAAGTGTCTTTGGGTTGAGATCACTGCCCTGTTCCGGAGATAATCCTGTGGCCAGCAGAGAACTATCCCTTAGGTGCAGTTCATTTGTAACACAATGGAGATTTGCATGCTCTGTCTTAAGAGGAGGACTCCAAAGAGGAGCAACACTCAGCCAAGAATGTTATCTGTGCTCTCCCCCACACCCTTCCCCTCGGAAAAAAACGCCGTGGATCGAGTTCTGCTTTTTCACTGATTCTCAGGAGAAGTATAAAGATCTTCCCTGCCAGTTGCAGATGTGTTCTATTTTTTTCCTACATCAGATTATGAATCACTCTAAACAATGAAGAAAGGCTATTCATCCCAAATGGGGAAGATCTCACACACTATGTGATGATAAAGAATTTCACCCATTTGAGAAAAAAAAGGAGAAAACACTACCCACAGAACTGCAACATCACATCATCTGCACTTTGCTGAATGTTCACAGAACAACATTGGAAGTCATTGAAGTGTCAGATAGTGATTTCATCATGTGTCAGGCCTCCCACTAATAAATGATTCATCTTTCTCAGTACTGACACCTCAAAGAAAGAAGAAAGAAATTAATAAACTTAAAAGTGAGAAGTACTCTAGTGATATTATACTTCCCAAGTAAACAGAAGCTTATGCACATACAAAGAATGTGTGCATCAATAGAATTTAACCTTCTATTTATCTGATATGTACTTCTAAGTTTTAAAAGTGCATCTCTTACAGAAAAAAAAAAAAGATATCATGGATTTCTATGTGTATTATACCACCACAATACAAATCGAACAAAAATTGTTCAATCTACAAATATGAGATTTCACAGAGCACTCTACTCTGTGTGCTGTGTACTGAAACTGGACCAGGGAAGAAATCTTTTCTAGTTTACATATAAGCCATTAGTAGTGCACTGGTGACAATAAAACAGCCCCAACATCTGAATTCTTTTACAGCTGTAAAAGAAATCAAATTCCTCTTGAAAGTGATGAGGAACTTACTTTTGACTCAAATGAAAATGGGACTGGGAAGAAAATCTGTCATTTTAATAGGAATTTGCATAATAATTATTTGATGCTTCATAAAGCCAGAACATCTTCCATTGATGACAGTATCTCTACTGGATGAGCAGGACTAACTAGAAAGCCAAACTCAGGTCTCCCAGAAGACATGAACTTCAATACAAACCCAAATTGGGCAATGTACTTAACAAGATGCTGCCACTATTGCTTGGCTTGCTATGACACTGAAGTTTGGAAAGTCACACACTGAGTTTCCAGGCTTTTTTTTTTTCTATTTCAACAAAATGCAATAGATACACAGAACACTCAAATTTCCACATTCTTTGTAAAAAATAAATAGTTAGGAAGGAAAAGAAAGCGATTCTAAAAGCATCATAGCTGGAAGGAAAAAAAAAAAAAAGCTGTAACATGAATTTAAACCTTATGAAGCATTAAAGAATCCACATGGGAGAGAGACCTAACAAATGACCCCTCTGTAGGAAAAAAGAGACAATTGTAATTCACTATGAAACCATGAGACACCAACCTAGAGAAAACCAGGCTTTGCTGGTTCTGTCACTAATAGAGCTCCTTTGACTGTAGGAGATTTTTTTTTCCCTGGTCCAAACAGCATCTATTATAAACAAAACACTTCAATCAGTAGACTCAAAGCTGGATAGCATACAGATACAGAATTTATCCCACTTGATTCCTCTCTCCTGGAGAGGGGAAAAGAATTAGATGAAGATGATAAAGTTTGGACTTGGTCTTGGAGACCCGTTCTCAGCAGAAATAATTAGGCTGGTAGGAAAACTGCTGGGGACAGAAAAAAGGCCACAGACCTCCAAGGTCTTACATCCTACCCAAGCAGGTACTTATTTCTTTGTCTCACTCTGAATACGTATACCAGAGTTAGCAATATGATGAAGGAAGTTCTTAAAAGCAGTAATACAGAAAAGCAAATTATTCTTTGCTGTTACCCCACCTCTGTTCTGGTAGAATTAATCTGGACATTCAGGGTAAAGATGATATCCAGTTTCTCCATCAGTTTGATTTAGTATGACCACTGTCAGCAGAGGAATGTAAAGATGGCAGTGAACATTTGTATGTAAGAAAATTTACATGGCTGTGGGGCAGGATGCCTGGATGATCAAAAAGCAAAGAAAATACTAAATACTTAAAACACTTCACCATGAAATCGTTTTCTTCCTTTTCCCCCACCCTCCCCCCCATGTTAAATCAGGTAGAAAAGTGTGATAATATTAAGGCTTAATCCAATTTAAATAAATTATTTTCTTGTAAATGTTAAAACAATCATTACATGCATCATTTACCCCCTCTTCTGCCCATAGTCTTAAATTATGCTCCATTATATCCAGATGGAAAAAATATGCAGAAAATGTTTCTTAAATATCAGAAATTTTGTTGTTGATTATACTCAGAGGTAAAAGTCATTAAGGAGTTCTAGCAAAAAAAAAAAAAATCTTAAAAAGCGTGATGGGATTTTGTGTAGCAAACTTAATTAAGAAATTTCTTTGCTAGGTAACCAACAATATTTTATTACAAGCTTAAGGTATAAGATCATTACTGCTCTCTGTCGTGCTTGGCAGCTAAGAAAGAACACATGCAAAGAACAATCTTGTTCCTACAATTAATTACAAATGTACAAATGAGTGATATATCAGGCCCTGTCTACACTGCACAGTCGTGCATTTATAACCATTTCACCATACACAGTTATTAAATTCATGCTTTGCATCTACAGTAGCTAGATACCACATCACAGCCACGGGTAATTATGTTTATTCATGCACAGCTACCACCAGCCAGAACTGTATGTATGTGTCAGTCCATTTTAGCAAAATCTACATCAAATAACCAGTAGTGCAGGTCTCTTGAGCTAGCTTTTTTCCTTTTGAAGCAGGCACACTGGAAGCAAGATAGGAGAAGGCAAGCCAGAAAAGAATGGGTGGCAAAGAGCAGGTGGTGACACCCAGCAGGTTTCAGCCATGGCCATTCTGGGTCAGTTGATATGGTTACAATCAGCCAACTCAGAATCCCTTAGCAACCCATCCTGTTTATCTCACAAATCCTTACTGTCCCAAAAAGGGTCTGCCACAGAAGAGGTGAGAAATTCTCTCCCCACCGGCAGCATAAATGTCTGAGGAGGAAACACCCAGGCACTGGGAAGCCCTTGGCTGCTGGTAGGGACCTCCACCTGGGGTCTGAGGATTGCCAGTGGAAGAGCCCTGCAGGAAGGCTTCTGCAGCACACGGGACAATAAACAACGGGACACTGATGAATTCTCCTCAGTAGAGAAGTCCATCCTAAACCCTCCCCTGAAAAAATTTCAGTTGATCCAGCTGAGCTACTGGATCACAGTGGGGTCCCAAGTCTGGGTGTCCAACAAGGGCAGAATACAGCTAGCTACAGAGGAAAACAGTTCAGAGTGTGTCCATTTAAAGACTGAGCCAAGTCACAAACCAAGCAGAAATCCCTGCTGTGACTACGAGGACACAGCACCTACACACACTTTAGGCACAGACCTAACCACATTGCTCAAGGCTTCTAACACTGATCTCACAGGCAGGATTTAAAAATCACCACTCTTGCTATTCTCTTCCAAAGCCAGCAAAGGATATTTTGCTTCAACCTCAAGCCTTCAGTTCATGCTTCTCCCTAGGAACATTTGTTTCACTCGGCTGTCCAAAGTCAGTCCTAGCCAGAAAACTGAGTAACACCAGTCTCACTGAGAAGTGTGTCAACAAACCCAAACCACTGCAGCTCTGAGCACGTTAACTCACCAGACAGATTACTGGTTTATACAGGGAATTCCAGTCTTTGACTCACTGGTCCATAACAGTGTTCCCACGCCATTCCCTCATCCAGACAATTCCCTCATCCAGAATGGTTTGCTAAGAAAGCCTGAGATTATTTGTGTTGTGTTCCATGCAGAGAAACTACAACATACAAACGTATTATTATATAGTGATGAGATGCTCCAGTTCCAAGAGCCATAAATTCTGAACAAAATTAGCTTGGGTTTAAAATTAATCTTCCTGGGTTCACAAGAGGAGCCATCTCACATCCCAGATAGGCAAGCTGACATATTACAGTTTATGAAACCATATGTAAGGCACACACTTACTAGAAAGGGCTACTAGGGCTGTTGCCCACAGTTTTTGTGACAGCTGCAGGTGCAATATTCTCCTGCCAACTGATGAAAGAATTATATAGGAACTCAATATGACAAACTTTTTTTTTTATATCTACTGTCACTTTCAAAACTTTCAATTAATGAACACAACTGACTGGGTACATGCATGGTGCAAAGCTGGCTAAACTGTCTTAGCTACTAGAGGCAGACTTGGCTTTCTGCACTAATTTACCATCTCAGGTTAATTTACCTTCCAAGGGTAAACAATCGTACTTTTTAGTGGTACAAATGAGCACCCCCAGACCCCTCTACTTCAGCAGCTACTCTGCCAGAGGCACTCAGATTGGCTTGTTCAAAGCTAGCTTTGGTACCTCTTCAATCTGCAGTACAGATCTAACCTCTGTTTATCAGAAAAGCCACAAGTGGAGCAACTCCCACATCCCTGTCCTCCCTGCAGAGATGCAGGGAGTGATGACTACAGCAGATCCCTCAGAGTTCAAGTGGAAGAGGGAAGAATGAATGTGCTGGGACACTGCCCATGAGGATCTGCAGAGCTGCCTGTGTACTTCTGAACCTGGGGAAGCAATAACCTGAGAGTGCTCTATCCTGCTCTCTTGGCAATACACAGGCTTCAAAAAACATGTTTCTATTGTTACCAGATATTCACTTTAATAAACAAACTTTAATAAAACAAACAATTTAAAAGAAAGGCCAAATCCTCTCACACAGCATTCCTCACAAGCCAATTATGGAGAACCACTCTCCTGGGCCAATGAGCAATTTCTTCCCAGGCCAGGCAGTGAGCAGGAATGGAGCCTGCTGCAGCTGCTAGGCAGGAAGGGCTGGGCCCACTGGGGCTTTGAAATAAAACAAACAGCTTGTTTGGCAGATAGCTATTTCTTCATGGACTGGTCAGCAGGAGGGATCGTGGAAGCTGGCTGGCTGCTGGTGTGTTGCATCCATGTCAGTGGAGAAGGCAAGTCTTCAGCTGTACCCGAATCCCTTAAGAATTACAGTGATGTGTGACTGACACTTGGTTGGGCTATCCGTTCTCTATTGTTGTTGTTGTTGTTGCTGGCATTTAAAACTTAAGTCAGCTTTTACCGTGACTCACTTGTACACAATATCCTTAATCTACAAACACTCAAGGATGATAATTCAGCTTTATTACCCATATTCCGTGAACGTACATTTCATAAAGCATAAGCACACTCAAGAAAGAATGATTCCTAAAATAGGCAGGCATGTACATTTCTACCTTCTCTTCAGGAAAGCAGTTCAAAAACGTAGGTCCTTGTAACACTTAAAATTGCTAACCTGAGCCTCTTGATAACAGCAGGCAATATCTTAAGAAACAGCTGGGGTTTTATCTTAGCCTCTCACACCAAGTTACTACATACCATCAACCCTGCTTACACAGGCACTGAACTGACAGAAGACATGGCATGAGCCAAACAGGGCACAAATTCCATCTCACATCAGCAGAAGACTAAAACTGCACACCCAAAGCCAGCACATATTACAAATTCAATAAAAAACAGAGACCACCACTGAAGTTATTAAACTGTCTATCACAAACAAGAAGTAAATATATCTCAGTTTTTGGGCAATAAAAGCTATTCCTAAGAACAAGCAAGCTGTTCTCATACTTTATTTCCTACACTCTGCTCTTTGCTTAATGATTTCATGGTGTTGACTCTGTGCATTGCGGGGGTACCTCAAAAACTGGTCAAAAATCGAAAGCAATTGAGAGCACCCAGCGCTTTGTAGGATCAGGCCTTTTCTATAGTGTTACTGAACACTGAATGGCCTGATAACCTTCCTTATGACTACAACAATTTGCTGCTTCTGCCTTTTTGGTAGGAGCTGACACATTTTCAAACATCTGAAATTTATGGTCAGTTACAAGGCAAAATGATGGCTAATTTTTGGGCTAGTAAATTGGACGCCAGCAGCACAGACCCTGCCAGCACTGGAACCAAACTCAATGCCTGATTCACCACTTTCCATGCTTGTCATTGGCTGGAATCAGCTCTGGGCAACTGAGCTGGGTGTTTTTCCCAAAGGAAAACTGAGAGTGTCCTGTGCTTGGGAGGAGCATCAATACTGCCCATGCAGATGGGCTTCAGCATGCAGCATCTCATCTCAGAGCTCTGTGTACTCTCTCTCTTTGCTAATTAAGCCCTGGAAGACAGGCTCTGCCCAGACAGCTGATGTGCAGACAGGAAAAGCAGACATGCAAATAACAGACTTATGGAATGCTTCTGGCTGAACTGGGAGTCTCTAGAGCCTCCGGTCCACCCTGGAGCACCAAAACCTGTACTGCCTCTTCCCTTCCTCCCACAAAATCACTGAATTCCACTTCTACAGCAAAACCAGCCTTTGCCCCTTTCCATCTACCTACTCACTGCCCTGTTCCCCAGTCCTTCTACATTCTCAGAACCTACCTGCTTCTGCGCTCCAGTCCCACCCTCCACTTTCTCCTCTCAATTCTTCCCCCATTCCCATGCCACTTTTCACCAATGAAATACTGGCAAGGCAGTGATCTTCCCTCTCCTGCTCCAGCACTGCCCCATGTGTCTTTTGGCCGCAGAGAGGATCTCCCCTTGCCCATCAACATTGTTTTCTGATCACAACTTTAAGAGTATTTGTCCCACAAGCCTGATCTTCCCCATGGCTCAAAGTAAGCATCATTCTCTTCCTAAGGCTGAGGGAGAGAAGGGAGGAAGAAAGACAGACTTTCAAATGAGCACGGAGAAGTAAGAAGAGGAGGAAGAAGGATGGAGTGCTTCTCTCCACCCCTCTTGTCCTTTAACTAAGACACTCCTGTTCCCCTTCTTCCTTGCAGAGATCATATCTCCATGTAAAAGCCTCTTACTTCAATTTAAGGAAACGTTTTAAACTACTAACTCAACTAAAACAGTTCACGTTCATGCAAGATTTGAGTTTATGCAGCAACTTACACTGAAACAAAATCAGAAGTTCATATCAATTCGACAATTTTTGTTCAAGCTTGGTCACTTCTGAGGATTTTGTTCAAACTTCTGTGCCTCAGGGGTTACTGTCCCACAATCCTACATCTCAACAGATGCAGGGCAACTGAGCAAACTGCAGTAAATGCTGAACAATGTGGCAAGGACAAGCAACCTTACATTGCTAGCTGTAAAAAAGAGTGAAATAAAATTCAAAGAAAAGAAAAGCTGACAAAGTACTAAGGTACTAAATTCAATAGAGAAAAGGCAGACGAAGAGTCAAACGAAGAGATTTGTGGTTCTTTTTCTGCAGTGCTTGCTCCGAGAACATCATGGCAGTCCACAAGTAATATGTTGCCATCAGTTCTGTGTGCCAAAGGAATGTATAAATTCCATTTTACAGTCTGTAAACTGAGGCAGTTAGAAATTAAGATCTGAAGAGTCTCAAAATACCTAAAATCCAGTCTTGCTTGCATTAAGCACTGCATATTCTGCATTCAAAGGATACAGCTTCCAGCAGCCTTTGGTGCAGATGCACATGTGTAGTCCTAAGAGAACCCATAAAATGAGGAAAGATGCAAGAGCTACAACAGGAACACTTTAGCAACCACAGACATACTTATTTCCCCATCTCCTCTTCTATGTTTTCAAGTGGGAGAACAAAGTATCCTGCACACTAGGAGATTTGGATCCAAGAACTATGATAGTCACAAGCCACAACTCATCACCCACCTGACAACTGTAGCTATTTATGTACAAATTAGTAGTGCTGACCTGGCCACTATTAAAAGATTGATGTAAATGGCTTACCCAGCATCACACTCCTTGGCAGAGGATCAACTTCTCCAAAGCAACATTCAGCTGCCTTAACAATGAGATTATGTCTTCCCTTCTTACACTCACAGGAACACAGGAGGGTAAGAGTTCAACAGACAACACTCTCTCTCCTTCAGCATGTACTCTAATTCATCCCCAAAGCAGGCTCACTTAATGCACCAAATAAAACCCAATCATTCTATGGAGGTGGAGGGAAAGGTATGTAATTTATTTTAAGATTATTACAAAGCAATATATAGATGTATGGATAGAATTAATACTGCATAAGCATTTCCCCAATTCTGGCATTTCATAACCTTTGAGTGCTTAACTTAGCCACTTTAATATCCTTTCACTCTGACCATCTGTGGAGTGTCTGCCTGCACGTGCATGTATGGCTGCTTTAAGGATCCTGGAGATGCCAGGCACCATGTCTCAATTACCCAGAAGACTTTAAATCATGTGCATAAATCCACGGTGCATGAATCCACCCTCTGTGCGTGTGATGCAGCATCTACTACACATATAGAGCCTAAATGCATGCTGGAAGCTGGCTGTTGGGAAACCCTTAGACCCAGATGCAGAGGCAACACCTTGCATGTTCAGCAGCCTTCTGTGTTGTGTGGTCATTACGTTTGCATTTTAAGTAAGTATTCAACAAACACATACATTCAAACATATATTTCACCAGTAAAAGAGGTTGGGGGGAAGTGGCCAAACTGATTACCAGTAACTGGCTACTCATATCTCTATTTCCCCGTGGGAACAAATAAAAGAAAGTTCCACTTCCCTATTCCCCAATGGATTAATTCACTGCAGTAGCTGGTTTTCTCTTAAATAAGTATTGCAATGCTATTTTTAATATTCTTCTCCAATTTACTGCAATGTGTTATGGAGCTTTAAAGACCAAAGCTAAACAATAAGGCAGGGTATGAATACAGGATAGCTAGGATGTAAAGCATGACAGGAAGTGGAGGGGAACCCCAGTTAGGAAATGTGGAAACCAGAATGTCAGGTCTAGGCATCAGCTCAAGCCAGTGGCAAGGGACCTATAGGCAGAGGCCTCTCTCTGATGGCCTCCACATCCTTCTTAGTTGCTAGAAGGAAGAGCTGTCTGTGGTAGAGTTCCATCTTCTCAAACATAAAACAAAATATGCTATACATAAATGCTGTCATTGCTATACATAAATGCTGTCATTGCTTGTCACACAAAAAGCTACTACCTTGAAATGTGTGTTGATTTGACAAACCTGGGGGTCCACTTTTAAAGTCTCTTTACCTACTCCACCAAGCTTCCAAGAAGGATTCAAACCTCAAAAAAAAAAACAAAAACCAAACCCTGAGAATTCCCCACACATCTCTGCACATGGCCAACCAGATTCTAGGGCTAGAAGCAAGTTCTATATCTATCAGCACAAAGCTACCAACCCTCTCTCACCCTCATCCTTCTCAATGTGAAAAACATTGTGCTTTAATCCACACAACATATAAGGTCTCAGAATTCAAAGCTGCATCACTTTCTATCGTAGAAAACCTGTTCAACACTAGAGAATTTAGTCTTGTCTTTTCTGAGGCATAATTCAGGTAAATAAGAGTTCAAGGAAAGGTATCCAGAAGTGATCTTTATGAACTGGTAAGCAGCCATCTGTCCACAAAGAATCACAGCCTGCCCCCAGGACAAGGCTCTTTTATGGCCGAATTTGTCTGGCATCACACCCTTGGTTTGCAGACTGGTGAATTGTGGCTCATGAGTTGACCCCGTGTTTGTTCTGCCTTCCCTGTAGTACTGCGTGTGCCAATTGTTTTATCTGTTTGACCAATAAGAAGAGATAAGAACCAAAAAACTTTTAAAATTACATACTTTTCCTTATGAACTACCTATTCTTTTTTATTTATTTTGACCTGTTTTGGCCAGCACCCATAGCAGGACCTTCCACATTAACTTACTAAAACTCTTGCCCCAGAATTCTGAGGACACCACAAACCAATCTGCACATATATCTGCCTTCCAAGTCCAAAAGTGCCAAAATCAGTAGTCCCTAAACAAAATTAAAAAAAAAAAATAAAATACAGTCATAGGTAAGTCAGCCATGATGAATGCTCTTTTCCTATAATCTCAGAGAGATTTTATCTCCATTGAGATGTGAACTAGGCAAATATTATGCAAACTCTAGTAGCTGGAGAGGTATCATCAAGGTTCCTTTAGAATGAAGCTTCCTTTCACTTTTCACTGAATTGTGTCATAGAAAGTTATGTTATATGCTAGAAAGTGACCATGTTTCACCTCGTGCTTAGAGCTAACTGCACCTGGGGTGCTTAGTATGCACAAGTCCAAATGAACAAGGTATAAAATGTGTTATGCTCATGCAAAGAAATAATCCACAATATCCTCACCCCCCAAAAAAAACGATCCTAACCAAACTATGCAAACTCCCTTCCCACCCAAAACAAAAAACCCCAACAAACCCAAAGAAACAAAAAAATCCCCAAAGTTTTTTGTACAATAGTATTATACTCAGACCACTGAGGTTATTGGAAAGGCAGACACTGGACAGTGACTAAAAGCTAGTTGTAGAACACATAAATCCAGTTTGGAAGCTCCTTTGCCAAAGTGTGTAATTCCTGTAAAAGTATTATTTACAATGAAGAAATGAATGAGAAGGAAACAAGGAAAAAAAGGAACAAGGAATCTCTATTCTGCTAGCAGTAGTCACTTCTCAAACATCTTCAAGCAGAGTTACAGTTGGAAGTGACCATGATGAAACTCACAATGAAACTAGAAAGAAAAGTGATCAAATGTAATTGCAAACACTGACATCAATAGCAGTTAACCTATGATACTAAGTGCTATTGTACAAGCATTTAATTAATTTTGCAAACCAGTCTAGCATCAGTATTTAAAAGGTCAGTCCCCAAAATGTACACAAGCTAGAACTGAAAGGCAAGACCCACGGCGGATACACGATACCCAGCATGTGCACAATACAATGCTCTGTGTAACAGCACACAAATGTAAATAGAGCCACGGATCTATGGGAAAGGTTTCTGCCACCCAGCCTCGAGAAGAAAATTCATTAGTTTGCACTGACAGTAAGCTCTTGTTCAACACATGGCACAAAAGCCAGTAGCAAACAGAGAAACACTGAGACTTTTAAGACCACTCAGGAACCAATCTCCAAAGTAAGGGGTGGGGGAATAGCTGGGTTTGCTACCTTATGCCACCTGAGTAAAGACAGGTAGGTTTTTGAAAACCTTTTCCTCAGTTATTGACTCAGAAATATGTGAATGACTATCTTTGTCTCTTCTGGCTTTCCAAAATGTCTCCTGGAGAAGCAGACTAATTGCTACTAATTGAAGAAAAGGTAAGACAAAAACATTTTTTTCCAAGGATGTCCTAGACCTTCATGCTACTTAAATACCTTAATAAAAACAAGTGAGGGCAGGAAGTTAAACAGTTCTATGAGAAATGTGCATATTCCCAATTTCAAGCAATGAAAACCTCACTTTAGACTTACTCTTAAGAAGGAATCTATATTTTCCTATAAGAGACCTAAAGGAAAGGCTTCAAAATACTAACCCGATCACAAGTAGTATTATCCTAAAAGTTTTGATATTGGATGACGTCAAGTACAGACCATTTTATACCACAATTTTTATTAAACAAGATTAGGAAAAATGTCCTGAAATACTTAGCAGTAAACATGAAGAAATTAAGGGAAACTAGAGAAATTATGATGCAACTTTATTTCTTCCATTCAGTGTCTTGAACATTATTTGTATTGTGTTTCTAAGGTAAAGGGAGAGCACCATGGTCACTTATTTACATAAGTGAGGAAGGATGGTCTCATGGTGAAGACTTAAGGCTAGGTACTAGTGAGTGAGGTTCTGGCAAGTTCTGTGTAATGCTCTCCTGACTTTGAACACTGCCACTCAAGATCTTACACAAAAATTGTCATTCCTATGGGGCAGATATAATACTCTCCAGAAGGGAACTGAACATAAAAACTGCACGTGGAAGACAGCGTAAAGCCCCTAAAGCATCACCCAGGTGTAGTCATTAGTGTAAAAGTACAGCAGCTCATAGTTGGTGGCGAGTCCTACAGAAAAGCACAAACACAAACTGGGTACGGTGATACCTCACACCAAGGGAGATCATTAATGACACTCTTTCCTCCCTGTCCCTAGAGGAGATGTAATTATAGAATCAGAGAATATTAGGGGTTGGAAGAAACCTTAAAGATCACCTAGTTATAGCTCCTGCTCTCCTGGGAAAAGACAATTCCCTCTAGATCAGGATGTGCAAAGGCCTTCTCCAACGTGGCTTTGAACAATTTGGAGTCTCCACAGAATATTTTCTTTTCCAGGCTGAACAGCCCCAAACATTCCCAGCCTGTCTTCGTAGCTTCAGTTCCCTCATCAACTTCGTGACCCTCCTCTCTGCTTGCACCAACACCTTAACCCACCATTAAGGAACTGCTGGGCTTTTGCTGAAGAAAGACATTCCACTTCTGTAACATTTACTTTCTTTTTGTTTTAATGAAATAAAAAATACACTTTAAATTAATGGAGAATTAGAACTTTGGGGTTTCCCACCGACACCGGGTTCCCAGGAGCCGCCGGCGGGTCCAGCGGCAGACCCCGCCGGGGATGGGGCGGCAGGGACCGACCAGCCCTGGGCGAGGACGGGCCGCTGCTCCCGGGAAGCCGCCGGGCTCTCGGCGGCGTTTACAAGCACACATCCATCTGCACAGAGAGGTTATTCCCGGGCGCGCCGACCACCGGCCCGGCTCCCGCGGGGCAGCCCCGGCCCGGCGGCGGCGGCGCAGGAGGCGCGACCTCGGCACACCTTGGAGACACCGAGCGGCCCGGCACGGCGCAGTCCAGCCCGCAGCGTGTCCCGAGGTGACACTGCCCGCCCGCCTGCCCGCCCGCCCGGCAGGCAGTCCGTCTGTCTGTCCGGCAGACCCAGACCGCCGCCTCCTCGGCGGCCGCAGCACACAGACACGAAGTTTTCGGGCCGCCACTTCCCAGCCCAACCCAGACACATTAATCCCCGCGCTCTGCCTGCAGCCTCCCGCGGCGCCTGCCTGCCTCCCCACTCCCTGTCAGCGATTCCCAATAAACTTCCCCTTCGCCCTTCTCCTCCTCCTCCCTCTCCTGTCGTGCCTTTCCCCCGCCCTCTGCCGCCCCCCCCCCCCCCCCCCCAGCCTCTTCCACCGAGCGCCGCGGAGGGGGGAAGTTTGGGGAGACAAGCGGGAGGGGGAAACCAACGCGGGGGGGGTGGAGTGGTGGTGTTGGGGAAGGACGAGCGTGGCGAAGGGGGTTCCGTGCCCAGCAGCCAATCGGCCGCCGGGCGCGCGACGCACGCCGGGAGGTGTAGTTCTCCGCCGTTCGCCATTTTGTGGCGAGGGAACTACAACTTTCCCCACAAGCAAGGACAATTCTTGGGGCCTGCGCGGCCAAACGTGACTTTCAGGTGCTGCCAGCGCGGCGGGCCCCCCGTGCGTGTCGAAGCCGGGCAGGCGCGGCGGGCGCAAGGACGGAGCGGAAGGACAGCCCTTGGCAGGCGGGAGGAGTGAGGAGGCTGCAGCGGGGCGGGGAGGGGGGCAGGGCACGGCGACAGAGCGTGCTGCGCTCTTGAGGGACCGTCATCAAACTCCCGGCTCGGGTTTCGGCGAAGGGCTCGCGGCGACCTTGGCTGCCGGGTGGCCACGCTGAAATGCCGAAAGAAGGGAGGTGGGAAGAGGGGTGGGGGTTGGGAGAGGGAAGCGCATGACGCTTGACCCGCATGGAGTGTTCAGCGAGGCCTGTTGCATGCGCTGAGCGCGGCGAGGGGCCGGGCGCTGCGGCTGCTGCCCCGGTTGGGAATTAAAGGCGAGCCCTAGGCGGTGTATGCATGTATGTGTGTGTGCGGTGTGTCCGTGTGTGTATATATATACACACGCATACATACATACATACATATATACATACATATATATATATATATATACACGCATACACACACGCGCGCGCGCACACGCACGCACGCAGACATATATATTAACAACAGAGGAGGGGAGGGAAAAAAAAAAAAAAAAGAGCCAGGTCCATTTAAAGTTGCTGGCGGAGAGCTGTTCTCATTGGTTAGGGGGGGAGCTGGAGGAGCGGAGACACACACGGTGCGTGCAGCCCTCGCTGCCGCCGCCGCCGCTGCTGCTGCCGCCGGAGCCGCCGCCGCCGCTGCTGGAGTTGTCCCTGCCGCTTTCCCTGCTGCAGCGGCACAAACGTGACTTCCAACGTCCCGATTATTTATCTTCTCCTCCCGGCCCCTTTCCTCCTCCAAGATGTAACTACAGCTCTGACACTAAGGACCTGCAGATCGCTTAGGCGGCTTGAGAAAGAGAAAAGGGGATATCAAGGGCGTCGTTTTTTGTGTTTAGGGGGAAATTTTCCATTATAATGCTTCACTAAAGTGATTTTTTTGTTGTTGTTGTTTCCTTCGCATTCGTCTTTTTTTTTTTTTTTTTTTTTTTCCTTCCGTCCCCCATTTCTCGGATTTATTGCTAGGAGAATCACATTGTGAGGAAAGAAAGTCGGATTACAAGATACCACTACAAACAACCCCCTCCCCCCTGGATTTTTTCGGTATTTTTTAAATTTTTTTTTTTATTGTCTCGGCTTTAATTCATGAAGCAATTGTCCCCTTTTGCAATCAGAATTTGGATACCAGAATGAGCAAAGAAAGACCCAAGAGGAATATAATTCAAAAGAAATACGTAAGTGGTCATAACATACATCGTTTGACTCCCAGTTTTAGGAAATGGCAGTGAATGTCAAGTTTATAGCTAATCTTGCAGCTCTAAGGCTTTGGGAACAAATGTGATGCTGAATTTGATTTTTCTGTGGTGTGGTGGGGGAGTTTCAGAGGCCCCTTTTAACGGGGAAGCCTGCTATCCAGTTCGGTTATAAAACCAGATTTGTGTAGCGATTCCTCTAGTGAATAAATGTATTGACCTCAAATGACACAATCATAATCTAGTTTTAGATGAAACGCGAGGAGCTCGGGGGGCTGCCCCGATGTGTCACCGAACTGTATTTTCAAGCGGTTTTCTTAATTCTGTGTTTTTGCATGCTAAAATAGGTTTGTTGTTGTTTTTTTGGATTGGTGTTTTTTTGGTTGGGGTTGGGTTTTTTGGTCTCTTTTCCCTTTTTTTTTTTTTTTAATTTTTTATTTTTAATTATCTACGTGTGTCTGTCCCCGTCTGGTGAAGCGGCGGCGGTGGTTGTTGGAAGCCCTTTAAGTTGAAACCGAGTGTCTGGTTATGGCGAGCTGGTTTCTCGCACTACCACATCCCCTTCTCCTGTGTGCGATCCTCGGCTGCTCTGCCTTGCGATAGACACCGGAGCAGCCGGGGATCGCCTTACGGGCAGCGCGTTCCTCGGGATTGACTGGAATAATGAGGAAAATGGCTCGGTGCTGTTTTAAAAATAATTCATTATGATGGCTCGAAAATTTGGGCTAATCCAGCGCAGCCTGGGCTGTATTTCTGCCTCTCTTTATTCAGCCGCTTAACCAATCCCTCGTAATTGTCTAATCCTTTAAACATATAAATGTGGATGGGTAGTTGGATTTTTGTTCGTGCTCCAGTTACGTTTTGATTGGCACAGGACAGTTTTTCCTTACGTTTGGGAAAGCGGAGGGGATTACCCATATATGCAGTAGAGCGAATAATGATTTTTATCTCCATGTTAAAAAAAAAAAAAAAAACAAATTTTGGGGGGCGGATATGGGGGGAAATACATAGAAATCGTCGCTTTTGGGCGTGTTTGATGCGAGGCTTTAAAAGTTGTAGTTTCTATCGAGTCTTGTCGTCTGCGCCGATTTCTTTCAGCGGAGGGGTGTCCCTTGGCAGGGAGGGTGACCTTCGGGACACTTTGCCTCGGTATTCTAAAGATTTGGTAAAAACTGCAGTTGACTCCAGCTGACTGCCGCTATCGATTGCCCGCCCCGCTGCAACGCTGCCCGGGGAGGCGGTGGAACGATATATGTGTGGTTTTGGGGATGAAGGGGAGGGGGGGCCTGCGCGCTATGTCGAAGCTGCCCCCCTCCTCCTTTCCACACCCCCCCCCCCCCCCCCCCGCACCCCCCTAAATTTCCGAATTAAAATACATCCGCATTGCAGAGGAGAGGGGAGCCCGGGGCCGGCGAGTTTAAAGTATGGCATCGAAACGGGAACGGCGGGTGGAAAGTCTGGCGAAACACGCGAGGCGTCCACGTTTCCCAGGCAGGCAGACAAAAGCGGGGCGGGGGAAGGAAACCGCGGTGTTATTAATTAAAGGGGGAGGGGGGCATGGGGTAAAGGGGGAGAGATCACCCCAAAGCCCGGCTCCCCCCGGGCTCCCCTGGGCGAACAATGCGGCGCCGCTCCCGCACCACCGGGCAGGGGCCGAGAGCGCGACTCCCGGGGGAGGAGAGACGAGGGCGGACAATGTGCAGGGGTGCTCGCTCTCCCGCTCACAACTTCGCGGCGGCGCTTTTATTTAACCCTTCTCGTCCCTCTCCTCTTTTCCCCCTCAGCCCCTCCCCATTTTTGTTTTCTTGCAGGGGGCGGTGGTGCCGGCGGGGCGCGCTGGCGGCGGCGGCGGCAGCAACAGGTTGCCGGGGCTGTGACGGAGCCCGCGGGCCGCCGGCCACGCCGCCGCCCGGCCAGGTTCGCCCCGCTCCCGTGACGTCACAAAGGGACGGGCCTGCGCGCCGCGGAACCTTCGGCGCCCCCCCCAGCACGGCGCCCCCCCGTTCCTCCGTGACGTCAGAGCCGAGGCGGGGCGGGGGCGGGAGGAGCCCCTGGGGCAGCGCTCGGCGGCGCCGCGGGGGAGGGAGGCAGGCACTGAGCGAGGGGGCGGCCCGGGCCAGGTGAGCAGGTGCGGGGCCGCCCTGCCGCCTTCAGGGTGGGAGGAGAGCGCCGGTCACGTCGCCCTGTGGCGACACGCGTGGTGGCACGTCTCCTGCCCGTGACCTTCGGGCGCTACGGCAACCCGGCGGAGCGCGCCGCCGCCGCCTCCTCCTCGCCCGTGCCAGCACAAGCTTCCCCTGCACCTGGAACAATGGTCCCGGTGTCGGGCCCTGCTGTCCAACCGGCCCGGCGTCCCTGGTACCCCTAGGCCGGAGGTGATGCTCCGCCAGAGGAGCGAGGGCACAGCCGCCGCACGGGCACCGAGTGTGTGGTACTTCGTGGCCCCGCTTCTCTCATGTCACTGCGAGTTGTCACAGAATCATGGAATCAAAGAACGGTTTGGGCTGGAAGGGGATCTTGGAGATCACCTAGTTCCAAAATCCCTGCCGTGGGCAGGGACACCCTCCACTAGATCAGGTTGCTCAGAGCCCCATCCAACCTCGGCTTAGACTGGCCTTATGTCAGGAGTGCAGTCTGTTCAGGCTCCTGCTGCTGCTGGTTTTTCTTTTCAGCCTTTGCGAAATGAATTCTGAAAACAAGAAGGTCGTGAGAACAATGGAGGAAAGCCTCCGTCTTGTGGGCTGCCCTCGCAGGGCTCGGCTCCCTGCTCCGTAAGTGCTCGCAATTGAAAGTTCTCTTAAACTTAGGGAGCATTACCTTTTGCGATTGGTAAACCAGGAGTGAGGAAATCTGTGTATGCATCTTCTTTTCCTGCGGTTTAAAAACGCTATCGCTTAATTTTTAAAAGATCTGTGGCTGACTTGTCCAACTCTTTCTTCTCACTTTACCCTCCTCCTTCTCAAACATCTTTACATATCAAATATTGCTTTTTGGCTCCAGCCTCACAAAACTGACAGCTTTGTAAAGCATCCACTGAGAAGCCAGACTGTGTTCAGTATGCGTTTGGAATTAATAGTTCTTGATTCAAAAGCTTTGATGTCGCGAACGTAATTTCACAGGTGCATTTTTCTGACCGTTTTTGTGATGCTTGAATAGCAAATCTTCTGTTTTTGCTAGCTTAGGTCTCAGAGTATCAGACCCGGATTACCGCCTTAAAATACCTGCACGGTTCTGCCACGGTAGCAGATGGTGAAGTATAATTAAGGAGTAATGTCACCACTGTCACTTTGTGTGATTTGTTTCCTTGTCCTTGCAGAAGTAAAAGTGCTGTAGTCTGCCATGAGGTGACACGCTTCACCTACGGATGGCCTGCTAAGCCCCTCAGACAGAGGGCCAGCCAGGCCTGGCCAGGATTAGCATGCTGCAGACATCTGAGAGCTCCTGTGCCTGCTGCAGCCTTTGAAACAATACTCTTTATTTGGGTGTGCTTGATGTGGGCTCACGGAGTTTTGGGGGGGGATGGTAACTGCAGCACCACCCCCTTCTTCTGTATCAGGGGCATTTGTGCAGGAGCCTGACCCTGGGCACTCCAGGGCTTTAGCTGGAGTTGCCTGCCCTGCTTCTTTTCCTGTGAGCGGTTGCCATTTCTTTTCCCCATCCCCACAACTGATGACAGGCTCGAAGTTTGACCACTTCCTACAAGAAATAATGTAAATAGGCTGCTGGCAGCAGAGATAGTATTCAGTGTAAGTTGCATCTTCGTTCACATCACCTTTGGGGGCTTTTTTTTTGTTGGGCGTCTTTCACACTTGCTGTAACAATTCCAGCAGCATAGCTGCTCAAGTCTTTTTTTGTTGTGAAAAACTTAAAGATGCTAGCTGCACTCGAGAGCTACTTTTGGGTTCCTCTTAATCTCCTTCTGGTCTCTTGAGACTACATTATGTTGTAAGTGGCTATAGGATAGTACACAAGTAGAACCTAATAATTAAATACTTTTTTTTCTTTAAATGAATATTTTGCAATCAACAGATACTTTTCCCTGAGATACTAATGGACTCCTGCTCGCTCTGATGGTCTGCAAGCCAGGAGCAGTAAGATGCTGCCCAGAGTGAATTAGAGTGAATCAAGGCCCCTGTGAAGAGTTTCTAATGTTCATTAAGCACTTTCACCTTCTCTTATGAGGCATATGAAGCTAGTATTAAAAATATATTACTCCTCCTTTTCTGTAGTAATAGCTAATGTTATGCATATGCTAAAATGTGGTATAAACGTCAGTCAGCTGGTTCTGTAAGGCAGTAGCATTCCCTCCATTTTATTGTTTGATGGAAAAGAAAGAACTCTAAATTACTTGCCTGAAGCTACATGCTGTAACAGCAGCAGAGTTGGAACTAATCTGTATTTCTGCTGCCTTCTCCAATATTCTATCCTACATGGCTATGCTACAAGGCATGGCATCTGCATTAAAAGAGACTATGTCGTTCCAACTTTCTTCAAAAATTTCCCCCATCCCAGTTATGGTCTGAACTGTTAGATTAATGTTATATTCTTAACATAATAAAAAAGGCATTTCAGTATGGATGCTTCTATTTTTTTTTAATAGATGATCATACCCTGCAGCTGATAGAGACCAGTTGATACTGTGATGACTCAGCTGTGGGAGTATTACATAAACTAGGTCAGTTTTTAAATCTCATCGTCTGAAGCTAAAGAGAATCCACGTTAAAATTTATGTTTTGTTTATACACATTACTGTTATTTCCTGGCTTGAATGTAAGTGAAAGCTCTTGAGGAGGTGGAACATGTTTTTGGGGGTTGATTTGGGGTTTGCTTTTGCCCATTTTTATTGTATAGTGACTGAATTCAGTCAGCTTGACGGAGGGGAAAGACCAGCTGCTTTCATTTCTAAAGTTTCCAGTTTGCAGCAGTCAAGTGAAAGGAAGGCTTTAAAGGCAATTTTAAAGTAGGGAAAGGAAAAGCAGAGACACGTTTATTATTTTTTATTACAAGCACCCAGCTTTTGTGTGATCTAGCAGATGTGGAATTTGCAGAGGAATACTCGATTCTTCAAAATCCAAATTTGCATTTAAAACACTCTGGTTTTCCCCCCTTAGTCCTTTGCATGGCTTGCTTCCCAACTATAAATGTAAACCAAGTGTAAATGATGCATTGTTTGCCTTAGTGGGCAGACAGTCTAAAAACAATAGTGCTGATGGATTTGACTGCCTCTGTGTAAGATTAACAGGACATTAAAATTCAAGTCTATTAATGCAAATTTTAGTGTTGCCAAACCTGAACTTCCCTTAAGTGTTTCCTGGTGCTGATGGCCCTAAATGTCCCTACCCCACAGGCCAAAACTTCAGCTTGACAGTTTTTTATTTTAACCTGTTGTTAGGATCTTAGAGAAAAGGGTAAAATGTCCTGGAGTTTAATGTCCAAATGAATGATGGGACATGGTACACGTGGACTTTTTGTACTTAACCACCATTTTTTTATTGAAATCATTTTTAAGTGGTAGGAAGCCACCAGGAAACTTAAAATCTGCAAATCACTTGTAAAATTCAGGTCTGGTATGTGAGGATTACTTGGCACTGGAATTCAGATACAGGAAATAATATGATTGCCAAAATCTATTTGGTGTTCTCTTAGATCTTTGATGGGTTGGTTGTTTTGCTGGCTTATTACTTCTGGGAATATTGGATGCAATCCTTCTTGGTTTTTAACAGGCAGGTTTTATTTGGGAGCTCTTGGTTTTCATTTGAAGGGGTGAGTTTATTTCAGTCAGTCACAAAAACGTTTCCTCAATGAAGCAGTAGGTAGAAGGTTTTTGCTGTTTCACTTGCTCGGGTTTCACACTTTCCCTGGTGTAATGACATCCTGTTCTGAAGTTGTTCCTTCAGTTATCTGACAGAGGCCTGGTATTTCCAGTGTGGGCTGTGGGAAAGGAATAAACCCTTTAATTATAGCAGTGAGGTCTTGTTTGAAAATATGCTATTTCTCTTCCCCTCTGCGTGTCCTGTCTTTTTGTCTGACTCTTTCCTATGCAGAAAAGGCATCTGAAGCTGTAAAATGCTGCTGTTGAAGTTGCTCTGCAAGGGTGGCCATGATGAGTGGCAAAGCTCAGCAGTGGCTGGGACCATAGCCATGCCAAACACCGAATCTCCAGGCTTGGGATCACGGCTCCTTGGTCTGTGAGCGGATGGATGCTGGGAGTGCACCCCATCTGCTCCTGTGCCAAGTTTATTGGCTTAATTTATGCTCCTGCAGGAAGCCATTCGGTGTGACCAGCCTGGCTGAGCAAGGAAGCAGGGAAAGAGGCACAGGTGGAAATCATCATTTCACTGGTACACATCGGGAAGATGTGAAGCTGCTTCAGCATTTCTGCAGCAAATGTCTCGTGCTGGACTGATGTGTCACAAACAATATCCCCTATTTTTATCTGAGGGACAAAAACCTCATTTTATTGGACTTTAATGGGATTCTGTGATCAAAAATACACTGAAAACAAAGTGAGAAAGCTAAACTAAGGTCTCTGTATGCTTTCGGCATCTAAGTTAGGCCCTTGGAACCGGAGTAGTTTCTGAACAGGTTCAGTTTTGTGCCTGTAGAATTGCTACAGGAGGAATTGGACATTTTGACACTGCTAAAATCAGTTCAGCAGAAATGTGATGATGCCCCCAGAAGAGTTCATAATTGCATCACTTCAGGGGCATGATTTAATCCTTTCTAAATGTCTCTCCTCTGTAATCTGCTTCGTCTTTTCTGCATGGCTTCTTGCCATCTTTTCTGCCAGGTTCTTCCCTTGATTTGCTCTGCAAAAAAGGCAGCCTTGGATCTGTGACTGAGAGGAAATGCAAATAATAGGAAGTTGAGAAACTGTGGCCTGCTGCTCTACTCCAGGAGGGTTTGTGGTATTTGAGTCCCTGGTGCTCTGCTTTCAGTTCTTTAAGCTTGCCTTTCTGGTCTGACATCTTTTGGATGACGTGATAGTTGCAGGAGATTAGCGTATTTTGGCACACACATGCTATGATGACTGGCTAACGATATTTACAGCATTCAAAAATAAACCATGGGAGCTCATTCTGACATAATCTACTAATCTTAGTTTTGCACTTTGATACTGTGTTGTCTGAGCCAAGTTTGGATAACTATATATTGCAAGCAATTCATTTTTAGCTTTGCTTGCAGATGAGTGTTAAGGCAGTGCATGCTTTTCAATTAAAAATGATGGGAGTGAATTTGGAGAAATTATCAGCTCTTTCAACTATATGCTTATTCTGTGCCTATTTTTGAAACAGTTTTATGTGAGTGGGTAGAGATGCATGCTCCACAATATTTCTGGATATGTTGTGTACTGGCATTTTGATGAGGTTATTTTTTTCCTTCACTGCCCACAAGAATGGGATGGTCTTCTCTGCCCTTTCCCACATTTGCATGTTATGGGAAGGACGTTCTTTTCTCTTTGAGGATTGTGCTTCATTCTTTATCTGGATAACAAAAAAATCATTACTGCCTTGGCTAAACTTTAGTCTTGAGCTAGGCATCTTGCTCATAGTTATGCTGAATTTGGGAGAGTCCAGCCAAGAGAATAAGCTTTTGAGGCTCCCAGGTGGCAGGAATTCAGTTTGCCCTGGACCTTGACAACTCCATTTAAACAGCTAAATAACAATTTTCTAGCCATATTTTTGAATGCCTGCATGTTTAAGAATTGCAGCGAGGAGCTTGGTGATGTAAAGCCTGCGAATCAAGTCAATGGCAATGTACAAATATTTTTTCAGGTTGCTACTATTGAAATGGACAGAAACCATGAGTTTTGGACAGGAGTCTGTTCAGTCTCTCAGTCTTTAAGATGCTTATCATATTTTTATTAGCTCTTATATTTAGCATGTAGTTTCCTGTGCTGTTCTAAAACTGGGAGTCTTTATGTTGACAAAGTTTGTTGCAATTAGATTTTTAAGATGCTGCAGGCTACCACCTTATGTTTATAACTTTTTTTCTTTTTGTAAGGTACCCATTAGACAGACTGAGGGTGTCTTAGAGAAGGCATGTGTTTCCTTCTTTCTCGCCTGTTTTATTTTATAGGTATTACTTTCAGCCACTTTGTCCTACAGTTCTTTTTGGTACATCAAACTTGTAAGCCAAATCTCTCAGCTGCAGCATGCATGTTAAAATCCCCAAATCATAAATTTGCAACCCTCCACATATGCCAGATGAATTAGCGTCTTAATTCCACTTGAGCTGAAAACACCCCAAAAATGCAACCTACTTTTGTTTTCATTTGAGCCCTAGAAAACTTGATTCAGAGTTTTGAGTTCATAAAACTCAAAGCCAATTGAAAAGAAGGCTTTCTCTTACTGCTTTTTAAGTTGACTGGTAACTAAGCTGGTGTTGTACGAGGTTCCTTTTTTGGAGGTGTTTCAGGTGACCAGACTTTATTTGAGACTATTTCACATACGGATGACCTAGATGGAATGGACACCTGAGATGGGGTTTTCTGATTAATAGTCAAGTTTTTACTCCCTCCTGAAGTGTAGTGATAGTGATGATAATTGTCATGGCCTGTTGCCACCTTGCAGGCTGGTAAAAGCTTTTCAAATTTAAGATTAAGGCTCCAGCAGCAGAAAGACTGCCTTCTTCTTACAGTCTTGTTTGTGTATAGTAGAGCTTTTAATAAATTATTAGAAAATGTGCTACTCCAACTAACTTCTGCTTTATAGCCATAACTGAAAGGGACAATCTCTGGTCTCAGAAAGCCAGAGAAAGCCAACTTTTGTTATAGTTATTCAGCTTATAATGGAGACATAGTAATATAATTTTGTAAGACAAGCAACTTCATGTAACTTAAAAGCTGGACTTTGGGCATGTTATAGTAACTGCAACTTGTGAATTATTTATAATTTGGAAGAAATAATGGTAATCCTAATGGCAAATAATTTTGAAGCAGCCTTTTTTTTTTTCCCCAATCTGTAATGCCTTGAACCAGTAAAAACAACAAAATTAGAAGTAGCTGTCAAGAAAAGCTGTCCTGTCCTGTTGTACTCTCTTTTTCCTAATCTGTGTTTGAATGTCCTGTGTATGGCTTAAGCTTTTTGCCATCCGTAACAGCGTTTTAAATGTGGATACCAGTGAGGTGCCTAGTGCTGTGATTCTGTGATTACCTTAAGCCTGCGCTGCACTGGAGGAAGTGGTTCAGCCTTCCCTCTGGCTGCTTGTTCCCCTGCTCTTCTGCAGGCTGACATGTGCCAGGTGATCACTCCCACCTCAGACTGGGGACTTTGCAGTAAAAACTGAACTGACAAAATGTGGTTGATTTTTAATGTGGATTCGTTTAATATTGCTGTTTGTGATGTAGCTAGAAAAATACTTGGTCTTGGGAAAGTGTTACAGGGACACCCAGTGAAGTGACAAGGGAGGGGTAGGATTGCGTCCGTTAGCAATAGAGCGAGTTTAAATGGACTGTGAAATTATGACTAAATAGGAGTCAAGATACATGTTTTATTTCATGGCAAGCAAAATTAGCTGTCCTTGTCTGTTTTAAGGGTTGTTCGGATTTAGATTTTGCTGTACTGCCTTACTGCTGGAAGCATGGTGAATATTAAGCAACGTTGAAACGAAGTTAGGTGAAAATGAAGCTAAAGGTGTTTGTGCCTGTGGTGATGGCAGTGCCATAACCATTTCCAAAGTGCTAAAATCAGTTCAAATAAAATTAAAAATGTTCTGCTGTTACATGTTACGCTTGCTTAGGTAGGATTTTAACAATTTTGTCCTTCAATGAGAGAAATAAAAAGAGGAAGAAAAGAAAATTAAGATAGCTGTGCTACTGGAGGCTAAGTTCCCCTGCTAAATGTGGTAGAAGAACTGCTACTCTTTTCTCGTTCAACAGCCACACACACCCCTCCCATATGCAAGAGCTTCACTGTGGAATTGAAGCCAGTGTACTGTTCTATTTTCAACATCTTAGGATAAGAACCTGCTTACATAAGGGAATTCATCCAGAAATTTCCCATGGCTTTATTTGTTTTATTTTGTACCACTCAATAATAAGTTCAGATAGCTTCTCCTGCTAAAACTACTCATGTCTATTGAAGGTGCACACGAACTGAAGTGCTGATGTATTTTTTTCCCTGGGTTCCCGAGTAGTGTGAGAAGGCCAAACCATGTCAAATCAAAAAGCTACAAAAACCAAGGCTTCTTTTAATTATAGGAACAGCAGGATGTGGCATCACATGCTTTTTTCTCACCATTGAAGCCAGTGGTGGTGACCCTGTGAATCATTCCTTCATGGTATGGTGCTTTGGCCATATCAATGCAGCCAAAGAGCTGCATGTGAAATAGGGTCACTGAAATTATGAGACTTGAAGAGTAGTTATGCCCAGGCTCTTTTTTTCTTCCACCTTCTCATCTTTAAATGGTCTGGTTTCAGTGCAAGCCTGCAGGACTTTTTTGTGGCACAGTTAAGGGAGCAGCGAGGCACAAGGACCTCTTTGGCTTTGCTGTGGATTAAAAAGATGTGGAATTGGCACCCTCGGTTTGGATCCAGCAAGGCACTGAAGCACGTGCCAGTCTCAAATGTATGAATACTCTTACTGACGTCAGTTGAAGTACTTGGAGCTTATGAGTTAAGCACATGCCGAAGTGCTTTTCAGGGCTTGAGATTTTGCTGTTCCTGTGTAAGAGTGTGTGCAAGTATTTGCAGGCAGGAATGTTAGTTTTCTAAAGGGGTGATAGCCATTTACTGGTTTTAATGGCTTTACTAAATGTAATACTGCCTGATTTGGGTTTTTTTTGTGAAATGTTTCAGGTTTTTTTTTCCTTTTTCAGCCTCTTAATGTTTTATTTAAAGGTAATAGCTGTTATTTTTCGTTGCTTACTCTTCCTTATAGTGTGCATGTGTGCACAGTGCTGGCATTTTTACAGTTCACTCTCCCCTATGTTCTTCTCATCCACTGCTGTGCTTTTCTCTCTCATTTCTGTGCATTTCTGACTGAGGTCCTCTATTCACTTTGTCCTTGTCTAAGAAAATCATCTCTTACAAAGTTCCTGCCATCTCTTTGCAAGAAAGCAAAATGGACTATTGGTGCAGTATTATTTTCTTTTCCTGAAGGCCAGACAGGGAGATGAAGCAAGGTTCATGCAGCTCATTTGCGGGGCCAGCTCCATAGGAAACATTTTGGAAGGGGAGGGATTATACAGTTAATACTTGTCTCTCAAGACTGTGTGCAGAATATGAGTGTTGTTTATAGAAAATACTGGCTGTGTGTTTGTTTTGCAAGGCTCAGCAAACTGTTAATGCACAAATACTGTGGAGGAAAACAGAACGTGGCCCTGCTCATTCCTTTTTACAGTCCTTTTATGAACTTTTGGGAAATCAAATCCTGCTGATGTGAGCATTCAAGGAAAGCTAATTTCATATTTCTTGTACATTAAAGGCTTTTATTTATAAGCCAATAATATTCATGCTCTTTCAGTCAAGAGCAGCATTTTGTGACACAACTGACCAATCATAAAAGCCACTGCATAGCTTCCATTATTGAAAGGGGGTCTCCAATCTTCATTTGAGTATGGTCTTCCAAATTACTTAACAATGGTCAGATTTCTTGCAGCCTGGATGACAGACCAGGTATAATGATTTCTGGACCTTGTTGCTTTGGAGAGCAGGAATATGATTTTCAACAGAAATATGCTATGAAAAATGTGATCTCCTAAAGTCTTCTGGGTAATATAATTTCTTGATCTCATACTTAGCATTTCATTATGCTACTTGAGCTGGCTCCTGTGAAAGCTGGTTACCTATATTGCAAAAGATGGAAATGTGTTTATCATGTAAGTAATTATGTGTGTCCCCACACTCCCCCCCACCCCCCCCAGCATATTTTTTTATATACTTGTTGATTCCTTTTCCTTTTTTGGTGTAATTTTTGCACCTTGCAGTTACTCTTGCAGTCAGGGATGCAGTGAGATTAATTCCCTGTAGGCATTTTGGAAATTCCTGGTTCTCTAATTTGGATGGAGGAAAGTGAAAGGATGAACTATTACTTCCTTTTCTTTATGCTAGCTTTGCTCAGATCCTGCCAGCGGTGAGCCTGTCATTTTTTCCCCCTGCAGATTGCCCATCTCTTAAGGCATTATAACCACTGCTGTCCTCATGCCTGATGACTCAGGCCATTCCTGCTATGCTCTGCCTCCTGGCCCAAACGGGACCAGAAACAGCATTCCTGCACGCATGCCTGTCTGTACGTGTGCTGCTTTCCTCTCTGCAGTAGTGTTGAGTTGACCACAGGGATTACTTAGCAAAGTGGTCAGAGATGGTTTTTGCTATTTGGAACATTTTTTTCAGGATGTGCCTTTGTCTCTTACTTTTTTTTTTCTCTCCTTTTCATGTCCCTGTTCACCTCGGAGAACCACAAGTAGATGGTACTGACTGACTGAAGGACTTGCTTGTTATCAGCAATCTCAGAATCTGTCTGCTTCACTTGAGGCCATTTCAGAGGTGCTTCAAATCTCTGTCAGCTTATTGCTTGCACTCTACAAGCATGACTGCAGCTTCATCTCAGGCTTTCTGGGAGCAGGAGTATATTCAGCTCTGGAGAGCTAACCTGCCCTCCAGCACAGTTTGTGAAACCAAAGTTAGCATAATGTCAAAAAAATGGCCAGGATATTTATCCATGGTTGGAGTCTTGCTCATGTGGAAGATGGCTTGCCCTGAGTTTCCCATCCTGAGGTCCTACCACTATCCGTCTTTAGCCATCATGGTGGTATTTTTGCTGCTTTTACTTGTGTGTTCTCCCTCAGCATTGTATTGTGGTCTTGTCTTTAGAAGGTCAACTACAGCTTGTCTCATGGACATCATAGCGTAGGAGGGAAATGCTTCTCCATCTTTTACAATGGAAGAATATATATGAGCACACTATGCTGTTGCCTTTGGAATAGGGCTTTGAAGGTGTCTGTTCAATCATGCTTTTGAAGGTGTTCTGAAATCACTCCCAACTATCCTCTGTATAGGTGATTTATCACTATTCTTCTCACGGAGCAGTAAATCACATCTTGGCTGAAACGTTATCCTTTCTTCTTAAAAGACGTTATGGTGCTGTACTGCTTTTTCCTTAATTTCATGCTCTCCAAATGTCCAGGTATTTTTTCCCAGTAAGAGAAGATCCAGTATTTCATCAGGAACCCATGTGTTAGAGAGCTGAAGCAACACAGTGTAGTACTTCGGCTTTAAAAGGTCAATCCTCTGTGGAAGAATGCCGTTAAGACAGTTTCAGCTGGTTTCCAAATTTCCAATCTATTGACTTTCTCAGTGGTTAGATCATCTTTGATAAAAGCAAGGATCTGCAGGTGATCTGGGGGATTCACTAGTTTAATTTCAACATATACAAATAATGTTAAGCCTGTGCATAAACTAGTCTAGTTAAGGAGAACAAAATAATAGGTGATCTCTTGAGGCAATCCTTTGAAACACGAAGTAATATCTTATAAATTTTTAAGTACGTAAGAAGGAAGATTGAATAGCTGTCATTATTTGAGACAAAGACTGTAAGAACAATGCTAATACTGGCTGAGTGATCTACCATTCAGCTTAGAAAGTAGGACAACATCTAGTAAGGGAAATCTTGGTTATAGTGGACTTCTTATCAGGGCTCCTAATCCTGTCATAGATAAGAGAATATAAAAATGTCAAAACCGGGGTTTTAAATCTGCATATCCCAGGTTGCTTTAACTTGCATGGCTGCCTTTTTTTTTTTTTTTCTTTTTTCCTTTTTTCTTTCCCCTTTTTGTAAATTGGTTTGATTGTTTGATCATGCAGGAAGTCCCTAGAGAGAAAACAAGAAAATTTCCACAATGAGGTGGCCTTTCGGTTTTTGCAAGTGTCTGTTCTCAGAGAACAGACCTATCTCAAAACTTTGTCCTCTTAATTGATGCATTTCATATTTGGTTCATGCTACAGCATGAGAAAGTTCTCTGGAGCAAAGTGTAATGCTATATAGCCTCATTTCATACATTTTTCCAGTGCCTGGCATGTCTTAATGCCCATGGAAGTAAACTTGCACAGTTATTGTGTTGGCAGGGTTGGTAATCTCAAAGCTCTTGTTGTAGAAGATTCATGTGTCTGGCTCTTCCTGGACTAGGTTGTAGAGCTGCTTTGTTGTCATTTCTAAACAGTGGTTCTGCCCACGTTTTCTCAATACAGCGAGTCTCCTTTTTATTGTCAGTTTTTGACTTTCTGGTGTGGAAGACCAATGCAAATATTACCAGGGTTTAATAACAGCCTACCTTTGGATGAGTATTACTGTTGTGATAAATATGATAGGAGGTTGGTTGCTCATTGATTTGTGCTTTTTGGCCATTTTCCAGGATGAAACTAACTTCATTATGCAAGAGTTTCAGAACACTGCAGAGTTGTTCATTTATTTCCTTTGACTGTTATCAAGCTGACAGCTTGCCTTTGGAGGGTCATATGTTCAAAAGCTGCCAATTGGATCTTGCTTCATTTTAGCCAAATGTGGCACAGAGTCTGAAGTGCATTTCATCCCTGATATCCCCCCTCCCCCCTTTTTTAAAGCCCTTTAACTTCTTTTACTTTTTACTCTCTTCCTTTTCCCTCAGTTCCTCTTGCTAAAAATAAAAATGAACTGGGAACAGAGGCAATGCCACAAATAAAAGGAATTAGTTTTTTTGTTGTTGCTGCCTGTAATTTTGGTTTCTCGCAATAAGACTTTAGTTTCTCTGGTTAGATAGTTCTGCACTGTGGAGAAATGCATGCGTTTCAAAAATGGTAAATGGAAGGTATTTTTCATCTTGCTATTTTTGCTAACCATTTTGCAACCTCTAAGTTGGCTGCTTATTTCCAAATTGTTCCCTGTGACTTTTTTCCCCTCCTCCTGCTTCATCAGTGCTCTTTTTGGGTACCTTTCCTCAGTAAGCCTGAATGAAGTTGGCACTGCACTATGCACTCAGCTGAGTAATCCCCTAGATGAAGGAGAAATGGAGAGGGAGACAAGTAATGTGTAATATCTGCCTATGTACTACTTGAAATCAGAAAGTGTATTTCTGTTGTGGGACCCAGATACATGGTTTCCTCATACTGAGCAGTTGTGAGGACAGGCGTAAAATTTTTTCATGTCAGTAGGGTAGTATCTTGAATTCTTCCAAGTGTTTCATACAACTTAGCTTTGCTTTTTTAATGTCTCTATGCATACCTGAAAAACAGATGTTTTTGTGGTTCAGTCTTAAAGAAATGTTCTTAATAACTAGGTAAGGTGAGTTGAATTGCCTATTTTGCAAAGTAGGCAACTTTTATTTTGATTTTTCTGGCCTCTTAAAAACAGTGGTAAATGCAATGGAAGAATAGAGTTTCAATTTTGAACAAATGTATTCTGTCTGTGAATTTTTTTTCCGTTAATTACTTTAAAATTTTTTTCCCCGAGTAATTCTTGACTCTTTTTTTCATTACATATTTATGTCCTTGTAAAGTGGAAAAATGCTACCTAAGTATTACTATGCAGTGTATTAAGCTGCTTGCTTTAGTCTGAAAGAAACTCTTAAGGTTTTTGTTAGAGGAAAGCAAGCATATGTCCATTTCCTCTAAGATTTTGTCTCAAATTCCTTCTCATTTCAAGGCTCATAATTTTCAGTTAGTTTAAATTCACATGTATATTTATACATTTATTTTATAAAAGTTTGTAATGTATTTTATACTTTAATGTGGATTATTTCTTAATTTTGCCTTGTTTCCTGCTTAAGTAGTATTCTGTAATTACCTGATTCACTCTGGTTGTGGGTGAATGAAACTATGAAATTTGTTGTCAATTAGCAATCAATGTGGTATCCATATTTTTAAATGTTATAAATTGCCTATTAAAGCTAATTTTCCAGGGCATCTCTATCTCCGTTCTTAATGTAATGCAGAATATTTTACAATAATGCCTAGGTTAACAATGATAGTCTTGCTGTATTGTGCAAAAAAGGCTTCTGTGCAGACCCAGCTGGGTTTCAGGCTTAATTCATTGCTCTATGGTGGGATCACCACAGCTGCTGTGGGGCCTTTACAAATGCAAAAAAGCTGTCAGTGTTTGTTTCATCAGATGCATAAATGATGAGGCCAAGTTGAGGAATCCATTCCAGCGCGCGCGGTGTGCATGCTGGAGGCATTATTGTTTATAGAATTAGTGTCTTAATGCTTTAAAATACATGGTGCGTGTTTTACCTTAGAGCAAAATATTTTAGGAGTAAGATGGTTTAAGGATCCTCTGCAATTTAGTCCCCGCTTCTAACAGCGTTTGCCCTGACTTGTGTAAATGTGCATCTGAATTACTGCACTGTACCTGCCTCGGTCACGAGTAATTCAGTTCTCCTGTCTTGTGCATCTTTTTTGCTAGTACTTTGATTATTGTAAGCAGTCACAATTAAGTAACTGTACAGCTTTAATGCAGATTTTTGCCCCCCCTTAGCTGTCAGCCACAGGAGTTGTGCTGTCTCCTATGGTCACCAGAAGTCAGAGTACTTCTTTTGGCTGTCAAGGCTTGAGCGAGGTTCCTTCCAGCCAATTAGCAAGTAACGATGATTGGTTTCAGAGAGGGCTGCTTAAGAATGCAAAGCATGCCTCTGCGCTGGGGCCGAGCACACAGTTCCTCTAACAATTCTCCTTTCCTTTGCTTGCAGCTCCAGGAATGTAACATGAAGTAGGGCTTTTACTTATATGACGCCAGACTGGCTTTTGGGAGGCAAGGGTGACGGGGTTCGGGTCTTAAATTGTTTTTCTGTGGAAGCACTCATGTGATCTTTCAGTCTTTGTTGCAGTCTGTTGGCTGCGTGCGTGAGGTTTCATCAGGGCACGCCACCCTTCCCATATCATGTAACTCCAGCGATAATAGGCATTGCAGGAATTTTAACTAACGCGCTGTATAAGCCGTTGTCGCTGTGATTTTATTAAATGTGCTTGCAGCGTGGAATTTTGCTAATGCTGTAGAGTGATCGGTTATGCAAATTGAATGTAAGAATGGGCTAGTGGGAATTTGTTGTCTGTATGTATGTTGGAGACCTGTCTTGTGCATTTGAAAATGAAATGAGCGAAACAGTGTTGATGCAGACTGCAGCTGAAATGTTCATGCAACCTTTGCTTTCCTGCTTGGGGGTGTGATATTGTCACTCCAGAGGCCAAATTTGGTTTGTAGGGTGGTGCTGTAAGCATGCTTGCTGCTGGTACGTGCTGGCCATGTATGGGTGAGCTGAACAACCTGAGTGCAGGATACCTGAGGCACAGTCGTATACAAATTAGATTATGAGATCTATTCTGGCTGGTCGACATGGCGAGTCAAAGCTGTGTTCTTGCTTAAGCTCTTTTGCCATAATGCAGGCAGATTCCTCTGCTGGAGCAAATGATGTTTATTTAGTTCGGTGCACAACTAGTGGTATCCATGTTCCTTGCCTAAATTGTTGGCCTGTAGCTAAAGCAGCACTTCTTCAGGTGTGACATGTGGCAAGGATACTCTTGAGTCCTGCCAGGTGAAGTGGGAAGGCAGGGAGTTCAGCTTCTTTTCTGGATTTTCTGCTTCACTGAGGCACATGTCTGCTGGGGTTACAGCAACTTGTCAGAGAAAGTCACCTCCTCCCCGCACTGCTCTCATGGCCTCTGTTATCTCTCGGCTCAGGCTCCAAAGGCGACCAGCCTTCTCCTGCTGTTCCAGGGAGCAGGTTGTTTGCAGCTTTCCCTCTGTCAGCACTTTTTAGCTAGAAAAGCAGCAGCAGCCGAAAGAAATCTCTACCTGGCAGGCGGTGCCCTACGTCCCTCCCTTCCCTGCTCCTCATGTACAGCCGCCGTAAGCGCTGCCATTTATTTCCCTTGGAGTCTCTATTTTATTATTTGCTGCTGGCTGGGGGACTGGCAGTGGCATGGGAGGGCTGCCCTGGGGCTGCTGAGCTGGGGTGCAGTAGTTTGGCTGTGAAATGTGGACAGAACTATAGTGAACGCATCACGGGGCATTTGTGTTTTGGGGGCATGGTGCATTTACCAGCAGCCTTTGGTGATGCATGCAGAGGAAAGGCTGAGCTGGGAAGCTGCTGGTTTTGGTGTGGGCATGGTGTGGTGATTGGGGAGCTACTCTTATCCCCCAGCTGTGGAAACTTTTGTGAGAGACAGGGAGTCCTCTCAGGCAGAAAAAGGTGTCGCAGCACCAGGAAGTGAGGTTTGTACCCATGATGTGGCTGCTCCCGTGTCCCACCCCTGCACCGAGCAGACAGGGATGCCGCACAGGGATGAGAATTCCATGCTGTGGGTGACCCCAGTGAGAGGCCAGATTGTGTCCTGCATGCTTCAAGTACTCTGTGAGGAGATGGGAGTCCTGCAAATTTGTCTCCTAAGGTCTTCCTCCCGTTTTCCTCTGATTCTCTGGTGTTTTATAGATAATGTGGCAGAAAGAAGGAAATTGTTATTAAATTCAGAGGCGGAAGGAGCAGAAAGGGCATGTGACTTTTTTCCCTTTTCCCAGGGCAGGCTTGTTAGCAGCCTGCACTGCTTGTTCGAAGAGTAGCTGCTGCTGCATCCCTGTCCACCACAGCATCCTTGCTTCAGCGCTGAATCCCATCTGACCTTTGAGTTCAAGCTTAGAGATAGAGCTGCTTCACTGGGATATTTTAAAAGTTAAACCAAATTATGTACAGTACAATTCTTCTTTTCTTTTTAAAAGTTTTTTTTAAAACAAGCATTGTTGTAGAACCAGGCTTTAGGAAAACGCAAATTTGAGCCAAATCATCTTTGTGGTTTCCTGTTGCCCTTTGGGTTGCTGGTAACATGCCAGGTCATGTTGGTAAAGAAAACACTTTAGTAGTTACATAAAAAACTTGGATATATTTAGCTGTCCTGAAAAATGCTGTGGTAATGTTTTAGGTGTAATAAGCATTTTTATTATTCTTATTAAGTTTGTTCCCCCTACTCTTATGTGTTAAGCCACTAATGAGGAAGTAATGGAAACTGGGATTCCAGTTTTTTATTTTGACTCGTAAATGCATTGGCTTTAGAAATAGTCTTGCAGTGCTAATGGGAATGTTTGCTCTGCCAGTGTCAGGAATGTATTTCATGATAGGAGGCTGTGTTAAACAATTGTCTCCTTGCTGGTGAATTGGCTCTTGATGGAGATTCAGAAGAGCTTATTTTAATTAAGCTTTGTTGGAAAACATGGCTCAATTTACTAACGGAGGTAGGTGCTACTTGCCCGTGGACTTTTTACAGTGTTAATGCAAAATTCCAGGATACTTGCTGTTTAGGCATGATTCTTCTAATACTGTTTGTATGAGAAAAAGACAATTGTATAGTAAGAGCATCATATTTTGTATTAGGAAATAAAAAACCTCAAGGAGCACATGGTTAGAAGCAGTATTTCAGAACATTCTGTTGGAAAGCTGGATTTTGGATGAGGAATGTGGAGGCGATGTGCTATTACTAACAAAGCTCCTAGGCTTTGGAGGCAATACATTTGCCTTGGGAAAGCAGTGGTGAGTACTGAAAACCCTGCCACGCGCTCTCTGCGGAGACACCACACGGCTTCTCTCTCCCTGTGCTGAGCTCTTCCTGTGGCCATTGCAAAGCAGGGGAGAGCCGCTTTCGTGCTTCGGTTGGCAGAAGGCATGTTAATAGGTGGCCGCCCCGTCTGCTTTTCTTTATAATAGATTAGCTGTCGTTCAAGGCTGAGGGAAGTGCAAAACAAACTCTGAAAATATTTCAGATGCTTTAATTAAAAGTGGTGGAAGTGGAGAATTAGAGCTGCTTCTGTGTTAGGACGGCTTATTCAAACATGCAGCTTAACCAGTTAGACTGCAAGGTGGAAAATGCTAGAGATTGTGTATCTGAATTAAGCAATTTTAATTTGGTCTTTCATCTCTGTCATTACCGAGGGATATCCTGCAGGCTGGTTTAATGAACTCAATCTAGAGGTGTGTAGAGGCACATCTCTTTGCTTGACAGCAGCAAGATGGCATGCTATGACTGGCAGACATATCTTCAGCTTGTGTAATTGTCTGCTCTTGTCATATGATGACAAATGGAGCGATGATCATATTAAACAACAAAAAAGTTCAAAGTAACACGAAGGCTCTGAATAAACTCTTGGAATCAAAGAGATTCTCACATGACAGCATGTCAGCATGGGTATTTTTAGCCTGAATTAATGCAGCTATAGGAAACTCCCCTCCCCCAGAGAAGTATTACGATGTGAAGTTAAATGTCAGTCAGAATTTTTAGGTTAAATTCTCCACTTCCTACAGGTGTGGGTGCTTGTCTTGTTAGCGCTCAGTCTGTTGCACACATAGGCAAGGAGAAAAGTGTCTCAGGTCAGGAGCTTAACAAAATAAATAAAGTAGTAACTAGAGTTTGTCTGTAGGCTGACAAAGCGGAGCTTTTTTGAATGAGTGTCTTCCAAATCCAGATGCTATAAGGATGAGATCATGCAGAAAAAATTCATCAGGAACTGAGCATAGTTAGGAGTCCTTGCAATTATGTTAGAGGGTAATATAAATCCCCTTCTTCCCCTTGTATTTATAAAGTTTTTTATCCCATCCTGGGTGAAAGTTAATGCACTTCTGTGCATTATGGTACGAGGTTTTAGGTTTTGCGGAAGAAACTGTCTTTCTGATAAAGTCTGAAGTCAAGTAACATTTTCCTTTTGTGAATAAGAGGATTCTGCAGAAGGGAAGTACCATTCTGAAAAAACAGGGAAGTTGATTTAAAAGGAAATGCAGTATTTGAGCATTAAGAAACAGGACCCAAGGGGACAGAAGCTTCTCTGTGAGCCCCTTTCTCCCCCCTGCCCTGTCTTTCCCCCCCGCCCCCCACCTTTTCCCATTAGAACTGGGACTGTATGTAGTTAACCACAATGGAAAATGAGTGATACAGATTTCCAATTTTATTCAATTTTTGGTGTGCTTATAGTTTTTCAGTTTGGTTGGTATCTCTGTTGCAGTTTTAATGAAGATTTCCTTTTTTTTTTCCCTCTTTTTTTTTTCCCTTCCCTCCTAATCTTTTTTTTTTTCTTCTGATAGGGAAAAAATAATTTCAGCATTTAAAAAAACACATATGCTCCGACACACGGCCAGATTAAAACTTTCCTCCTCTGAATGCTTTATTCATAAACATCATAGAAAATTTCTTTACTTCTGGATTGCCATTCTTGTGTGGTATCCCAGCCCTATAAGCACATTTTAAATGTTGTTTTCAAAAAAGGCTTTTTTAGCAGCTGCCCTGGAGCTGGGTTTTGTTGCCAGGGTGGATGTGGGGAAGTGCCCAGCCCAGAATTCAGCAGTATGCATTCAGAACGGGTCTGAAATATGTCCTTTTTTAATGTGTAAAAGTCTTTTTCACTTGCCAGTTGAATCAGTAAAATATCAGGAAAATGTTTTGTCTTTGTGATATCTGAAATATCCTTAGTTTAGTTTTGAATTTGAAAATTTTACTGTGGTGGTCCTGTTGTGGTTTAATTGTAATGAGAATAAAGCTTTGCACATGTAGGCCTCCATTCTCAATTTCATCAATAAGTAATCTTAGTCAAAAGAGTGCCTATATAAAAATAGCCCTGTAGAATTCAACAGTTAAACCTTGTGTGAAATGTCATTTAATGAAATCTCTGTGTGTCAAGTCTATTAACTGCTCTGACAGAGCTAATTTTTATTAGCTGTTTTATTCTTAACATCATGCAATTTCCACCTCCTGCAGAAACTACATATAGCTACTGCTTTGGTACATGTATGAGTAAGGGCATATCTCTATCAAGAAAATGTGCAACGTTAGAAAGCTCAGGTATAATTCTGTTCCTAGTTTTGGATGCATTTTCTTTTCCATTTATTAACATGTGCCAGTACAGTATTTTCCTATACAGATCAGACAGAAAGGAGTAGTGTTCTTTTTTGACTAGTACTCATTTAAGCATTGAATAAGTGTGAATGTTAGCATTGTTGCAGGAAAACCAGTTGTACTTGCAGTCTGCAGAGCTGCACAAAAATAATTTTACTGTTTTTGTACTTGAATGTTTAGATGTAAGGAGCCATGGAGAGCTGTCAGACATGGACTCTGCATTTCTGCCAAAGCTTCCTTCTGAGTATAAACATACCTTAAGAGGATATACTGCCTTAACCCTATTCTCCTTCTAGTAGAGATTAAAATTCAGGAGTAGAGTTGATGTAGCTTAAAAGAGGAATAAAGCTAATTTGGCCTATTTGCTTGTTTTATGGCTTGAAAAATAGGCAGTAGATTAATCAGAGGTGCGATTCAACATCTGGACTGTTCATGCAAAGATGACAGGGAAGAATGGAGATAGATTGTAGAGCAGCAGAGAAAAGGGAATTGGTTGAGAAATGCAAAGATAGAAGTGACCGAGCCAGTACAGTAGTTATAAAAGTGATTTCTGTGAAATATTTTGATGGGATTCATCACTGCGGAGTAAAGGAATATTGCAGTAATGGGGAAAGAAACGAGTGAGAGTCTTTCACAAAGCGTTTTGGCACTGAGGAAGATTTGTGTCTCTGTGACATTTTGCAGGAAGAATTGGCAAGATTTGTCCCTGATACGAGCACTAGTGCCTGCAGAGGGGTGTGAAACACTTGATAGCCATATTGTATTTTGAGTGACGGTTAGTCAGGCAGCAAGTAGCAGCCTTTTACAAAACTATTCATGCAGTTGTGTGCAGAAAGGTGGGGGCTGGTTCTGTTATGAGTCTCTCCAACAGTAAGGGGAAGAGATTGTCAGCTCTTGAAACATCTGTCTTCATTTCGACTACAAAAAGTAAATGTTTGGAAGTGATACAGGCAGCATCTTCAGGAGCACTAGAAAACAGCCTGTTTATTGTGGTAAATAGACTCGCATCTCAGTGACCATTTCCATGTTGGTTTTAATCGGAGATTCCTTTATTTGCAAACCGATGGCTTACATGTGGTGGATGCTATTGTTGACTGGCTTGCCACCACGCAGTCAAATGCTCGATTAGCACCAGTCACCAGCAACTTCTGTAATTGCCATGGGTTGAGTAAAATGATATCTTTAGGTTGAGCAGAATAAATCTAGGCTTAGCTGTGCTGGAAAGGATGCATCTTCTCTCATCAGCCTCTCCTTTTCCCTATTTCTGTTACTGGTTGTGCGTGAGTGGATCTCTCTGATTCTGAAGCCCTTTATGTGGGACCAGGGTGATGTCAATATCTGGTGGAGAACACATTTTGTAGGCAGCATTGTTTAATCAGCATCTCAGTAGCTGGTGTGAAGTGGCAGGATTAGTCCTTGCTGTAGCCTACAGTAGAGAGGTTGAGTGCCTGGAGGATGTAAGCAGTACAGCCCAAATGCCTCTGCTACCTACGTCAGTGTCATTTATAGAATTTTGAACTGTATACTAAGGAAGAATAAAGTGAATGTAAATGTATTATTGCTCCTATTATAACACTTCAGTAGGATAAAAAGAGAGAGAAAAACTTCAATAGCTCTGATGATAGCCTGCCAGAATAAATGTTGGCTCAGAAGCAACTGTGGTAATGTAGCTTTTTTTCCTCAATCCATTTGAGTTAAATGAGAGTGGGGCCAAGCTGAGAAATTAGTTTTTAAGTAGTGCTGGCTCTGCTGCTTCCAGGGCGCTCCAGATTTGCCATTTCCCTGTCCTTTCCATTCCTCCCCTGGTCTTAGCAGAGCTGAGTGGGTCAGGTCAGGGCTCATCAGCAGCAACAGGGTTTATGCTGTGCATGACGCTAAAGGGAATAAGTGGTATCTTAGCAGGTGTGATTTTGCATTTAAATGTGAAGCGTACTAGTAGCATGGTAAAATAATTTTAATTCAAAAAATATATGTTGTGAAGAATGCAGATTGGCATGGGTGTCTGATTCTTTGGTATCTGAAACTGGTTTTCCTTCTGAGTTCATGGGCACAAGTTCAGCTTACATCTGGTCTTACAGCTAAGACACTCTTTTGCTTTTAGACCTATATGAATAGAGGAGTTGTTTATAGGCAGCTTCTGAAATACATGGGGAAAAGACCATTTTTAGAATTCTAAATTGGAAATGCATATAGATGTGACTTAAAATCTTTGCCATTTAGTCTCTTTTGGGATTAGAGAGAGAGAAACGCCTGTAATAAAGGCAAAGGCCTGACTTCAAGACTGTGGAAAGATATTCTCACTGCTTGTGGCTGTGGTGATGGTTTTACCCTCACTGGGCTGGAGGTTTGCTGCTGCTTTTCAGTTCCTTTAAACTTAGGGCCAAGGAAGTCTGGGCTAGTCTTAAAAAATGCTTAGTGCCAGTTTTCCTATGTCATAGGTATTGAGAGGGTGTAGCTGGATGAAGAATCTTTCCTCAAGAGGCTGTCAGATATGGAGGTAAATGTGAGTCTGGTTTTGGGTTGAATATTGTGATTGTCTTAGCAAATGCTCCAGTTGCCTCTATTTGTACTTAGCAACCAAAAGACACCTTGGAAGTGAACCAGCTACAAACCCAAGCATCTGATTAGAAACAGAAATTTTAGTAGGCCTTTTAAAGGTAGACCCATAAATGTTGCATTGGGCTTTACACAGTCCTGTCTAGAAATAAAATGCCAACAGAAATTACAAAGATGCTTTTGATCTTGCATCCATGTTTGAAAATGATGGCTGTCATTTCCTAATGTGTAAGCATAGTAAAGCTGAAGAACCACAGGTGTTGTTCTGCTCCATTGTAGTTTTGGTGCACCTTTCTATCTTAATCCCACTCAAACTTCGGTTAACTGGGAGGTGAGATCTTCATCTGATAGAAACTGGCAATTGAATTTTAAGAGATCTCTGCTGAGTACATTCCTCCCCATTGGATTCTTTGCTTTTAGTTCCCTGTACCAGCTTATATATCCCAATGCTGCAACATTATTTTGGAGGGGAGGGAGGAGAAGAATAAGAATGGACGGGGGTTGTTGTTTAAGATTTAGTCGTAGCAGAGATGATTTGTTGGGCCTGTGCTGTTGTGGCATTGCTTAATTTATATATGCTCCTTCCTAATAAAATGTGTCAGTACCATTGTATGTTGGTTTGGTTTCCTGCCTCTCTCTTTCTCTTTACAGTATTCTAGTTGGAGACAGGATTACAGTCTTGGGAGCCTCTGTTTTGCACATGTCTGTGCACTGCTCACGAAGAAGCAATCACTGTAACTCATAAATATGGACACTCATCCTCCAAAGACATATAAAACATGTTTGAGCTATAAGGCTATACAAACACAGAGCAATGCTGATGACGACATGCAAACCACAAGGGGGAAGCTTGACTGGCTCGATCTTTTTAGAACCTGGAAATGTTTGCATAGCCTTGTTGCTCGGCTGCGTTTCTTCCTTCATAGATAGATGGGTAGGTGGGTATCAAAGACTTGAGTGAAAGGCTTTCTTCAGCTGTGTGATGTGTTAAATCCTATCCTGTTGTCCAGCTCTTTAGCCTTAAGTCTGGTTTTCTAGTTAATTTCCCTTTCCTGCTTACAGCTGCAAAAAAAACCCCAGTTGTAATGACCTGAGGACCAGGACTCAGAATCTGATTTTTGGTCTGCAGCAGTTCTCCTGTTGGACAGTGTGTCAGAGGAGCTGTGTAGCCTGGAAGAGATGCCTCTGTATTATGTACTGGCAAGTCCCATGCAACTTTATGATCAGTGCATTCCTGCACCACAAGCAGTTTCAGGGAATGTTGGATCATGTGTGGAGTGAAGCTGGACATGATTATGGCCAGGAAATTATTGCTGTGCTGTAAGGAAGACACTGAATGAGTTTCTTTAAAAAAAAAAAATTAAAATGTATTTTCTTTCCTTTTATGTAATTTACTTTCTCAGATTCACTTTCAGAAGACAGAAGAGAAGTTATTCCTAGTGTATTTTATACCTTTTCTTTCTATTTTGCATGTTAAAACAATTCAGCAATATTTCAACTGCAAGCAGTTTTAAAAAAATTTTTTTTTTTTTCTCCCCCTACCCTCTCCCATGATTGCAGTAGAAATTTTAGTTTGAAAGTGTTACTTTCTCTACCTGGTGATTCTGGTCTTCTGGTGGTGATGGAAAAGTTGGTTTTTCATAGCCATGACTTCACAGAAGTCCAATACAGCAGGAAATACCACTTTAAAATTTTATAAATTTGGGATTGTGCATCTTGAGCTGAGGGATGTGGTGGAGCCAAGGACTAGACTGTTTTTTGGACAAAATATGGGTCATTGAGGCACAATGTGATTTGACTGTGCTGTTTCTACAACCTGTCAGAAAATGACATATATGTAGGTGCTAGTATGTTATCAATTAATGTATGATTAAATAGAGGATTTGAGAGCATATGTTCGATTATGTGTGATTTCCTGTGGTAAGGATGCCAAAATTCATGTTGCTTACAACAGCCAGATGGAGTTCAGGTTGGTCCTGACTGTGTCTAAGGTACAAGTCTCTTTCTCAGAAAAATAACAACTGTGGATATTTCCAAACAGCTACGGGTGCCTGGCTCTGCAATGGGTAGAAAGAGAGGCTTTAAAAAGAATTTCACAATGCGCTGTACGATGAGCCATGACAAGTGCCATGGGTTGGCAAAAATAGTTTACTTGCTTTTGTGGCATGTAAAGGCAGGATGGTTTTGTTTCCTGTGAGTTTGGAACAGCATTTGATCTGTTTGTCCTTTCTGAGTCTTGCAGGAAAGTGTGACTGCGTCTTTAATTTCCCCTGGGTGACTGCCAGAAATTACTTGTGTAGCACTCCAGCACTGGAGCTGCCCCTCTAACCCACTTCCTTGCTCTGCCAGGCTATATCGAGTGTTGTCTGTCTTGGCTTTCCAAAGGATATGCAGTGGCAGTGATACCTGAACCACAGTTAACTTCATCTCTCTTCTCAGTGACCACAAGGCTTCTTAAGTGATGGACTGGACCTAACTGGGCTGGGCTGTCAGCTGTGGTGTTTCTCTTATAGTGATATTTCATAGAGTATTTATTATGTTGTTCTGTCCCACCTTGTATTTACGAACAGAGATGAAGCATTGCTTGCATGCTTCACTTGACAGACCCGTGGAATATCTTAAAATTGATTGCAGATTCATTTGGAAGTGGTTTTGCTTTCGACCATGTGCATCATGAGCTGGTATGGGGTAAAGACAGCTCATTAATTTTTGCTGAGGATGTTATGTGACTTTTTATTTCTGTAAGTGTTGAAAGGGAGAGCAGAGACAAAATAGCACCAAAAAATGCCAGAACTAGTCAACTGGAGTTGTGAGAAAAGTTACATTGACATTTGCTGTGTGCATTCAACTGTTTTGGTTGACTTTCTGTGGATGAAATGGAGCATTTTGTGGGATGTTTCTTAATGTGAGACCTGTACCATAACAAATTTTTTCTATTGGTACCTAGCACTGCTGAATACCTGCTCCTTAGTGACAGGACACTGGATTCCATCCCTGCCAGGCTTGTACCTAGAGATGTCAGAGCATGGCAGTTCATGCACGCGGCATTTGTAAATCAGGTTTGCCCAAAAAAAGCCATGTTACAATGGTTTTGCTAACACCTTACTTCGATTTAAAGACAAAAATGTTTAAAAGGAAAATATGCTTAACTGGATTTGAACAAAATTATTTTACATTGTTCATTTGCATTTTGTTTCTCCCTATACTGTGAAATTTGGACTACGTTTGGGTGCAAGCCTATGTTGGGGAAAATTTTGCTTGGTGTCACATCCTGTAAATTCAGTCTAGAGAGTTTCTTAAGCAAATAATGGGTAGATTTAAGCAACTAAAACACTGTGTGCTTTTGAACTGAGGCCTGTTGATCTTAAAATACAAAGAATTAATTCCACAGTCTCTAAAAAGAAGTACAACATTTGCTCTTCTTTCCAACTTGGCACCTAAATGAAGGTGGTGCAGTCAAAAGGAAGTGGCTACAAATAGATGAAGCATATTGGTTGTGAATCTGCCAAAGGTGGCCAGCTGTATTGCTATTTTCAGCTAATTCTATGCACTTAATCAGAGTTTTTGCGTAAATTAGAGACTAAAGGTATATTTAGGGATCATTAGGCCCTCCTCGGTAGAAGAGCTTGTTCTGTGGTTTAATAATGGGAATGACAGAGAAACAGAAGGTAGCCAGCTAACCATTATTTTCTCTTTTTCTGTGCTAAAATGCATCAGGCCTCTGTGATCCTTAGAGGTTTTAATTTGTACTTTGATATAAACGCCATTTTTGGTAGAGCCACATCATTCAGATTCTTGACTTTTTCACATCAGTGGGATGATTTCAGAAAGAGCCAGCCATAGACATCACTGTACAAAAGCTTCTCTGAAAACTCCTGCTACCACATGAGCTAAATTGAGCTAAATACCCTATAAGTAAACCTTTCAATCTGGGTTTTCCAACTCTGTCTGGAATGAAGGGTGCCTCAGGTCAGAAGGCTGCTGCTGGTCATGCTCCTGGTTTTTCAAGGTTTTGGAAATACACTTTCCAACACTGTTACTGAGGGGAAAAAAATAGAATGGAAACCAAATATACAGGTTTCTCATCTATATATGCAATATTTTAAAGTTTCTCAAGAGACTTAGGTGAATTAAAAAGGCAAGCAAAAAGTGCTGGATTTGGGTTTATAAGGGCTACAAGGAAAGTGTACATAGAGCAGTTATCTATTAAAAAATGTTAAGTCATTAAAAAATGATTAGAATTAGTCAATAGGCATTCCTACAGTATTTCCTGTCTGTTTTGTTCTGTTTTGCTTTTTTCCTCTTGTTTCATGCCTTTATCTTCACCTTGAATTCCCTGAAGGAATACTTTTCCACTGTCCCGAGTCTGGAATGTACCCTATAGGTTTGAGCCCTACAAACCTTTGGGCATTGTCAGACACAGTAGGGCACCTTGAAATGCTCTGAAAAAGATTCATCTTATGTCATAAGCTAGCAAATTCCTTGTAGGTGTGAGCAAGGCAGCAACCACAGCATGTTGGCATCAGTGGGGGTGGTTCGGGGCGCCCTAACCTGGCAGAATGAACTAACACCTTCTTGACAGCGCCTTTTCATCGTTCCTGCTGCTCTGCAGTGGATGGGCTGTCCTTAGCATTGGGGTCTGCTTTTGACTTCATTCCTGCAAGGGCACGTAAAAAAAGAAAACTAGCTCCCCAGTGCAGCAGCGCAATAAATATCCCTGAAGGTCTCAGTCCATAAACCCCGTTATAATACCGCAATTTACGATTATGTTGTTATTTGTCAAGAAAACCATGAACGAATCTTTTGTAAAGGAATGCAAGGCACTAAATAGGGGAACTCAAAAGCACCGATGCATTTCAGAGGGAATTTTTTAGGAGGTTCGTATCGATTGCCTTGCACCAGAAGTTGAAATGGGTGATCTGTGGTGTGCTGGAAGCGTGACTGAGAGCATTTGCGCTCTGCTGATTTATTCTGCAGAGGTGCAGGTTTGGTTAGCATGGCCTTAGTGCTGCTACAAGCTGTTGTGGTGTGCTACCTTCTTAGTAAGAAGTCTGTAGTCCTCAAGATTGCTCCCTGGACTGAGTGGGGCTGGAGAGATGGCCCCTGTGTTGTGGGACAGGATTGTGGGAATGGTTTGACCTGTGAGTGTTTGTGCATTGATGCCCAGTGAGTCTGGCATTTGCTAAACAAACACACATCTCTCACCCACATTTTCGATTATGGATAATATCCCTTGAGGAAATATAGGATTTTGACAGCCCTGCCAGGAGAATGTATGTTGTTGGGGTGGTATTGGGTAAACCTTTGCAGAACAGATGTGCTACTGTGTTAAGATGAACTACTTAAAATCAGTGAATAAACTGCATGTATATTTGTTTTAACTTATGATGTTATTGTGTCATACTGGAATTGAGTGTTAGACAGTTTGGCATTCTCTAATAGTTGATTAGCAAAGTCTTTTCCTCCCATCAAAAATATTTTTCCAGTTGGATCGCTCTCTGTTTATTTGTTTGCTTGTGTTTTGATCTTGAAAGACAAAATAGCTGTTTGCACACAGCAAAATAGCTGGATATGGTTTCTTGAAATGTGTGCTTAGAGGGTGGTGTATCTGTCTCCCTGAAGTATGTCCTGAGGTTAAAGCATACTGATAACAAAACTGCTTTTGACCTGGCCAAGGCAGAGTGTGTGGACAAATTCGTGTGGACCCGAGGTGGCTCAGGGACGAACATCCTTCTGCACATCCTTCTGGGAGGCAGTGCTCGAAGCAAATGGCCGAATAGGAGAAGATGGGTTTTCTTCACTTGCTGCAGGAACTGAAATTAATTTTAAACAGCTCCCTTGCCTTTCAAATCCGTGATGTGTCTGCCTTTACTTGGAAGATCTGAGAAAGCAGGCTTTAGAAAACAAAAAGCATTGTTCCCTGTAACGAACCGTCAATTGGTCCGTCATGGTTTTCAGTTGTATTCGTGATTACGCTTGTGAAAGAGATTAAAATGCTTCTCTTTTATTATCAGCAAAGTGAATTCCCCTGCTCCCCATTGCTAACAAAGCGTGCCTGGCCCAGCTCTGCTCTCCCTTGGGCTTCCCTTCTATTCCCCACGTGCTTATTCCTGTTCGGACTGGTGTATATGTGACAAAATTGCTCAAATTCAGTATCTTCGTGGTGGGTTTAAATTTGCAGATTTCTCACTTCTTCTACACTCTCTATAATTGTATGCAAAGCTTAAGAAGAGTTCTGCTTTGGTATTTATGAATATTTTTTGAGCATTCTTCGCATTAGTTTAAGGCACAGAGCATATGAGTGGAACCACATTTTGAAATGCCATTTAGGATTGGATTGTTTCGTCTTTTTGGTTTGGTTGTTTTGTTGTTTTTAATGTATTTCTTCTATCTACTCTATGAACACAGCTCCTGTCCGGAATGCTTATTGTTTCGTATTTGGGTCCGTGTTTTGGTTGTCTAAAGAAGTTCCTTTTTGTGTTGTGGGACAGTAGATGACTGGGTTTTATCACATATTTCTCATCTACCATCTCTTTTTTGTACCTGTAAAGCAATTTGAAGACAAAATAGAGACCTGCTGTCACTTTTAAAATTGTTACATATTACTGCTTATGGTGTAAGTTTATTCCCCAGCTGCAGAACTGATGTGCGTAGCTTATTGAAAACAAGGACTGTGCACATTTTGCATCACTGATTAATCTGTAATTGATCCAGGAATCTAGCATTTGAGCAACCTATTTTGAAGTGATGTTGGCTGCATTTCTCCTGCATAGAACCATAAACTCTCCCAATCAGGAGACCCAGCATGATGTTCTCCTTAACTGTGTGCAGTCAGAAAAGTTATGACAGGATTTAAAATACAGATAGGTTGGTTTGACACCTTCCTATTTCAAGTTAGGGACAAAATTTATGAACCATATACAGAATGGAGGAGCCTGCCTGTTCCTACTGAGGCTCAGAGGGATGCTGTTGGGGATGCAAGGTTCTCCCAGCTCGGGGAGGGGGTGCTACCCCAGCATGATGTCAGCACCTGGGAGTCTGGCAGTGCCTGCTGTAATTAACAGCACAAGGTCCACATTCTCCGCTTGGGACAATTTTGAGGAAAGGTTAATGCTGCCCAGGCCTGTAAACTTATTGCTAATGAACTGTTTGCAGTAACACAACAAGCAGTTTAAGTGTATGGGTTCAGCAAACAAAGTGCAGTGTAAAGTTTATGTAATTAGTGTTAATGTTTGGTACAAAACACCCCATCGACAGTATCAGCTGACTTATCTCATTATGAGCTATATAGCTGTTTCATGAATCTAATAAAAGATGAATTTTTAAGACAGGGTAGTGAGAGTAAGAGGAAGGCATGAAATTAGATTACAGCCTATAAACGTAAACTCTGCTTTGGACAGGGGCAGGGGTTGTCTTTTACAGCAAGCATTGGCTTTATATTTGAGCAGTAAGGGCCAGGATACTGTCACTCTGGGAAAGTCCTTTTATCAGTCCCTTACAGAGAGGAGTGTTTTTTCAATTTCCTTTACTGAGATCTGGAGTTTCTGACTCAACTGTAGTGAAAGGTTTAACCGAGCTATTTCTTAGTGTTATGACATACTGAGAATCCTGCTCTGGCAGGATCAGCGTTGTTCCGATCTCCTCTGCTTCCGTACCACGTTTCCGTGATATGCGCTGTGACTCTGTGGCCGCTGTCTCCATCTTCTTCCTCTTGTATTGGAAGGCAAAAGGTCATCTGTGGAAAGGAGAGGGGAAATGATAAATCCTGACTACTGCAGCGGTAGGAACCAAGCCTTGGTTTGTAGAAGGATGAGGAAAGTCCAGTAGTCCTGAAATGGGTTGCTCCTGGGCAGCTGTGGCTTAAGCAGGGTGAGGGATGGGCTGCAGCGTCAACCTGAGCTGCACGATGTCATTCAAGCTGGTGGTGAAAGGGGTGACTTCACTGTGATGGCAGCCAGGCAGAACTAAGTTATGTGGAACACTTGTTAATTTCCTGACTCCAGTGAAATTTAAAATTCCTCTTAAAACAACACTTTGAAAAAAAAAAGGTATTTTTATTTAGAAAGTGAATAAAACCTCAGGGAGATCCAGCATATTCCTGGAAGAAATAGATTAACTTCTTAAATCTGGAACATGAAATAGAATCAGTGTTAGGGCACTGTTAGGGTTGGTAAGCAGGAGGAAGGGCTGGGGCTGGTTTCTGCACTCATCAGAGCCTTTTTAAACAATGCAAGAATGAACATGCTGTAGAGTTATAGGATGTCTGAGGTTACCTGCTGTGAAAGAGCAGATTAGCATGCTGTGGTATTTTGTTTGAGGTTTCAAGAAATTATCATATCCGGATAGTAAATCCTTGCATAGAAATATACTGCTATTTCTTCCTGAGATAGTTTCTTTTATCCTGAGGCATTTTATCCTCCCCAAGATGGAGTTTACTGGAACTGTCTTAATTCAGAAAGTAAAGAAATTTATGGTTTTTTTTTTTTTTTTTTTTAAGCAGCTCCATAGTCTGTAAATATGTGATGTTTTCACAACAGGAGGATTGACAGATGACTAACTGGATTTTCCTTTTGCTTTTTACAACATTTCATAAATGCTAAATAATTTCCATAATATGAATTGTTTTCATGCTGGTGAGTAGTTCAAGTGGAAAAATGCCAGGTATCGGTAACCTACCCGGTATGCACAGTGCCTGAAAGTATCTTCAGTTATATTTAATATGAATACTGTAGGCCGTCATCATATTGACGGTGCTGGCTGTCCCTTCTGCTGTGCAAATTCCTGCAAACACTCTCTTAATTCCCACAGTCCCACCTGTCTTCAGTGTGGAACTGGAAACACTAACCTCCACGTTTATCCTACCTTATTCTGAAGTGCTGTGAGAAGGACTTGCCCCTTCAAACTCAGCGTGACAGTGTACTTGAGCTGGTATTATGCCTTTAGCCCCCCAGCTTATAATGAAATAAATATCTCTTGCTTATTTGGAAAAAAAATCAAGTTTTCTAAATTTTGCGTAGAAACCTATATTAATTTTAGATTTTTTTTAGTTTTGCTGAAGTTCTTTGTTATATTCTTCAACAGAATGATTCATTGTTTTATTCATGATACATCATCTATGCAGAAATATCTTGATTGCATTTCATAAGCCCAGTAAATTGACTTCACAATGGGAGACAGTTTCTCCTCATTAGTGATGCAGACCCTCACCAGCTGGGGCATTTTTGTTATTACGTCAGCAGCAGCATTACAGTGGCATGGTAGTGCTCTGTGTTGCATGTGGAGAACATGCAGAGAAACTTTCATTTTCTCCTCTGCCAGTACTTGGCTAGGGGGAATAACAGACAAGAGTTTCTTTGCCACATTTTGCTGGTAGTTGCTAGCTAACTTCTGTGCTCAGTGCTTTTCTCCTGTGGGTGTAAGTAGTCTTGGGGGATGCTGACAGTCAAAAAAATGCTCCTAGGGTAGGATACCCATAGTAACTGAAGGTGGAAATTCAAACACAAGGTGCAGTCGTAGCTGGTCGAGCATCATCCCTGCAGTGTTTTGTAGAGGTAAGGGAAGACTTGTATGTGCACATCTGTTTGTTTGCTTTTTAGTACTTGGGTTTTTCAAACCTGTTACGATGAGAAGATTAAATATGTTAAGTTTGGGGTTCGCTTTTTATTTTAATTCCAACAGTTTATCTGAGTGAAAGTCAAATAAGTTACTGTGTTTTGGAATATTTGGTAAGCATCATATGTACTGTAGAGCCTCCAGGGTTTTAGGAATAAGCTACTTTCCAGGACCTCTGATGACATCCAGATAATACATGATATTGGCCAGAGGTAAAGCTGCTTCTTTTTAATAAACTGTTGCAAATTTCCACTACTTGCCTTGGAGAAAACCTGTCTTTTGGGAAATGGAAATTTATTTGGGACTTATTCCAAGATAAGGTTATGTTCAAACCTTGAGTCTGGAACGAAACACAGACAAGAAGAATATAATTTTAATGACTACAAGATGCCTGCAAAGTGCTGCTCTGAGTTCATCAGTAAATGAACTGTCCCGACCCCAGGAGCAGTATTTGGTGGTTTTGGCCCTGTTGAAGGTCTGTGTGGGACCAGCAGGTTTTCTGATGGATAAATGTGCTGAACTGGCTGAGGGCATGAACTAGGGAGGGTGTACAGGTGAGAGGGAGTGTATGGCTGCTGCTGAGGAAGATGTGATGATTTGATGTATTTTGCTGCTATGAAAATGGGTGGTGTAGGTCAGTTTAATCAATTGCTTTGGTCCGCAGAGATGTCTGGTGAGGCCAGAGCCAGCAGAGAAGGAGAGGTTGGATGCATGGCTTGGCTCTGGGGTTCAGTGGAAGGGGAAGCAAAGAGAACAGAAAGCTAAGAGCAAGCAGAGGAGTGAACTTCCCCATTTGGCAGCAGGGTGTTATGGCCTCGAGGAGTTTCATCTTAGGGCTTTGTCCAAGCCTGAGGTCTGTTTAATTATCAGGTCCCTCAGTTTGAGGGTGCTCACTGGGTTTGGTGGACAGCCCATGGTTGTGTCCTTGGATGCCAGCTCTTCTGAAATCCCTGCTACACCCTGCAGCCTGAGGGGCAGGAGGGGAAGGAATGCTATGGGAGCGCTAGCCATTTCCATTTGTTGGTAGGAAAGGATAAGCAGATTGAGGATGGGGAAAGTAAAGCAAATTTTTTGTTGTTGGTTGCTTGTATTAATGAGAAGGGTTGTGAGGTGCCTGTGTATGAGTTTAGATTTTGCTAAGCCAACTGATATGTAAAAGCAGAGAGTAAATCCATTTTCCCCCCAGTACTTTAGTAATTGGCAGAAGGCAGAAAGTCATTGTTGACTGAGAATAAACAGATTTCAGGCATTCCTAGACTGAGAAACCTGCTTAGCTTTCTAAAATCGGTCTCCCTGGTGCTCTGCTAAAAGCTTAATTGGCTGACATTTTGTATGTGAGAGATTTGCTCTGCTGGCCTAAATTGAGTTATTTTGTGTAAATGTTTTTGTGGGGTTTATAAAATACTCTCCTCAGAACATACGTGCGTATAAACTCTGGACTGTTTCTTTTGAAAGAGTAATAATGAGTACTAGATGTTGTGGCTTTGGCATACAGGGGATAATTTAACATGGAATTCAGTTTACACTTCTAGTTAACCTTGTGAGGGATAAATATCTGCTTTTTCCCCCCTGCAAAACCAGCTGCTAAGATACAGTCTTCCTGTAATTACGAAAAATGATGGCTGTGCTGATCATGCCAAGTACTGGGGATGGACAGCCGCTCTTTTTAAGCATTCCTCTCTTAACTGTGTAAGTGCTGCAGCTTCATCATAACAGGTACAACACAAAGCTTTGCAAGCACTTGAATCCTTTACAAGTTGCCAGGTCTCATTAGGAAGGAGTTAATGTTGTGGCAGGGCCGCTCTTGCTGCATGTCTCTGGCTTCAGCAGTGACCAAACTGCCTCCTCCTCTCTTCCTTATAGTGCTCGAAAGTCATCTCGCACACTTCCTTGCTCTGTTTTTAGTACATTGTAATTAGTATTTTCATTCAAGCTTTAAAATTCCTTGGAGATTTGCCTAGGAGAGGGCTGTGCACTTTTAACCCAGCTGCAGAAAAGGGATCTGCATCGTATTAACCGTGAAATTTGCAGGTCAGCATTGGAATTTCAATATTTGGTGTTTATAACTTGCTGCCTGGTTTGGTCTTTTTTATTTCGCATTAATTTCCACCTCTTGTGCTCCCAAATGTGACTGTGTTTCTCTTCTTTTTTAATACTTTTTCCCCCTTGGAATCAAGTGCTTACTCCATCCAAATATTTGATGAACTTTCTTGGCAGGGATCAGCAGAGCCGCAGAGTTGCTACTTGGGGCTTTCTTTGTTGGAGATCTGGAATGAGTTTAAGCATTAAAGTTTGTTTAGTTTTGGATATGACAAAGGCTCCCCTTGAACCTTTTTTTTTTGCATGCTGTTAGTACAGTAAACATGTGTAGTACAATAAACACCTCCACCCCCGATTTAGGTGTTCAGCAATTCATGCTGGGCATGGATAAGCCTAATTTCTTAGGGAAACAGGGCATGTACAGTAGCTTTGTTTCTATTGTCTTGCTCTGAAAACTTGTCTTCTACTTCCTAACCAGAAGAGGATTAGGAGTATTTTGAATCATTTGCTGATTGTATTTTTTTAACGTGGAAGTGAGGTAGAGTGATTCTGAACTGGTGGCCCTGTGAGCAGAAAGGCAGACAAGGCTCAGCAGTTGTCTCTGTGTTGCAATGTGCCTGTGCCTCCAGCCCAGAGGCTGGGAGAGCTGGCAGAGATGGAGGAAAAAACGTCATTGCCGCAGCCAGAGGAGCAGAAGATATTTGGGAGCAAAGGCCATGCAGCCAGGGAAGAACCCCACTTTTCCTGTCCAGCAACCCCAGCTCAGTTCTTCCTTTCTGTTCCCCTGCTATTAAACTTCATCTGGACTTTATTCTATTCAGATGTCCTGGTCAGAGGGATTGAAAACAAAAGGCATGGTTAAAATGCCAAAGATTGAGACTATTTTAGGAAAATGCTGATGTATTAGAAATTGTTGAAGGTGCCAGCTGTGTGAAAGAGGGCTGGTTGAGTCACAGAGGCTGGGCTGTGGTGCAGCCCCAGGGGAAGGAGGGTGGTGGGAGGAAAGGTTCTGGTGCATCAACCGTGAGGGGAAAGAAAGAGCTTCAGCCAAAGGTTGTTTCACTGCAAGGTGTGATCGAGTGTCTATTAAGAAGGTGGCTACAACAGGCACTTCTAATAAACATTTAATGGGGGGTATTCACTCCCTCTGTGTGTTGGTCTGTGCCTTAGCAGGGTGTACTGGTCTCCCACGCCTTCAATTTCATCTCAGCCTTGGAGTGATACAGCCTGTCCCTGTGGCTCAGTTCTGTCAGAAAGTGCTTCGGTGTTGCAATGTACAGAAAAAAAGGAATCCTGAACACAGTCCTTCCTTGTCTCTCAGAGGAGCACCAAAAGAACCTCTGAGAATTTTTGTGGGGCAGTGGGTTTCCTGCTTTGTTGTAGAACACTCCTGTAGTGCCTACCCTGCATGGCAGCCACTTCTGGAGCAGGTGCTCGTGAATGTTGTGAATTTGTGGATGCCATCCCTTAGATCAGGAAATAATACATGTGCCTAAACCAGTCAATATTCTGGGGTGCATGCTGTATTATTCACTCCAAAAGGTTAGTAATTGGAAATACAGTTTTGGAAGTTAAATGGTATGGTCTGAGCCAGACTGGTAGCTTGCTTCTGCATGAAGGTGTGAGTCGTGCTTCCTCCTCCTTCCTCACCAGCTTCCAGTTGCTGGCTTCTGCTCTGCCCTTTGTATCATTTCAACCTTTCATCTGTTTGCAGAGCAAACATGATCAATTTGCTGATTTGTTAGACACCCAATGAAAGTAAAAAAGCTATGAGGGAGGAGTGGGGATGGAGAGGAGAGTGACTGGCCAGCAAAGGCAAGAGCTTGCTCAATCACATTGTCTAACCACACCCTTGGACAAACATGGGCTGCCAGAAACCATCCCTTGGACTTTCACTGTAAAGGCATCAATCAGAGCCCTTCTGAGAAGCAATAGGCACATGGGCTGACTGGAAGCAGAGACTGCTTCCAAAGTGAAACTCTGCCTCGCTTTGACGCTGATGCACGGCTGTGTGCACAAACGTGATTTTACCCAGTTTTCCTTTCCAGACTCTTACGATGAGCTGTCGCTGTGTTGCAGTTTCAGGGACTGGGCATCAAACCCAACAACATGGATGAGCCAGAGTGTGAAGGTGAAATCTGTCCTAAATTTGCCATTGCTCTGTAGGTGTTACAAATGTGAGAAGTATGTAGTAGAGAACATTAACAACCTGATGTTGTAGAAAATGTAATTTATTCTAGAATTGATAGTTAGATATTTCCCATCAAAACTAGAGTGTTTTATATTATGGAAATAATGCCAAAGTCTGAAGACTAAACTATCTTTACCCTGTAAAAATACATCATTTCATGTTGTGTCCTAGAGGATATTTTGACAAGGGTTATGTTCAGTGACAGCAAATAGGAGTAGACAGGGTCATCCACTGAGCTGATCAGTCACGAGCCTGAGAAAGTGCTGTTGAATCTTTGACAGCCTCTCCATGTCAGGAATCTGTTGAAGTGCAGGCTAGGGAAAAGTCTAAGGGAAGGCTTCAGGACTGACCTAACCGGTTGCAAATGTGGTGTTAGTGTAGTTGTTATAAGGGTTTCCTTTGTATCCAGAAAGTACAGCTTGTGTAAGTACCTTTTGATAACACGCTACTTAAGAAAATGAGTGAGCTGGGAGTTTGCCAATATGAGCAGGCTTATTTTCTTGATAAACTCCTAGAAGCAGTAACTGCATAAAAAAGAGAAAAACAGGAAAAGTTCATAGCAGAAGAAAGTTTTTAACTCCATTCACATGATACCGAAGGACTTCTAAAAACTTGATTCTACAATTTTTTTTTTCATTGCTTACAAAGCTTGCGTCTTATTGTGTTGCCTTTGAGATCAGTATAAACCCACTGTAAGTGCTCTGGTGCCCCATTTTATGGGAGGCAGACCCATTAGCTGGACAGCCTGAGGTTGCTGTTTGCAGCAGGGACATTGCTTATGGGGGAGGGATGGCAACAGTAGAAGAAAGTTGCGGGATAATTCAGGTGAGCTTGAACGTGTGAGTCGGGGTGCCTGTATTTTGCTGATGAGGGCCCAGCACAAGCGGACTTTTCCAGACAAGATGTATAGGGACAGCAGTTTACTTGTCACCAGCTGTCTTGGAGGGCTTTTCGGTTGTGATGGTGGTGGTGTGTGGGAATGGTGGGTGCCAGGAACAGGCTCCCACCGCCACAGCAAATTACCTGGCTTGCAGCCTGCTCCTAGCCCTTTACAAGAGATAACCCTGGGGCAAGGGAGCAGCCACAAAAGTGGGAGATTGGGAGATTGAGTTATTCTGGCAGCATGACTTCCCCTTGGCTGGCTGGGACCCCAAGAGATCTGTGGGTGGGTGCGAACTTATTCTTGTACCTGTGTGTGTGTGTGTGCTGCAAGCAAAAACTGTGGTGGTTTATGTGCCACCTAAGTGATGCTTCCAGCACACCCACGTGTATAGGTTTGGTGGGCTGGGTGGGCATGGCGAGCTGGGTGGCTCCTCATCACCAAAGTAAGGTCTCATAGCCTGCCAGAGGGAGAACTCAGTAGGGATAAGCATTAGCTCTGGAGTTGTTGTTTGGTTTAGCATTTTGAACTGAATGGTTTCTGCCAGCTCCTCCCTTCAAAGTGTTCAAAACTTTGTACTTATGCAGTGTCTCCCATGAAAAGATCTTCAAGGGTTTTGCACACATTTACGTCCTTCTCCCACAGATGTTGTCAGGCAGGAAGGAGGGAGACCATGTTTCTGTAAATAACTACTCCTGTGTGCACAGCAACTTGCTGTGAGTTGTATGCGAACAAGGCAACAACTTTTCCTAGACCTGCTTCTTGTTCCTGGGTTTTTTATGCAGGATTATCTCCTCCAGTAGTCCCTCTTGGCTGGCCCACTTTCGCCAGTAGTCCTCTTCTGGGCCGGGCAAAGCTGTCTGCGTATGCTGGCTTTTGAAATACAAGGTGTTCTCCTTCCTCGCACAGTTGACAAGCCATGTTGCAAGTAGCCGACCTTTCATGGCAGTCTTGCTGTCCCCACCCTGTTCAGCATGCACTGAGATGGAGGATGCTTGGAGGAACTAGTTTCTGTTCACTCAGTGCCGTGTATTAATCATAAGTGGCGATGTCACAGTAGCTAACAAATTAGATGCATCCTCCTTCTACTTCCTCCATGGTTCCTGGAATAGCCTCTGAATGGTGTCTTGTCTCAAACTGCGGTAAATCAGCCCGGAACAAAGGCGTTATGAACAGGACTACCCACAGATGTCATGGGAAGAAACGAAAAATTGCAAGGCTTTACTTTTGTGCTATTGTCACAGAACAACTTCTTTTTCCCTTTTCTTCGTAAATGATTCAAAGCTCTAAGGAGGGTAACATCCTCTCTTTAAAACCTGCTGTCAAAACAGAAAGGAAATGTACAATGCAAACAAAAAAACAAATTCTGTTTAGGTAACAATGACCTGTCTAAGTTGTCCTCGGTGTGTGGTCCAGAGAGCCGAAGTAGCTTCTGTTTAATTTATAATACGTACGTGCTCTGCAGAGTGCATCAGGAAAAAGGAAAAGGGAAGGAAAAAAAGAAAAAAGCACCCTTCTGGAAGAGGGGGGATTAGAAGCAAACTGACAGACTGTTTATTACGCAGCGTATAACTTACCAAATGGCTTCATTTTTCTTAGTGGTCCAGACTTGTCACTTCCATTTGGCAAACTCCAACGCTGCAAATTCTGAAAGCAGCTATTATTGGCTTCTGCCCGAACTGTGCTCAGCTCATATAAATTTGGTGTCTGATCTTTTATATTGAGATTAATAAATATTTATTTAAGCAGACCAAATATCGCCAGGCCTTTCCTACAAAATGTGAATTTGAATGCACTGCAAGATTTTCAGGTAGGCATGTGATTGCTTAAATATGTATAATTAAGCTTCACACATTTATACCTTCTTTTTCCTGCTTCAGTACCTCTCTGTTCTGCAGCGCTATATGTAAAATGTGTAGCCAAACATATATAGGCAGGGACTGTTATTAGATAATCTTGTTAAGAATGTGCAAAACTGCGTGATTTAACATGGAGGAGAACAGACAAAGTAACTCTTGTTCAGTACAGCATGTGCTTTTCTTAGTTAGGACCATTACTCTGGAATATTAGGTATATTAAGAGTTTATACTGTCTCATCTGTGTGCAACTTGGACAACCCTGCTGAATTGTTCTGAAGAGCCTTCTTTTAATTCAAATCCATCCTCTCCTTTTGATTGTTTCTTTACATAGACCAGCCATCACACAGCATGGTATCATCATTTTACCAAAAAGCATGTGCAGAAAAGACTTTCAGGGTGCTCTTGGAGGGGCATTGTGGTTTTTGGGTTGCTCTCATGCTCTGTCACTTCAATTCTCAGATTTAGAATTGGCTCCCATAATTTTATGTGTACAGAAGCACCTGGGAAGTAACTGGGGTACTACCTGACAGCCATCTGTGCAGCCAAGCATGGGGCTTTTTTTTCCTAGGGTATTTGTTGTGGCAGGCTGGTAAAATGTCCTGTGAGGGGGCCTGCTGCCCCTGTGGTCCGTCAGTCCTATCTCCTGCAGCCCACCCCAGTGGCCTGTCCAGTCCTTTTCCTCACCAGAGATGTTACCACTACTTGGTTTAGAAAAAGGAAGGTATGTGTGAAAGAAGTGCGTGTCGGAACAGAAACAGGGAAAAATACTCTGGATCTTCAGAGGTTGTTGAGTATTGAGCTGCATTTTCCTTACAGTTTTCTTCTGACTTCCAGGAGGTTGCAATTAACCCTGTGCCCTTTGCCATTAACCTCCTAAGGCCATTCCACCTCATTCCCAGCTTTGTCTTCCTGGTGCTTGTTCATTGAGTATTGGACAAATGCAGTGTTGGAGACACTGTTCTTGGAAAGACTGTGTGCTTCATTCTCTCTGTAGAGCACCTCAGGTTGGAGCTTGGGAGCGGAGGTTGGGAAGGGGCACATGCTCCATGCTACCCTTCCCAGGCTCCCGTCCAGGGGGTATTACACTTTTTCTTGAAGGAGGTTTCAGCTGGTGGTGAATCACATCAGTGCTTAATACCTTAGAAGGTGAAATTTTCTGCCAGTTTTCAGGCATCCGTCAGCCTGGCTGATTGATTCATCTGTCCTGCATAATGGCTGGAGACATTTATATGATACTTCCCCATGTTACTATCAGAATTAGCAGGGAGATTCAGAGTGTACTGAGCAAATTAGTAATTTTCCATTCTTTTTTTATTTCTGGCTTTTAAGATACCTGTCCCATTGCCTGATAAGGGAATTTATCTGTAATACCAGTTCGCTCTGTATTCACAGTTCTCCTCTGCGGTTATCCCCTGTTGCTTGGAAATTTTCAAAGATTTTCCTTTCAAGTCCAGGAAAGCTTTTATTTTAAAAATGCTCTGAAGAGCTCAGAAAGGCTGGACCTTATGATCCACATTCCTAGGCTATTAAAACTTGTCCCTTATACCTTACGTCGAAAGATTTTATTTTGATCTTCTGCACACCATTCTCCCTTGTATCTGATGGTAAGGGAGTCATGTTTGGCTTTTTTCTTTAGAGGGGAAAAAAACCTAATGAACAACAACAAAAAATAGTCCCCAAAACATGAAGTCAAACAGATTTTTCATTAGTTTTGCTTCAGAAGATTGTGGTAGGAACCTAAATGTGTATTGAAACCTCTCAAACATTTTACGATAGTGGGCGGGATACGGAGCCTTCAGTGAAGGCATTCATACTCCTACGCCTTCATCAGTCACCAGTGAAGGGGGAAAAAGAAGCAAGCAGCTGTGGATTAAACTCTTCTCTCCTAGTTCCTGCAGCTTTAGTCCCACAGGATAGGCTGTCCTTCTGCACTCTGTAAATCACCAGGAGCCTTTTAGGGAGAACGCGCTCTCACGTTTTGTGTGTACTTAAACACAAACCCGCTCTCCAAATTTTCTTGACAAGGTTTCTTTGTGTATTGCAGAGAAACAAAGGGCATAATTTAATTTTTCTGTAGATGCTGCCAATTTTCTTTTTCTATACATGCTACCTTAAAGGCACATTTAGAGGGAAGGCATTTTGGCATCAGTCGGCGTGAGTCAGCGAACCTTTCCATCGATTTACAAGTTCTGACAAAACCTGCTTTTCAAACACTGCTTTTGATGCACTTCAGGGCTCTGGTAAAGTGGATTTCATTCTGTCTGGCTGTCTCTGTCATTAGAAGAACCTTTTGGGAGAAAGAGGTTTTTCTGTTGCTTCAGGACAAAATGCAAAACTGGCTTTAATTTGTCTGTGTAGATAACATGGAAGTTCAAACTGACCCAGGACATTTCTTCCTTTTTTTTTTTTTTTTCCTTCAGTTCTGGGTGAGCATGGTGTCTTTGCAAAGCAGGATTTAATATAATCTGGATATTAGGACAGATGTCAATTTTTTTAGAATGTAACTTTAAAGAACGGGAATAACAGAATGTTCTTTCCTCTATTTCAGAGCTAAAAATATTTATTGCATCTTGGGGGTTCTTTTTTTTTTTTTTTTTTTTTTTTAAATCAGAATATTTAATCTTTTGGTTGGCAGGGCTCCTGGCATTACTGGAGACAATTTGATCAAATACATGTTCAGTCTAGGTCAGAAAAGAGTTTTGTGCAGCATAACAGCTGTTACCTGCCATTTATTCACTGAATACAGGAGACTGATGTGCTTTATTGGGCCAGCACAACTCTCCATTGCAATGTCCTTTAAGTTACTTTCTACAGAATTTGATTTAAAATATGCATAAGTAATAAAAGAGCTCTTGGAATAGGTATGTATTTAAAACCCCATAATAATTTATGTTTCTGTTTGGAATGAAAGCACCTGGCTTGTTTATTATGACCCGTTACTGGCTGCTCCCGTTAAAGACATTCCCTCAGCGTTGGGTAGGATGTGCAAGACCAGGGAAGCAACTATGGGAGGAGTGGAAAAAGTTTTAAATTCTGTCCTCTGATTCATGATTTCTTTTGCTAATGCTTGTTGCAAAGGGAGGCTGCAGTGTGATGATTACAGGTATCTTCACGAGTTTCTGTATGATTTTGAATTTCTGTTAACCAGTGTGCTACTAATGGAGAAACCATCTTTTGCCATTCAGAGAAACTGTATGGACATTACCCTTTTTTTTTTTTTTTTTTTGTGGTATGAATAACAGAATTAGGACAGACTTTCCCCCCTTTTTTCCATCTATTTCAAGTTGTGCCGACTGAATACATACTCCTTTAAAAATCCCTTTGCACTGGAAACATCCATGTTTTGCAATAATTCAGAAACAAATATCCCTGCTCTTACACTTCTGTGTCTTGGCAGTGATCCTTAGGGACCAGAACATTGTCTTCCGCTGCTGTGGCTGGGGGCAGCATTGGTGTAAGCCTGGTATGGAACTCCAGAGCTTTGGAGCAGATGCATTGGCTGTTGTTTGGCTGTCTGGCTGCCCAGGCAGCTCACTCTTAATTCTACCACTCAAGCTGGAAAATAGTTATCTTCTGGGGAAACTACTTCTCTGGCTATAATAGCACTTGCACCCCTGTGCTCCCTGTGCCGGTCTGGTGCCTGTGGTGGCAGTAGCTGCCCTGGGCAAGGCTGCTCTGCAGTTCTGGTGTCAATTAAAAGTCGTAGGTAACACACGCAGGGTGGATGCAGGGCATGGTGTGCAGTGGCTGTGGAGGTGATGGTGGGCAGAGCAGGAGTGCATATTGTCATGGAGAGCTGTGTGGACCTCTTCACACCAGTTTCTTTTCCCTGAATTGTGAATAAAAAAAAAGAAAAAAAAAAGCAGCAGTTCTCATACCAAGATGGTGTCATGACCATCCCAGGACAGAACTGTGCTTTCAGTTGCATTTAGGAAGTCTGGGCCCTTGTTGGTGCAAGTGGATTTGAGGAAGAAGTGTGTGGGTTTGAGAGCTGGATTTGGCTTAGTCTCAATCTTAAAACTTTCTATTTTAAATGTAAAATACTGACCCTCAATAATCAGCCTTTTAGGCTTGTTTTCTTGAGCTAATGGAAAGAAATTGTTAACGCAAATTTAAAAGATGATCAGGACCATGCACGTTATCCAGACACAGTTCTTGCTTCTGTGCTGACTTTAAAAGCAGTGCTTTCCTTTCCCATGGTAGGGCTGGATTTATAGCAGTTGGCTCCAAGTTTCTATTGTATGCCTTTTAATTTTTAAGCAATTTGTTTTCACCACAAGTCTGTTTCTGGAGCAGCTTGCATGGCAGAGTGGGAGACTTTTTTTATGGAAAGGTATGAGCTGTCATTCCTTTCTACATGCTGTGAGGTGTGGAAATATAATTATTGGTGTTTACACAGGAGGAAGTGGAAGCACAGAGCCATTCTGTGTGAGGCTGGCCTATGTGAGGCAGAGCCAGCACAGGCTTAGATGAGAAACATCAGCACCCGGTGCCCCTCTCAGGCCTTTGGGAATGGCTTGGCCTGTCACGCTGGGCTGGCTGCCTTGGTGGGGAGATGGAGGTGGGGGGAGTACAAAGGTGACTGGGACAGAGCACATTTGGTCAGAAATTACTATTGTTCAGAATCAGTGGCATCATTTATTTAATGCATTATTTCAGTTCAGTCTGGGCCCTATTTTCTTTTTGCAAAGGATCTGCAGAGGAAGTTTGTAGATATGCGAGATTCCATCGCTGCTGCTTCAAACCAAATTTACCCGAACACAAAGGCGTCACCCCAGTTTTAAAAATCTGTGTATGTAGGGTTTTTCACGTTCAAACAGTTACTAACTTTAATGCTGAGAAACCTCAGACTGAAAGGAAACCTTTTTATAGTCACCATGTGAAGAAGTATAAATAGATCTGTAGATTGAAGGGCTCTTTCATCCCCTGTCTGGAGCAGCCAGGACAGTGGCTGCTTGTGCTGTAGAGCTGGTGGGTTTTCAGATTCCTTGGGATCTGCAGAAGCCAATTAAGGGAATAGTAGTTGGTGCTTTAAAGTACAATGCAGTATATAGTTTTCAGTTGCCTGCTTCCTTCTTCCCCACCACTTTTTTTTTTGTGTGTGTGTTTAATGAACAAATCCCACACTTTCAACAAATTCATCTCCATTGTCCTTTTTTTGTTTTGCCTTTTTTTAGTGGAAACCGTGACTCATAAAATATTTTAATCCCTGTTACTGAGCATCATTTAAATGAAGATTGTTCCCCAACAGTGTGTTTTTGATTTAAGAACTTTTCATGCTGTGAGTGCCCTCTGCATTGAAGAATGACATGTAATAAGTTGATGAAATTAGAAGTTTTAGAAGACATAGTACTCATAACTTTTTCTTATGTAAAGTAACATACTTTGTGATTTTTAATTCTCTTTGCTTTTATACACGCAGGCATATCTTATTTGACAATATATGAAGCACATTAAACTACTAGTTAAGGTAGAAGAGGGGATAAGAAAAAATAGTTGCATGTTTGAAAAATAAGATTGTCTTTCAAAAAGTGTCCAGTGCTTGCAAGCAGACAGGATGAGGAAAATGTATTTTGGGAGGACCATGGGGATGGTGCTTAGTCCCTCTGCCTAGGGCATTCTTGTTAAAAGGGGACAGATGAGCATCAAGCTCTTATGTATGTTCAGTAGGTGTGGTGCAGGGGTCATGGGCTGGGAGGGCAGCGGTGGCTTTGGTGCCATGTCCTAGCCTTTGGCCAGAAGCCTGCGTTGGGCTGGCCCTGCCTTTGGCACAGGTTTGTGCTCTTGGTCGTGGGATTCCCTGCTTTGCAGGAAGCAGCAAAGGGAGAGGAGTGTGGTGTGCACAAGGCTTGTTAACACCTGCATGCTGTATTTTGGGAAATTTCTTTCACTGTTTCTTCCAGGGGCCTACTTAGCATGTGCGTATCCTCCTTCCTTCCTTCCTTCCTTCATTCCTTCCTCCTTTACAGGTCATGTCATGTAACAGTGGCAGGCTTAATAGTGGCCCTAAATTTTTAAATACAGGTTGTGAAAGAAAGAAAGCAAACACACAAAAAAGGAGAGGGGGGAAAGAAAGTGCAAATGAAGCAGATGCATGCAACATCCTGTGCATTTACCCAACACTTAATTTTTAAAGGGTTTTTTCTTTACCCATAAATGCCTCTTCCCTTAAAGAGAAATACTTTAGAAGCTGCACACTCACAAGTACTGGACACATCACTGGGAAATGAAGATAGACCATAAAGTGCATAACAGCATAAATCCTTCCAGTTAGTAATTAAGAAATGGCAGGCAATTTTTTTTTAACCTTTTCATGCACTACCATTTTGCGTGCAGCAAGCTTAAGATGGAGAAATTTTTCTTAATTTCTTTAAAAATTGTCTGCGTGGGACTCCTTGGCTCACCATGGCTATAAACTCATAAAGGGTAGAGGTTTCATTTAGAAACCATCCAATTTAAAAGGGAACTGGGCGGGAGGTAGGAAACAATGCTGAGTGGGATGCTTAAATTGCTCAGGATGTTGTAAATAGAGCTGTTGCCTTTTGATCTTGTGAAGGGCCGCAGAGATGCCTTTGCTTTGACCAAAGGATGTTGGAAGCAAGTGGCAAGAAATCACCCACCTTCCATCCTGTTTTCCACAGTTGTTACTTGGCTTATGACTGGTGTTATTAAGGAGGTGTAAGGAAGCAGCTCAGACAAGGCTTCCCTTTAGGGTCTTGTTGCGGCTGGAGAATTAGAGAGCGTGTTTGTTTCTGGTCTGTTCAGATGTTTTATGGCAGCCCGTTGTTGCTCGCTGCCTGCTCAGGCTGGCTACTGGCTCTCATTAGGTGTAACATCAGGCTGCTGCTTAGGAAGGAAAAAAGAGATGAAAGCTCCTGCATAACTGGAGAGAGAGCCTGAATGAAAAGTTAATATTGGGAGCTGGCCTGTATGTTATGCAGAGAAGAAAGTAACTTGCATGTAAAGACCTTGCATAGCTGAAGCAGGGAACGCTTCTGCGTATATCTGTATATTTATATATATATATATATAAAACAGTAACAAAATATAATACATACACAGAACTAATTTTTAAAATAAATACCTTCAATTCCCTCCCTCCCCCCACCTTTTTTTAAATAGGGATTATAGGGATTTAGATGGAGGCAGTGTTTCAAGGATGTAAATTGGCTGAAGCCAGAGAGACAGAGGCATCTCTGCTTTTGGTGAAGAAATTTAGTGGCGAACAAAGAGGACCCTGTCTCAGCATGCTGCTGCCTGCTGTGCACTGGGGAGGCAGAAGTGGCTTTTTAATGTCACCCATACATACAGCCTTGCCCTGTGCAGAAACTGTGGCTTCCCCACTCTCATGAGCCAGTCCTTTCTTCTTCAGCCTCTTGTCCCACTGGAGGACAGTACCATCAATAAACAGAAGGACTTTAGCTGCTGGATGGTTACCTTGCCTCATGTCACAGCAGTTTGAAACCGCAGCCTGTGACTTTTCTGAGGAGCAAAAGCAGCCAATTTTGATTGAACCAGATTCAGCTGGGGACAAGTGGCTTTTCCAAATGCAGTGCTGCAATCATTCAAAGATGCTTTTAATTGTCATGAAGTAGAATTGCTTTTTCTTGCCTTATACAGCACAATGTCAGTGCTGGTAGATGGACAGTGAGTTGTTTGGATGTTTTTTATATACAAGACATTTCCTGCATTATTTAGACAACTGCATATGGGGGAATTAGTTTATTAAAAACCACCTCTTCCTGCAGAGATAATATCATGTCTTTACAGCAAATATAGTAAACTGGTTTCTTAAACATTCCTGGTTATTTACAGAAGCAATATTTCCAAGTATCAGGGAGGTTGTAAACCAGAAAACCTGATGCTAAATTGCAGTGAAGTTGGGGACAGAAAATATTTACATTCTTTTAAATGTAAATCTTCTCACGAAAATATTTACATGAATAATTACATTCTAATAATTATCTAGTTTTTGCAAGCTACTGTATTTTAACTTGTCTGGGGTCCATTATGGTGTGGTTCATAAACAAGATGAAACTATGTGGCTAATAACATGAAATGTTTCCTACTTTGATCTAATCAGATGCCTGTCTCGAGCTGGTGGTTTAGATCTTCATCAGAGGAGAGGAGGATGTCGGAAATAAGTCCTCTGGAGTGTTTCTCTCTTGGCAATTAGCCACAGGAGCTCCATTATTACTTTTCGCCTGGATCAAATGAGGTCAATGGCATGAGCTTCCTGCATAAGATCTTTCTTAGAAGCAGCGGCAGATGGTAACTGTGAACATCTCCATCCTGCAGGTCTGTGTCCTGACAGCAGCCACAGGATGCAGTCTAGAACCTCGGAGGGAGGGGTAGGAAAAGCAGACAAATGACTGTGGGGCCTCTGAGGAAAAGAGCAGTTTGACCGTATTGCTCTGCCTTAAGATAAATATTCACACCTTTCAGAAAGTTGTGGTGATGATGGTAAAAGAACAAGACTTGCAGGAGTGGGAGGCCTGCTCACTTCAGGATTAAGCTCACAGTAGCAGCCACCTGAAATTCAACTTAATTTTTGCCATTTTAAGGAAAACTGCTTCAACGTTGACTAAAAAATGAATGTATTAAAAGCAGTGCCGTCATGCTTGTATGCAAATATACAAATATAAGGTTTTTTCCCTTCTACCTCATTATGAATTTCCACTATGTTTATGAATCCAAAAAAAATATTTAGATCTGTAATCTTAATGGTGAATTTGTGTGTAGAATATTCCCTTAAAGTGTCTGTAGTAGTTCCCATAGCACCTGACAGTGTCCTCACGAGGGATCCTGGTCAGATGAATGAGACACTGTCATCTTCTGCAAATGTATTAAATGTATTTGTTCAGTTTTAGTAGTGGTGTAATCCACTGAATTCTATCTCTCTAGAATAAACAGTAGAAATTAAAAAAATTCTATATTTTTTGATAATGAGCTATTGATGGAACAGCTTTAACCCTGTGACCTATCATGCAGTTTCTGCTATGCAGTATAATTGCCTTGTCAAGTGAGGAAAGAGTCTTATTTAAAAATAATACTTAAATATGCAAATACTTTTTGTGATAGTGAACTTCATGAGTATGTCTACAAATAATTTGATTTGTTAAAGTTTTTTGGGGTATTTTTGTAGAAGATCCTCATTGAACTTGAGTGAGTTGATCCATTGAGTCCTTCCATCCCAAATTTAAGTGCATTTAATGACAAAAGTGAGTTGAGTGTTTTAACTTTAAAAGACAGATTTTTTTAGTTGTTTAGTTGTTTAGTTTAGTGGTTGTTTTTGGAGTTGGGACATACTAACCAGAGTTCTCTCCTGATCCCATCACTGTTTTCACTAAATGCAGCTGGAGACAGGCATTTGGATTTGGATTCCAGCATATCCTCTATCCTGTCTGGTTAGATTATGTAAATGGTTTTATTGGCCTTTATTCCTTTTCTTCCCTAAGAGAAATGTGCCATGCTGCAGTGGCTCAGGAGTGGATCCTGGAGTTTCTCTTAAGTGTAACAGATGTGCCCTGGGATGCAGGAAAAGATAGCAAAGAAACTAGGGTTTAACTGAGAGTTCCTCAGACCTGGTACCCACCCTTGCACCTTGGTACACCCTTAACCAGGTTTTTCTGGGCAGAGGCAAAATCGCTTAGTGGGAATACACTCTCAACTATTTGCATGGTATTTGTGCAAATGTTTTTAGAATCTTCTTGATCCCAAAACTATTCACTTGTGTGGGGAAATCAGATTTCATTTTGAGATCTGTATTTCCTGATCTTGTGGTGGTAGAGGGAAGTTTAGAAAATGTCAACTCTGTGGCTGAACAAAATGGTGGAACAAAACAACACACACGCACAGAGCAGAGCCCAGAATATTTTCATTTTTTGGTCTTTGTGAAATCTGGAGATACAGTATTAATAGTTTGTGAACCTTGTCCATAGTTAAGGAATCCTTTGCACGGGGTAACTGGTGTAATGAAATGACATGAAAAAAGAAAGGCGGAGAAATCACCAGAGAAGAGAAACGTACAATAATATCTCAGTGAGACAATAAAATGACTTCAGTCTTTCAGTACACTGATGCTGGTGGCTAAAGATAATCTAACACTTGTTGCTGAGGAGTGTGGTTTTCTGATGAGCTGATTTTAAGAAATGAGGATATGAAATACTTAGAGGATATTGTCTTCTGTCTCTGAAAGGAAAGATACCATCTCACTCATATAGGCTGGTTGAAATTTTAATTAAACTCGAGCCAACAGACGAAATCAAATTCATTTAGAGACTGAAGAGACTGAGGGTGAGGGATTTCTATGTGAGAAAGATAAGGAAACATTATTTAATATGTTTATGCCATGTCTATAGTCGAAATATTTCTATGCCAAAATCTTTCAGTCAAAAATGGGTTTTAGTTGGTATGTCCTTGTCAGGGATGTAGGATGCAAAAGTGTCGGAAAGCAGGGAAGGAACATGGTCGCTTACGGGGAGAAAAATACTTGTGAAGGGAAAAAGAATAATTGTCTCTCCTCCTGTCATGCCTTGTTTTCCTCCTGCTCCTTCAGCTGACTGAGTTGGCAGACACGTACAAACGCACGCTCTTTAATTTTTGTTTTGGTAATCCCTCCTCCCCACCCGCAGCTTTCTGTCGTAGATGGCTCCTGCCTCTGATTGATGCTGCAAGGCAGGCTCTGGGAGGGGAGCGCAGTGGCTGGCACCGGCCAGGCTCAGCGGAGCACAGGATGGAGCGCGGTGGCTGCGGAAGCGGCGCCTCCCAGATAGGCTTTAGCAGGATAACTGACAGCATGCCTGCTCCAGTACAAAGAACAACGTTTAGGCATGGTTGTGATGATGTGTTGAAGTAAACTATGTTATGATTATACTGCTACATTCTTGGCAGGCTTACCGTAAACCATAGTGTGCTTTTTGGTGTGTACGTGGCTTTTTTTTTCCCTTTCGTATGGGTAAGCAGATTAGTTAATGCCTGCCTTTCATGAGCCTAGGCTTTCATCCTTAATGCTGGGGTTAAACTGCATTCAAGCTGTCTGTAGCCTGTGAAGGTCACACTACCATTTTGATTTCCTCTCCCCATGTTATGAGCCTCCTGCAGGAGCGGGTGTGGAAGGGTCACGCAGCCCCAATGCAAAGGCTGAGCCTGACCCCACTCCTCCTGCTCTGCTTAAGGGATGCTCTTCAACTCTTAAGTGGTTTTTCAGAATGAGCAGGGGTTTTTTTTCCCCTCAAAACCACCCTTGTCCTCTTCGTTGTGCTTAACTGTATGCCATTAAATACTCAGCTCTAAAGGCACCAACTCAGAAGTAGGACATGCGTTTTTCTCCTCACTTTAAGATCTTGTGGCTTGGATTTAAGAGGCAGGCAGCTCCCACCTTGGCATGTCTGAGTGAAATCGACTGCCCTGATACAGGCTTCTGCTCCAAGGTTTTGTGCTCAGGAGGACTCTGCTTCCTTCAGCCTATCCATATTTACATATGCACAGCGTGGATTAGGCTACCTTTCCTCTTCCCTCCCCTGTCACAGCATCGCTGCTGTCTCACCCACTGGTTGCCTGAACATCCGCCATCTGGTCCTACAAACCAAATGAGAGCGGTGTGTTGTTTTAATTATTTTCTACTTGTGTGGTCAGGAGGTTATTTGGTCTGGTGAGCTCTACTTCAGGCTGGCCCTTGCTCTCCTTAATGCCACCTTGCATCCATCCTGCACTAGTACAGGAATGGTTGAGTTATCCACTTGTGTGGCCGGCTCTTGATATGACACAGTGGCCAGTATTTACAATTATAAGAGGAAGCTGTTTGATGTGGATTATCCTGTATTTTTCTCCAGTGATGGTAATTATATACGTAAATTTCAATTTAATCTCAGGACTGAAGTCTCGCTAAAAAATTTACACATAAAAATTCCATTATCCAGAAGTAAATTTGGCTCATTTAGATTTTGAAACTGTATTTATTAGAGAGCCTCTTTTCTGATTTGGAGGAATCCTGGACAAGTCTTTGTAAAACACAACAGACTTATCAAAAGGTGTAAAACTTGATGGAAAAAGAGAGCAAAAGCTACAAATAAGAAAAATAGTTTTGTCAGCTCCTCAGACAAGGGATCATTTTTCACTTGAACAGACAAAGCACACACTTGCAGCTGAACACTGAAGCTGGAAATGCCTCTGCAAGATGTTTGGCATGACTTTTAAGTTTTATCCCTCCTTGATGGAGTCCTGTGGTCAAGGCAACCCATCAGACAGTCACAGCAGGCAAACTCCTGCCTCCAAATCTAAACAGATAAATGGCAGATTCAAAAATACTTTCATTGTCTAATTATTGATACACACTTCAGTGCTGCAGCTTGCTATAGTGCAGAAACAAGGCTGGACAGGGTTTTGTTTCAGTCTGGTTCCAATTGTGTTTCTTGATTTCAGAAAAACAAACCCTAAGGGGATGTAGCTGGAGGAAAACAGTGGTAATTAGGGGCACTGTGCACTGAATTTGGCTGGGACTGTTGAAGCTGGCTTTACTTCCAGCTGCTGCTGCAGCAGAGACAGCTCCTTTCATTCATGCTGGGGATCATAAAGGACTTGTTGCACCTTGAGAGCAAGAATAGCTGCTCACGTTGTCGCAAGATTAAGCTGACATGCCTCCAAGTCACTGCAGGGCTTCTGAGTCACTGTTTAGATGGTATATTTAGTGAAGGCCCCTTCAAAAGGAATAAATCCTCTGGATGTGTCTGAGAGTTCACTATTGTCAAGTTACAATTTGAAATGGTGGAGATTTCTTTTATCTCTTGGGAAGCGAAATAGTTCAAATTCCTAGGGCTTCTTTAATAAAGAGAGTTTAAATTTTTATATTTACTTTCGTTTTTTATTAATTAGCAGAAGTCTTCTCAAATATGCTGTTCACATGTCCCATATTCAGAAATATGGAAGGGGGGGGGGAAGTGAAAAGAATTCGTCTTTATATGTAAAAAGGAATGTTCTCCACGTCATCAGCATGTTACAGAGCCCTTAGACATTTATTTTGTGGTTGATGATAGGACACAAAGGAAATTCAGACTTCTGCATCTGAGTTAGGCAGCCTGGGTTTCACAGTGAGCTAATACACAGCTACTCCTGTGAGAACTCTGTGAATGGTGTAATGCACAAATCTGTGTTACAAGGAAACTCCAAAACATGTTCTCAGTAAATTAACGAGGAGGTTTAGTGTAGGCTTCAGCATGCATTTCAGAAAAAAACCCCACCCATCCAAAAGTGTTTGTGGTTTCTGAGTTCTCTCACACCGCCTCTGCAGATCCCTGTGATGCAAACCAGGTTTTGGTGAATTAATCTTCCTTCTGTCCATGTGTTCGCCACCTCTCTCAGACACAGGGCCCAGCTGGGGAAGAGGGGCTGTGCCTGAAAGGGATGATGAGTGGGAGTCATGAGTAATCGTTATTTCCCACAGAATAATTCAGGTGTGGTTTTGGATGAAAAGGGTATTTCATGGCAATTCCTGAGTTGCTATAAATCATATATATGTATCGTTAAGGGTCCTCATCTGTGTTTTTGTTTGTTGGTTCGGTCTTCTTGTTTGGAGTTTGTTTTAGGGCATTTTTAGGTCTGTCTTCTTGTTGGTTAGTTTTAAATACTACACTTTGAATGCATGCTTCCTGTTGTGCAATTTTTCACTGAACTCAGCAGAAGCTACCTCCTGTCATTTCCCTTTGAAACCGATATAATTGACAAATCTTTCTCCGGTTTTCTTCCACCAGCTTAATTTTTAACTTTTCTTTTATTCTGTGCAAGAGGCTGCAAGATATGTAGGTTATTTTAAAAAGCATAGGCTAATTTTAAGAGGCCTTGGATTGTCTCATTTTGAGAGAACCATTACAACTTGTTCATGACCTTGTGTATAGGCTCCAGACCTCTGGCTTCAATAGCCAGTACAAGTGTATACTGATTAAGAGGAGAAGTACTTGGAGATGAGTATTTCAGAAATATCCTTGTGTATGGTGCTAGTTAAATGTTAAATGGGAAAATTTTGTGTTCTCAGTAGATTTCTCTTTTGAAATAAAAATATTTGATGCATCTGGCAGTATAAATCCTGCATGTTGTTTTGTTCAAACAAGGCAAATGTTTCCACTTTTCAGGTGTTTCAAAAGGAAATTATGAAAACAGCAAGGATTATCTCTTTTCATCTCATTATACCAGAAGATATTTAGTATTTCTTGGAATGTTGCTTGTTTGTTCTCTTGTATCCTTCCAGATGGACTAAAAATACTGTTTTGCCTTTTCAACAGTTTGCTACTGGCCGAGTAGTGCAGTATCACAACAGCTGATCTGCAGGTTTCACCTCCAATGAAAATCATTACATTTCAAAAGTCAACATTTTGCTATCCTTAAACCTTAATTCTGAGGTCAGATTTCAGCTCTGAAAATATTGTAGCAACCATAGTTAAGTTAAATAGTGAAGACTTCGGAATTCAGAAAAGGTAGTAAGGATTATAAATTTCCTTTTTTTAATTGGGAAATATTTATTCCTTGCTACCCTGAAGCATCATTGCATGGATGCACTGAGGCCTGAAATTGTGAACCATGTGCTTGACATGGAACATAGCCCTGAAAATACAAGTTTTATAAGGGGAATATTGGCAGAACACAAACTTTATTAATACTTGTGGTCAGCCTGCTCTGGTGTTTAAAATCCCTAGTTTCCATGTTACTTTGTAAATACAGCTTTGTTTAGTTTGCTTGAAGAGTGACCCTTTGTGACTTTTGGATTTGTGCATACTTCTACTATCACTCAGGCTTTTTTCTCCTAAGGAAAACTTGGGGACATTGTCTAAGATTTGAGATGAGAAGTGCTGGTTTTGCCTTGTCCAAGGAGAATTTGGATGTAGAGTAAGACAGCCCTAAAAGATTTTTTTTATTTACCTCTTCAGTAAATAGAGGCAGCATTTGCAAGTCACTCTTGGCAGGAGACAAGACACTGAAACACCTGACCCTTGGATTCATCTCTATTGAGAAAGTATTACGTGTTTTGAAAGGTACGGCCTGTCATCAAGGTGCTGTGTTCTGATTATAAATACCATCTGGGGCACAGGTAGGGAGAAGGTTTGGCTGTGCTGGTCCCCACTGGAAGACTCCTGCTCTGCTGCTGGCAGCTCCTGCATCACAAAGTGTGGAGGTGTGGGTAGGCCAACTCACTCAAGAGCAAGAGGTTCGAGAGGGCTCATGCCCAGGGGATCTCAGGTGATGTCTTTCACACTGTATCGCATACGAGTGAATTGACATGCCTGTATTTCTCTGTGCTATAAGTCTGCAAGTAAATTGAACTCACGGTGATACTAATCCCAGTCGATGGCAGAATGTTGGGGATACTATTGCCTTTGCCCTCAATCAACTGTGGTGCTTTCTGTTCTGCCAGAGGATGCCTTCCATGTAAGGTCAAGCCCACATCTTATCTCTTAAGTCTTCCTTCCCTTCAGGGTATCATCAGGCATTCAACTTACAAATCCTCTAAATCTTCTGAGGTGTTTTCCTATGTATGTTTTAAAAAGTTTACGTAATCTCAGTGAAGAGCTGCTTCTGCTATGTTGGCACACCTTATATTTGATTAAACTTTTGCTTTGTGCTAGAAGGACAGCTTGGCTTGCTTCACAAATCCACTGGGTTTCCCTGTTGGAGACACAACAGTCAGCTAGAGTGATTTTTTTTTTTTCTTCCCCCCATCTGATTTATGGTTTGGGGGAAAAGAAATTGCAATGTATGTGCCGGGGAGGGCAGGTCATGCCCTCTGTCTCCAGCTGATTGCAGAAAGTAATTTTGGCAGAGCATTTGGTAACATCTGCCATTTGACATGTCATCAGTGTTTCCTATTTTTCACTTTTCTTTATTTTGCCTTCTTACTTAGCCAAACAGTTTATGCCTAGTAATCCTTACTTTAGAAACCCATGTCACTTTTGGTACAGTTTTGCATCTTTGAAGCAATCCCTACATTAGTTCATATCTCAGTATTTACCTGCAGGTACATTCCTTCTGACTACAAAATGGTTTGGATTCTTTCTTCTGTCCCTCTCGCATGGGTTCTGCACGGGCTGCATCTTCCCAGCATGGTCTTTCCCCCCCCCCCCCCGCCCCCCCCCATCTTTCTTGTGACTTGGAGATTTGGCATTTGTCCCTAGTTGCTTTACCAAGTCCTATTCAGGTTGCACTTTTTGTCTTAGAGGCCTGGGCTTTTATGGGCTATAAGTGGTGGTGTTAACTGCTCTGATCAGGAGGTGGCCAGGGGATGTTGCTTCCCTCCCTGACTGGCTGAAACACGAGGCAGAAACTCTGGAGCTTCATTCCTTATGAGTGCGGGAAGTCCATGTGAACAGTGAAGGCTTTGGGGTCAGTATCCAATTCTTACAGCTGAATCTCACTTAAATGTGGTTTATTTCATGTGGACTGCAATGCCACTCCATTTTGATATCCTTCTTCATGGAGCCATCCCATGAAGTTTGTGTTGCAGTGCTCATGGTTTGGCCCACCGCTTCTTCCACTTAGGCAGTGAAACAGCTCCTGCATCTTGTCTTATGGTATTGCAGAAGTAAACCAACTGTGTTTGGTCCCTGCACTGTCTGGTGAAGCACTGGCCTGGAGGGACTGAAATCTAGAGGGACAATCTATAGTTTTTTTGTATGTTCTGTATTTTAGTATAGAGGAAGGTAATGGAAATACCGTAGAACCAACATGTCTGCTTCTGTGCATTGACTTTGTAATTGATTTTTGCAGTGATATCCTTTGAAATTCATATTAGAAATGCTTTTTGGCCTCATCCATAAAATTACCTTTTGGAAACTAAAGTCTGACATGCAGTTTGAAGGAATTTATTCACCGCTGAGTAATTTTAAAATTGTGGGTTCCATTTTTGATTCTCATGGCAAAGAACTCTGCTTGTTTTTTGTGTTCAGAGTTGGAAAAGTTCCAAGTTTAAAATCTGAATAGATAGTTTAATTCCTGCTATGCTGTTGATGAAAATGTTGGTATCAGGCTGTAGTTGTTATTTCCCCTCATAATCTGAAAAAGAGCCCGTTGAGCAGATAACTGTGTGGATATACAGGCATTTGCAGAGAGATGTTGTCAGACAAATCTTCCCATGCTTCTTTGTCAGCTTTTTCTCAACAGTTACGTGGTTCCACAACCCATATTCAGCCTCATGGATTTCTTCCTTTTGACATCCTGTCCATGCCGGATGGGTCAGCGGGAAGAATACTGCCTGCCCCACATACTCCAGCTCTGGATTTTCCCATGTGCTGCTTTCCCTGCGTGACTGCAGGTTATGAAAGCCGAGGCCTTGAAAAAACACTGCTGCCTCTTTGGCAGTTTGGTACTGGGGAATTGACCTAGAAAACATCTCCCTGCTGCTGGAGATAAAATAAGCAGAGGCAGCATGGAGGTGCTGTAAGCATTGTTTGGAATTTCATTTTGGTTGGTGCATGGATGGAGGAGCCAAAGGGAAGAGGTGCAAGGATTGTGGTGTAGGGTTTGGGATGTGATAGCCCGATTGATACATGCTGGCTTGAGATCTGCTTCTCCCCTCCTCACTGGCAGTTTGTCCTCCTTCCTGTGTTACAGTCAGCATTTGGCTACAGATAAATGTAGGGATATTTCAGCAGAGAGCAGGAGTGCCCCTGTCACCAACAGCCTGCTTTTAGATCAGCTCAAGTGAAGCATGAAACCATAACCATAACTTTTAGCATCCCTGGAAGCTTTCCTTCCAAAGGTGTTTATGTAAATGAATGAATTAATGGGGAAAAAAAAAAAACCCCAGCTGTAAGCAAGAATTGTAAACAAGTGGATTTTAAGCTTGTTGATTTCTGGAAAGCTGTTTGGTATTTTGTTGTATTCATCAGTGGGGGAGGCTAGTTTGAACTGATAGAGAGGACATAATAAGAGCTAAGAACACTCATAAAAGAGAGGGGCAAACAAAGCATAAATATGCCACATCCTGATCCCTCTTAAATTTACCCATGAATATTTGGGAATTGGTATGTGCTCAGTGACAGGACCTAATTGGGCTAATGTTAATGTGACCCGAAGAACAAAGCTTGTGTGTTGGTGAAGCTCTTTAAAGATGGATTATTTGTATTTATGTTGCAGCCAGGTGAGTGTTTTCTATTGATACACTTCAGTAATGTGAGGTTTCTGTTATCTAGAGGTCCAGACTGTAAAGAATAATGTAGGAGTTACAGGGGGTTTTATGTCTGATCTGCAGGATGTTTTAGATCTCTTGTTTTTACATTTCACTGTTAGCATTGCTGGCAAAGGAAGGGCTTTTTTTGTATGTGTTATATTTTGGGGGTTCCTTCTGCCCCCATTTTTTTTTTTACTCATATTGCAAATGATGTTTCATCTGGCTCTTTAAATGATGGCATTTGGGAGTCAAACTTTATGCCTTGTTTTTCGTTTGTCCCTCCGATATTGAGCAGATGTTTCTAAGAGTTAATGTCGCTTCTCAGTTATCTCTGACAGAAGTAGAGTCTGCTCTGCATCAGAGAGTTTAGACTAATGTACATTGATCTTGGCAGGGAGAACACAGGCTCCTTGGGCTCACTAGGCTGTACGGGCCTGCAAATTGTTGTATTAACAAGCCAATTAATTAATAAGAAGGAAATTGATGTAAACCCCGAGGCAGTATGTACTGATAGTATATTCTTAGGTTTTGAGAAATAGATGTTGTTTTAACACGTAACATGAAGCACTCTCCGTGCCGTTGAGGTCCAAGTGGGGAAAAGCTTTTCATATTTCTTTTCAAACCAAACTCCCTTTGACAGTTGTCACTGCCAAAAATTGCTCTCCCTGTGCTTTCCCTCCTCTCCCAGCTCTGCATGTTTTTCCAAAGAAGCAAGTGGAGGAGATAAGATCATTTACCTGCTAAGTGGAGTGGTGTAATGGGCTATTTCTCTGCAGCTTAACTACTTGGCTGCCATTTAATAGGCTTGTATAGGTTTAATTTTGCTGCTTTACAGATGCAGCACAGGCAGCTGCACAGAGGTTTCCAGGTGTGCTGGGGGTGAGTGCCTTAGATCAGTTCCCCTTTGAGAAGCAGAGTCCATCCCATGCCATAGCTGGGGCAGGCAGAGGGGTTTCCTTCTCTGGCTTGAGACATAATACTTGAGTGGAGGAGAGAGCAAAATACCAGATTTGGAGTTGAGTTCATTTATGTTTCTCATCAGTGACTTTGTACACCTCAGGAATGAGTTGCATTGATCTAATCTGGTTTTTATTCAGTAACTCAAAGCCTCCTCTGTGCTATTCATTTCTTGATAGGGACTGTGCATCTCTAAGAAGTAGAACTCAAGTTGTGCTGCACCTTGAATTAAGACTATTTCTCTGAAAACGGCTCATATGCCTCAGGAAAATTTGATCCTCAGAATTAAGGAAGCAAATGTAAATCTCACACTCCTGAGAAATAAATCACCTAAGTTTATAAATGAAGTTCATTTCTACAGTCTTGGTAACTAGGTTTGACAGTGTTATTTAAAGTTGTGACATTAGTCTTTAGACTGTATATATTGTTAAATACCTGTCCAAAGGAAATTAAAATTTGTTTGCAGTTGGCTGAGTTTTTTAGTGTTTTAACCTGCTATCCCAAAATTTTGCATGCCCAATTTAGTCAATTACTTTTCTAAGGAATAAGGTATAATTTTTTTCAGAGAAAGAGTTAAGTTCAGATTATTACTTTAATAGTTTTTCTCTTTGAAGCCAAACCAAAGTGACAAGGCAGGAGGAGAGGAGTAAGAACACAAGCTTGTTGCAACTGTGGCTCTTCCATCACCTTGCCATTGACCAGTGTTTGCAAGATGGCTTTGGGGTTTTTTTTTGGAAGGTTTAATGTGGAAAGCCACACTCTTGACACATGCATCTCACCAGGCTGACTCTGCCTTCAAAGCACTGCAGAAATGCCACATTCAAAAAGATTTTTTTTTTGCCCCCTGTCAGGAAATCACTTGCTGTGCTTCCTCCCTTTCTGCATGGCTCTGATGGTAAAGCACAAACTCTAAATTAAAGATGGGTTTTGATGCAAGGAAGTGCCCAGTTGTGTGCGAGGGGCCTTGGTGTCTCCCCGAGGTTAGGTGGGTAACATCCACCTGTCCGTCCATGTCCATCTGGCCAGCCCCGTGTCTGCAGCTTCCCACTTGTGCCCACAAATTACTTCTTGGGCTGCTCTGTGGAACAGAGCATTTCACTGGCCTGGCTTAAAAAGAAGCATTGCAAAGAAAAAAATCCCCTTTTGCAAAGAAAAAAGCAAGAGGTGTTGGGGAGAGGAGGAGGAAAAAACCCCTGACCTGCAGGTGTGCAGAGAGCTAGCTCCTCTGGCATTACAGTCTGAAGGTGGGCTGGGGTTTCCTAATCTCCCTTCCCAGGCTGTGCCTAAAGCAGCGAGACAGGGAAGAGTCATCCTAAATAACTGGGGTTTGAGACTGAAAGTCAGCAGTACGTGTTGGACTACAGCAGAAACATCTTAAATTGAAGGTGGCTTTATGAATTAATTTTGGAGCCAGCCTAGATGAAAAAGAAGCCAAATTTCTTATTCTGCTGAAATGATGGGGAACCACCTTACAGTTAACACTGGTGATAAATGTCAGACTGGTTTGTATTAAAAATGCTTTAATCTGATTTGGCCCCATTAATTTTTAAACTAGCAGAGGAGGTCATTAAATCACAAGTCCCTTTTTTGTTATAAATGCTTGCACCTCTGTGTTCCCTCTACTTCCACGGATTCTGCTTCTAATTAAAGTGGCAATGTGTTTCGTGGCTTGTCAAGCAGATTAATGTGCTTTTCAAATCTGTGTTTTTCTTTCTTTCCCCTTCCTCTATATTGCTTGTCTTCCTAATGGTTTTTTTTGGGAGGGGTGTTGCTACCACACCTGTATACAAAGCCTACGAAAAGGTTTTGGCTCTTACTGTGCAGGCCTGGGTGCAGCATCAAAGAGCCGCGGGGGTGGGGAGGCGAGGAGCTTGAGAGAAATCTGCTCGTCACAGAATGACACATTCAGTCTCCCTTTCCCTTGCATTTGAGTGACGTGCGTTCTTTTTCCGACGGCGGGGATGCGCCACGTTCAGAGGTTTCGAAACCTGCAGTCCCTCCTGGCTGCATCCTCCCCTGGACAGGACCATCCATGCTTGCCTTCTCGTGACTAAACTCGAAAGTGGCAGGTCACATCCCATCAGTGATGCGGAATTTGCTGTACCAGGGGCTGAGCTGAACTGGCACCTCGCCAGCAGCCTGAGGGTTGCACTTAATTTGCATATAAATTTACATAGGAGTTTAATTGGAGATAAATGCACATGTTTTTTATTTATAGAGCTCTGCAAGTGTATACACAGATTTTCTTTAAAAAATTAAGCAGAAAACCAACACACCAAGCTCACCTGCTTTAAAGCTGAGTGGAATTAAGGTTATAAATGGGGCTCGGACCCCATCACATCAATAAGCCTCAGACAGCTTGTGGCCCCTTTGGCCATGGGCTTTTCATCTGTGAGATTCCTGCCAGCCTGCAGCCCCATGTCTGCAGTGTGCTTCCTCCATCCCTGCTTCCACCAAAAAGGCATGGAGGGACCATAAAGCATGCTTGTTTCAGAGTGGCTTTGGAGCACGCCTCACTCTTCTTATCTGCAGGCAGCCTGTGCTGTTGCTAGATTCTGTGGACATGCAGTTACAAGCTGTAGCCCAGAGACCAAATAAGTGTCTTCCTTCCTCTCCCTCCTATGTGATATACAGACCCGCTAGGCTCTGTGGGCAGCTTGCTAGAAGATAAAATTAATTTTTGAGTAATGCACGTTGGAAGGAATAATCTGAATGAGACATGCACGTTACTGGGTTATAAATTAACTGCAACTACTGATGAAAAAAGACGCGGGCATCGCCCAGCCTGGCTCTCGCAAACCTTTTCATGTTCTGTTACAGCGTGACAATAGTCAGGCAGAAATAAAATAAAATAGTGCAGAACAGAATGAAATACAATTATGAAACTTCTCTGTTGTTCTTGCAGAATTCGTTGGTCTGACGTCAGCTCTAAAAGTGTTTAATTTTGCTCACCTCGGAATACTGACGGAATGAAAAGCTGGCCGGAAATGAATCATGCAATGAATAGAGGAATAGAATTTTTTTTTTTATTTTAAAGTAGTTGGGGAGGTGGAATTGAAGCAGATGAGATGAAAAGGTAAAATGCTTGCAAAGTGTAGGCAGGTGGATTTAATGAAGGAATGCGTAAGCCACTTACGTATGGGTAGAAATTAAATGGCAGAAATGTGCAACATAATAAGCAGTAGAGAAGTAAATGGAGCACTGCTGTCTTTAACCTTGCTGTGCAATACATTGTCCTGCTTCTCTCATGGCTCCAGCAAGACTTTTGACATGATCCTTTAACCAGGGCAGGGGCAAGTGCCACGCAGTGAGACATTTAAGTCAAATGAAAGGACCGTATTTGAAATGGTTAAAGGGAATTCTGTTTTCACAGTGAATAATTAAACTGGGAACTGATTGCCTTCTGTGCAGAAACATCCGTGTCTCTTTACAAATCAGCCTTCATCCCCTGCAATGTATTGTTCATTAAAATAGACAAACAAAAGCTCATAAGGCATGCTAAGCCATTTTTTCTAAATCAGGTTCCCTGTTTTGTTGGGGTTTTGTGGGTTTTTTAAAGCTCTGTTCTTGGATTTTGTGCTGTCTAAAATGGCTCTGATAACTCCGTGATCTTGTGCACCGAGCTGTTAATGGGCAGCAGAAGCTCTCACCGAGAAATTTAGTATGGCTGAGAGTGTGCTGAGGAAAACGAGGAAGATGAAAATGTTGAGTCTGAAAATGAAGGTCTACTTAACGCTTAAATACACAGATTAGAATCTAAATAATATAAAGGCTTTGACAGTGCAGTACACTTTTAAATGTATTTTTGAGTTTATGTTTATGGATTTATCAAGTAAATTACCTTAATCTTCATCAGATCACTCTGAAAAATGCTCACTCTGACAATCCACATATGCGTCTGTAATAAGTGCATGCAAATCAGTATCAGTATGGACTCTTAGGCTAAACAGAATTTAATTTGCCAGATCAGAGGTAAAAAGAAAGAACAAAGCTGCAGCACAGGAACCGATTTAGACTGATCTTGCCACTCCTCTCAGGTTTCTGATGCAGGGCTGATGTGTCTGTGTGGATTAGAGCAATGTACAATGTCTGATAGGCCAATATAGGGTAGAAACTGCAGAAATCTAAAGAGCAAAACCTGAACAAAGCTTTGCCTTCAGAAGAATTTTGAGAAGTACAATAAAAGTTCCAACAGCAGCTTTATAAAATATTTCTCTCTGTCATCATGGTCAGTTTGACTCATGTTTGGCTACAGGTACCTCCCTTGCACTCTTACTTTTCTTTTAAAATCTCTGAAGTACTTTCCCCAATCTCTTTTTCTGTCTACCTGGGGGAGGGGGGGGTGGATTGTGAAGCAGGAAAATTTGTTCTTTCTAAAGCCACTGCTCTGTGGAACCCAATTTAGGAGCACAAACATTGGCTCTCCTTTGTGTAGCTGATGTCGGTGAGGAGGGACCAGAGTGTCCCAGAGGGCTGCTCTGGCTCTCCCGAAGCTCACAGAGAGACTGTGCTGCCTGCTTGCTCCTTACATGGCTCCAGATCTTAGCCTGGAAATGCAGGCTGCAGTGCCTCTGTACTCTGTGTTTGTGTTGTGCCATCCCACCTCAGCACAGGTGAGGAATGGTAAAACCCTTGGGAAAAAGGATGACCTGTCCTCCTCCTTTGGGAGAAGCAGAGCCAAACAATTCCTTTTGGTGAGCCATCTCTGTCTCTCAATAGATGTCTTCTGTAGGCAGTCTGGGATGGCTGCCTGCCATTTGCCTGTTTGAATTACGATAGAACTGATTTCTTTTTGTTCTTTCCTTAAGATCCCAGATCATCTGAACGCGTCATGCGAGATGCTTTATGGTTTTGATTTTCAAAGGTGTTTCTTCTTTGGCTTGTGCAGTGCTGTGGTTTGCTGGCACTGTGAGATGCCCCCGTGCTGTCAGGACTGGTTTTGTTCTGCTCTGTGAAATATTGACATTCTCGGTACTGGCTTTTGCTGGTGTTAGCACGCATAGAAAAAATGTCTGATTAAAGGTTTGCCACATGTTGCTCATCTGCATGAGTTTTCTTTGTTCTGTGACTTTGGGCAATCCTGTGTATCTGGCAGTATTTCTGGTGTGTGAGAACAGGGTCTGTCTGTCTTTCTTGATTTTCTTGGAAATGTGTGTGGTTTCTTTAATGTAGTAATTTTATTGAACAATTTTAAATGCAGTTCATACGTGTATATTATATATGTATACTTGTTAAAAAGAAAAAAAAAAAGTAGTAATTTGTTCCAGAAGGGGAAAGAAATAGGAAGAACACATTCAAACTGAAATACTGTTTTCCCAAGGGATTTTCATAGCTGTTGAAGTAGTTCTTTCTTTGTGTTTTCTCTCTGTGTAACATACATTGCCTTCTTTCTTTTAACTCCAAAATGTAAATTGCTGCCATTATGTTCTGTATTCCTTAAGATTCTTGAAACATTTTTCTCAACTTAAATGCTAAGAGCCCCATAGCCTCTAAAGCCTACCAGAAATTGTTACTATATTCCCCAACTTTTTAGGGATTATTTTCAGATACTTTCATTTTTGGCTTTATTTGATCGAAGTACATTTTAACAACATTACCGCATAGAAAAATTTGATAATAATTTTAAAAAATACCCATGGCTGCTCCCTGCTACTTGGTGACTCTAGAAATTGCCTGATAAAGTTCTGCAGTCTTTTTTACCTCCTCAGGCAGAAATTTTGGTCTTGAAAATTTTTAAAATTCTATAAAGAGCTATTCATCAATTAGCATTTTGCAATAAAGATTTAAAGGTCATTCCAGTCTGGTGTCTTGTACCTACTGGAAAAACAAAATGACAAACCTGTGTGCTGCAAAATAAGTTATTTCTAAGCTTTTCCAGACCTGAGCATCATGTTGCAGTTCAGAGGAAAGTACAGCTGGAGTGATAAGAGAAGCAGCTGTGCTGAAAGGAAAATGAAGTGGAAAGGTTTTTAGCTTTATTAATCAGGGTCAAAGGGTTTTTTTGGACTTGAAAGACACAGTTGACCACTTTCAGGTTGAGTGAAAAGTAGTCATCTACAGAGTACATCTCTTTGGGAATGGAAAAATAATCTCAAGTGTATGTGTCACAGACAGATGCAATGATCTTAATATTTGAAACAAGTTTTTGTAGAAAACAAAAAATTAAAAAGTGAAAAATGTGTGATTCTAAGGGGTCCCTTTCAGCTGGATATCTTTTACAATTCTGTGATCCCCAAGGTTTTTCTAGTAATAAATTGATTATATTTGTCCTGCTTGTTTCATGGGCTGCTAAGTAAAACTAACCCTGTCAAAGAGGGTACATACTGTGGTGCCCCAAATGAGTAACCTTTCTGGTTGGCTGGATCTGGCTGGGGGCCGTAAGCTGTGAATAATTAGATTGTAATTAAAATCTATTTATCACCTTTTCTCTTTCCAACTGATTTAGGCAGTGATGTTAGGTAGATTATTTTGTTCCTTCTGCTGTCAAAAATACAATGTGCCAGTCAAATACTGCAGGCTTTTTAAAATACTTCCTCCACGCAGTGATAAGAATTCTTTTACCTATATGCATATGTATATATACATATTTTCCTGTATTTTCTGTTTCACAGATGAGCTATGAAAGTATTTGTGAAAATCAGAATTAGCCAGTCTTTTCAGAGGAAACACATTCTGTACTGGGATTTTCCCCAGCACATGCTGTGATCTGGCTTGGGGGACAGTGACACATCCGTGTGAGAGTCCCAGGCTCCTGGCTGGAACATGGAGTAGTGCCACTGCTTCCCAACCTGCCTGTTAGGATCTCTGATCCTACACGTTACCGACCCCCGACTTGCCAACAGAAACATTTTGAGTGGGACTTCCCAGGGAACTTCTTGTGGCATTATGCCATTGCACAAAACTCCTGATGGAAGGTAAAGACATTTGAGGATTGATTTGTACTCTTTTTAATAAAGCAGTGTCTGGAGTTACTGAACCCTTAGGGGGAATTCAGAATACTTCTGGAAGAACCAGACTGATTCCAGATGTCTTTCCTTTTAACCTGGATCTCTAGCTGACCATGCTTTTCTGGTTAATTCCTTATAATAACCTACCTAATTTGGTGGATTTGTGAAGAAAGGCCTTGAGATGAAATGTATCCTTTTTAGAAATACTTGTCTTTTTCCAGAAAATAGTCTGATGTAAAGGCTAGGTTTAAAATTAAAAAAAAAAGTAAGAAGAGTAAAGTCGTCATAGAAACAAAGCAGGATTCTGGCACCAATTGTCTTTAGAAGTGTAGTGTAGGACAAAGTTTATAGATCATGGCTTGTCAGACCTAAGAGTATCTGCTGTGGAACAGCTGAATGAGAGTATGAGAAGAAGAATACCATAAAGGGATATTAGGCTTGAAAAGAAAATGCCAACACTTTTTTTTCTCCCCCATGCAGACAGCAGTTCTGGATCAGTTAAACAAAGGGAGGAAAATATGCAAGGGACTCAGAAAAGCACTGTTCAAACTTCCAGGTCTGGTTTTAATCTTGTGCATCCTTCTGTGTTTCCTTGCCAACACCTAGAGGCCTCACAAGTGCTAAAGCGCACAGGATTTCCAGTGGCAGTAATCATGTGTAACAAAGTTCACTTGATGAAGTCACACTTGCCAAGGCAAAAAAACTTTAACAGCTTCTCCTGAGCTGAACTCCTCCGTGCCTGTCTTGCTTTCCATGCCGACCTAGGGAAATGCTGCTCTGGGATGTTAACACTGTACAGCCATATGATAGACATCCTCAGGGATCACTAAGGGGCAGTGCGTAGTGTCGCGGTGCCTCTCCGAGTGTGTGCTCGGAGCCACCCCGGCTTGCTCCGGCACTGCAGGCAGCGAGGGACACTCTCCTGTTCCTCGGGAGGTCGGCAGAGCAGCTAAAGGCTTTTGCCTTTAGGACGAGACGCAGCACGATGTGGTAGAAGGAGAGTGGGCTCCAGCTGGGGGTAAAGTCCAAGTTTATTCCAGAACTCAAAGGAGGCCCTTAACCCAAGGGATCCAGACAACTGAAGACCCCAAACACCCTGGGGTTGCAGAGTGTTATAAAAGGGGAGTAAACCAGGGAGGTGTTTTCCCGCCTGCTCATGGGGATACAGGAGGGCATGGGGATCAGGGAAACCAGGCAGGCAGGGGGACCAACAGGGCCACCCGAGGGAGGGACCCCGGTGCCTGAACATATCCCTCGACACCCTTGGTAGAAGTTTCTAGAGGGAGGGGATGGGCTGTCAAGTGAAGGACAGGACCAGGGAGGGGTTAAGGGAAGGGTTTGGCCACTTTTGGGGAACAGGGGAGCGGGGAGGGAGATTGACATTAAAAGGAGGAGGGAGGAGGCAGCAGGGGCAGAACCATTATTTTGGGGGGGGGGGGGGGGGGAAGAACAACTTAATGCAACTAAAACATATGAGAACACAATACAGTAGTGTAGCAATCAATGTGCTGTCCTGGATTGGTGTGCAGATTCCTTGGAGCTGCCTGGCTCAGGAGAGAGCTGGCCAGGCTGCCTTCTGCAACTTTTTCTGAATGCAGCATTTGTAACAGGCTGTTTGCTGCCAGTTTGGTTACTGGGCAGATAAAATGCATTCGATATCCTCTTAATTCATTGCTGCTTTTAACTTTCTTTTAAAGTCAGCTTTATTGCTTCCGAGTAGCAAGTGTATAGTAAGAGGAGTATAATTTTTTAACTTTCCCTGCTTCTCTTCAGCCTGACTTCCCGCTGAACTACTTAAATATAACCACCGTATTTGCTTCTCCTGACTTCATGGCAATGTTATAGATGTTTCTCAGTGAAATCCCCAACAGATGAAAATCTCTTTGACATCTGCCTTTGACTTCCAAAGAATCTATCATTTTATACTGTGCATTTTTTGGATGTATATGCCTTCAGTTTTAGAAAAGTGAAAAACTTCTTTTCCCACCCCCAGCCATTAAGGTGATTCGTGTGTATGTGGTGCTTCGTGTGTCTGTGAGTTTTTTTAATTTTACACCATGTGTAAGGATTTGCAGATGAATCGAAGTGCAACAACACAAAATTAGTCCCGCTCTACTATATGGACTTCTCGTTTTATCTGTCTGTTAGCAGTGCCAATGATCATTCAGCAGTAAGATAGTAGAGTAGACAGTAGACACTGCAAAATCCCTAAACTGATTCTCAACTGCCCAGGCTCTTCCTTTGTTCTTAACCACGTTGTTTCCACAGCAAGAAATCTCTTTGCATTGCTATTCACAGGAGCAGGAACATTAATCAGATTTGCAGATATGTATCTACCTCCATATTTTTTCTTGCCACTCCGTGGCTCCGGCTCCTCTCTTGCATGCCTTGGTGCATCTTGGGTATCTCTGTAGCCCATCTGGTTTTCTTTCACATGCTTGTGAGAAGCAGCCCTCATGCTGCAGCCATTGTGCCAGGGCTGGAGAGTTCTCAGTCTGCAGGAACCACAGTTCCAAGCAAGCCCTGGATGGGATCATAAAAAGTGTTTCCCCAAACGCACCGTGGATTACAGGGACTGATTTACAGTTCTGTTTACTTGAGGGGTTGGGCTGTTGTGCCCTCATTTCCAGACTTGATTGCATTTGTAATGATGTGTGTCTGTGTAGTAACAGGAAGGTGCGATTTCAGCTCAGGTGGGTGTTGCCCACTCTGGCTTCAGCCTACCAGCAGAGGTGTAAATACAGGAAAGAAAATAAAATGCATGAGGATGGAGAAGCATGGGTTTGAGCCTGGGTGAGCAACTGGAATATGAGCCTTCTGGGTATGCCCAAAACATGTCATGCTGGTTTGGTAGCTAAAACTCAAGCCCGTGCTGTCACATCCTTAATGACACTTTTACTTAAATTTTTTTAAAACCTTTACAAAACCAGGCAGACATAGTGAGGGTCTGTTTCAAAGATTCTTTTAGTTAGGAGCATGAGACACTAGTTGATGGCTGCTTACAGCAAGAGAATTTTTCCATTCATCTGGGTCTGAAGGGAGCTCATGCTGTATATTAAAGAGAGATCGACTCCACTCTCAGCCCCTACATGAATGTAAGACTCAATCCTCAGGTTAGATTGGAATGATGATCTGCATTTTCTTACAAGTCAAGTACTTTCCCAAATGGAAGGGAAAAAAAAGGTTTGTCTTGAACTTCTCTGAGTTCTGTCCGGAGTAGCAGCATGAAATAAGTTTTAGTACTTCCTTATTAAAAAAAAATAGACCCAAACAAAAACCAAACAACGAAGCCCCCAAAGTTGCTGTTTGGATCTGCTGAAGCAAAGGGCTGAGAACTGGAGACAGAAGGAAAGGAGATCTTGAAGCTGGTTATATTTAACTTCTCTCTGGCCTTGATAGATGCCCTCATTTCCCCTGATTTTATACTTCTTTCTCCATTCACACTAACCAGTTGATTCCTGATCTTGTTATCCAGCTATTAATATTGCTCAAGGCTGTTAATGCCTAAGCTGTGGTGTTTACCTGTAATGCTGAATTGAGGGGGGTGGGGAAAGGCATTTTTTTTAGATTATTTGAATAATTTATTCTTGGTAAAAGGATTGGGAAGAGAAATCTGATTTACAGAAGTAAAGCCTTACATTTCATCTAGACATGGCGGTTCTTGATTGAAATTCTCATGCAATAATTTAAAAAATCTTTTTCATATACTTAAGGGAGTACCATTGAAAACAGTAAACTTACAGAATGGAAAAAACTTAATTTTTAGGTAGCTGGCTGTTTGCTTGCTTGAGTTTTCAGTAAATAATTCCTGGTGAGTTTGCAGTGTTTGTTGTTGAATGTCAAATTGCTAGTATGACTGCTTGAGATGTGCCTTCCTACATTTCCAGTGTAGCGGAAATGAAATCTGTTTGGACCTGTCATAACTGAAAGATGAATCCTGGTTTTGTTACAAAGGCATTCAGAATTTCCACAGTGCCTATGGGAAGTGAGAATTT